>NW_001813980.1:248575-334429 GCF_000149585.1 Histoplasma mississippiense
GGAGGTACAGTTCAGCAGACAATGACATTGTCAAAGAGATGCAGATGCGTTGGGTGACCCAGGATGTCGCTCCTGAAATATTGCTTGGCATGCCAGCAGTGGACGTGATATCTGAAATGTTATCTGTGTGCCTTTGATACACGGTTCTGGTCTCCACAGAGCCAATGTGCTGCGTTAATTGTTTGAATAGGAGAACATGTAACTATTGGTGGAAGGATGAGGTTTACTACTCGGCTGCCTGAGGTAGATTTCTACCACCAATGGCGGATCGGACTTTACCACCAACATGACTGCATCCGCTGGTGACACGGACACGATTTGAAATCAGAAGTCATCCCGCCATTGATTTTCTTGGCTCGCTGCCTCACGGCGCAGTTTCTAACCCCTTGTGGGATGGTTGAATCTTCTATGAGGAGGAGCTAACTAGGTTATTATTATATTCCATAGGAGATCATATGTGGGCGGAGTGCAACACCCCTGGACACTTAACCTCCCCATATGACATTGCTGAAGCAGGCCTCAGCTCCTTATAAATGAGCTGGGCTGCCTCTCAGACACCCGCACGAAGGATACACATTTCCAGACTCTCATAAAAAGGAAGAGCAGCGAGACAAACCAATTTCCACTATACTCCACCATACCATGCAAGTGGCCATCGCGGGCGTCGGTGCTCTCGGGCACCATATTCTACGCGCAATTCTAGCACAAGAGAAACATTCCGTGACCATCTTGACACGAGGAGAACCCGTCAGTAACTTTTTCTAAATGAAAAATGCGTATTCTCTCTAAGCTGCAAGACCTCTACAGACACGTTACCCCATGTCCTCAGTGTTCTAGTTATAGTAGCTGCTACCATATCATGTCGCTGACAGTTCACGTATCAGCGCTCTACCGACCTGCGCATCACATGGCGTAAAGTCGACTATAGCGACAAGTCCTCACTGGAGGCGGCGCTCCGTGGTATCGATACATGTATATCGACCGCAGCAGGCTTCGACGACAAAACATTCGCGGAGGGCCAGATAAGATTAGTCGACGCATGTATCGCAGTAGGTGTTCGCCGGTTCGTGCCATCAGAGTTTGAGCTCGATCCACACGTCCGCAAAGATCGCTACCCTTCTTCGGTTGCGAAGCGGAAGGTACTATCCCACCTTGCCACGCCGGCAGTTCGGGAGAAGATCCAGTGCACGCTATTTACACAGGGGGTCTTTTATGATTATTACTCGCCGATGACTGAGGATGGGAAGAGGCATGTGAGTAGCGAATGGCTGGCGCCGATTGGGTTTGACATAGTAGTTGATCTAAAGAACTGTCGCGCGGATTTTGTGGATGGGATGGAGGAGAAGAAAATACGGTGCACGGCGATTGACGATGTTGGGAAGTTGGTGGCCAGGGCTTTGGAGCTGGAGGAGTGGCCGGATCAGTTTATGATATCTGGGGAGAATCTTACTTGCAAGGAACTTATTGGGATTTGTGAGAAGGTGAGAGGTATGTATGAAAGATTCGAATTGCCAGAATCCTGAATCCTTGAGCCCACCACCCTGTGAAGAGATGTTATTATCATGTATCGCATATTCACGACAATTGAATTAGGAAAACCATTCGAAATCAAACGCATATCAGTTGCAGATATGGAAAGCAAAATAGAGGAGGCAGAGAAAACGAACGACATGATCAAAACATACATTTGGACGACACCCCTTCGTATCCTCGAGGGAGACTTTTGGTGGGACGACAAAACTACACAGGGAGTAGATATCAAAACCGTTTTTCCAGACGAGAAAATTGAATCCCTGGAAGGATTTTTGTCAAAATGGTGGTGATTTGGTTCACATGGCAGTCATATTGTTCAGTGATCCTTCGCTTTGATGAATGGACGGGTTTTAAAGTGTGTGTTTAGCTGCTAGGAACCAAACGATTCAATGGATTCTAGGAACATTTCTGCTATCCAGCCTAATGCTAAAAAATCGAATTATTTAACAAGGGAGTAGAATAGATTAATGATGTATATTTCAAATGTCCAATGTAGAGCCATTCTATTATTGCCTCAGCTCTAATAACCCGCCTTTTTCAAGGTGAATATTTTCCGTTTTCATCTAGATAAGTGGGTAGGAATACAAGTTCAAGTTGTCCGGTACTCATGACGGAAGTGTAGCGTCGGATGGTTTGCAAAACTGGGGTGACCATTGTGAGGAGAAAAGGGAAGATGAAGCATTGGAAGTCCGCGTATGCACTAAACTTAATTATACAAAATAGCGGCTCTTGGCTGCGTCCTCATTGACGTCAGCGACCGCCCTTAGTCAGTCGTTAGTCATATGATGGATTAGTCACCCGTCAAACAAGCCGCCTCGCTCCTCGCTCCTTCCCCCTTCGCTTCGCCTTAAACCCCCCAAACCAAACCTGTTCCGTTCCTTCTCCATCTGGCATCTGTCTCCAATGCGTTACTCGATTCGGCCTGCCCTTCGATCTTCGCAAACATCATTCCTCTTTCGGCCATCCTCTAACCCTATACACTCGATACGTCTTCCAAACTCGACTTCCATCAACTCCTTCGCCAACTCCTGCCCCTTCGCCGCCATGGCTGATATCACCGCCGCTGTCGCTGACGAGAATCCTTCTCCTCCCCAGGATGACCTCGTCTCCGGAGGCAATGGCGCTGCCACGGCTGCCGCTGCCGCTGCTGCTGCTGCTGCTGCCGCCGCCGCCGCCGAGAATCGCGGTACTAAACGTCCTCGAGTTAGCAATGCTGGCGAGGACGATGACGATGATGAGGATAAACCTGGCCGTGAGCGCCGGAAGATAGAAATCAAGTTCATCCAGGACAAGTCGCGTCGCCATATCACTTTCTCCAAGCGCAAGGCTGGTATAATGAAGAAGGTCGGTTTCTAGATCAACCCACCTTTCAATGACTTACTAAACTTCCGTTTGCTTTCTCCTTGTCGCATTTCTACGGTCGCCTCGTCTTATTATTTACGAGTCTCTACTCTATGGCATGGTAATTGACCTTGTGCTCTTTGTCATCTAGGCGTACGAGTTATCCGTCCTTACTGGCACCCAAGTCTTACTCCTCGTCGTATCCGAAACGGGTCTCGTTTACACATTCACCACCCCGAAACTCCAACCTCTCGTCACCAAATCTGAAGGGAAGAACCTTATCCAGGTATGTTACCTGTAGGCCACTATCATAGAAAAACAAACACAGAAGCTAATTGCCTCCATCTAGGCTTGTTTGAATGCCCCAGAGCCTACCGCCAGCGAAAATGGCGTCGAGGTCCCCGAAGTACCTCCGGAAGCCCAAGATGATGTCAGCCATGCCAATGTCGCAGGCCAGCAACCCAACATCCCCCGTCCCGGTGGCATACATCCTGGATATATGTCCAGCGAGCACCAGCAACAGATTGCATATTACCAGAACCTCCAACAGCAGCAGCAAGCACAGGCCGGAGGTCAGTATCCAGGTATGCCAGTTGGTGCACGCCTACCACAGCAACATCAACCCGCTGCATAGGTTTCCTATCTCTTTATTCTTTATTATCTTTTTCTTAATCATCGCCGCGTTTCCTCATTCCGGTTTCCATCTTTGTTTCTGTTTCTTCAATGGCTGGCGTAAGGATGTGCTGCAAAACTTGGTTTATTTTCTCTCTCTTTCTCTATCTCTTTCTCTCTCTCCATTTTCACTTCTATCCTGTACCTTTTTTTTCCTAATTCTTTTCTTTCTTTTCTCCCTTTTACGTGGATTGCGCCTCGTTTTTTGTTTAATACCCAACTGGCAAAATGTCAGCCATGGCCACATCCACCTCAACCACGCTATGGTTATGGGCTCAATGAGAATGGCGAAGGAGAAAAATCTGTCAAGCGGCATGACGTTTTGTCTTTGCCATTGCCTATATATCACCCCTTCTGATTTTCATCACTCACTGGTCACACAAACACACCCACGCACACTTGATGATGAAAGGCTTCGGTTCAGCCAGCGAAAATAAAATATCTTCAACGAGGGCAAAACAAACATGGACTTGCTCGTTCTCTCTTGCTACTTTATATCAAAAAATGTTTTTCTTTTTGTTTTGTTTTCTATACTTGACTCTTTCAGTTCTCAGTTCACTACGTTTATTGTTGAATTATTTCAAATTTTTGGCCCCCAATCCCCACCAAGCCCACATCATTTTTTCCTTCAAATATCCCAGCCAGCCAGCCATCTCGTTTACGTCTACACATTTCACATACTATTGAGCACATGCCCGTATACACTCATGACCCCTACAAAGACAAAGTCCGTCATGGCCACTAACGTGCCCATGTCAACAGAATAACATGAACACACACAATCAATCTAGGGGAAAACATGGAAAGCCATGGAACACGTGGGGTTGGGATATTGATATATGAATATCTGGATATGGATATGGAGAATAGGACAATACCAATATGGAAGGCAGGAAATTTCTAAATATATATTTAATATATTGCGGTATTGCAAGGTGGGGGAACGAAATACAACGGAAAAAATAAAATAAAACTAAAAACCGACGGGAAGTTCTCCTCCACAGACTATGCAGTGAAAAGAAGGAGGAAGGGAGAGGCGTAAGGCCGGACCGAATAGCGTTTTTCAATTTTTTTTTTTTTTTTTTCCGTTTTTCATTTCCAAGAGGCGTTCTTTGTTATTATTTTGACGGTTATTGTTATGCCACATACATATACGTATATGTGTGTGTGCGCGATTGTACGTGTTTTCGAGTTTGATCCATCCGCACCCTTTGCAATGATTACCGTTTCAACACCGCAACCTGCCGTCCTCGGTCTCCTGCATTCCTCCCCTTCCCTTCCCCTGAATCCTCTCTCTACTTCCGGTTCCATTCGGTGCGGTTCGATGCATCGTGTGTATGCCCTCCTTTAGAATGCCCCAGGGAGTTTTCAGGCCCAGAAGGCAACAGGCCGGGGTAGGGCCAAAACAGACTGGTATGGGTGGAAAGGATATTGGACACCGGACATCGGGTGAGGGTGATTCGACAAGGGAAATAATCAGAAGCGGGTGCCTTCTTTTCTTTTGCGGTATGTCTGTTGAAATATTCCAGGACGCAAATAAGTGCAGGAGTAACTGTTTGTTTTATTTTTTATTTTTATTTTTATTTTTTTTCCTTTTTACTTCTCTAATTAGCAAAAGGAAGTTTATCTGAGGGAGCTAGTTGTTGGGATTTGTATTTTTTTCTGTTCTGTTTCTTTTTCATTTAGGGGATTGTTTGTGATGGGTCATATATTTTATATTTTTTTTTTTTTCTGGCCTGCTTTTTGCTTTGTTTTTTTCCGCTCTTTTACGTATGTGTATTTTTTCCCCCTCCCCCTTTCTGTCAATTGTATCTTATCCAGGTAGGTAGTTAGGATGGGTTTTTTTTTCATTTATGAGTATCTATGAGTATGGTTTTTCTTCTTCTTCATTATTCTATTCTTTTAATATTTAGTTGTTTAATTGAATCTCTTGCTTGTGTGTATGGGTTTAGATTGTTGGCTACTGATCGTTCTAAATAGAAACGACAGACGTATATTCCACCTTTTTATTTATCTCATTTTGAATTTATTTTGAATTATTCGCCGAAGTTCCTCATTTATTCTGCTTTGGTCAGGCTTGTCCCCTGTAAATATTTCAATCAATGCGAAAAATTTGCATATTTGTTCGAGGATTTTAGTATGTGACTTCCTGGATGGACTATGTAACTATATCAAGATTGAATTAATTTCCAGGATCGGAATTGCGCAATGAATGATGAATGAATGAATGAATGAATGAATGAATTGAGGGGCTACTTGGTGATTTTGTATACTACTGTGTTTTCCTTGGGGGATTCTTTTATCGCCTACGTGTAAGCTGTGCTATGAATCATGTGCTATCTTTCGCGTGCGCATTATATTTTCATGGGCATGTATGGATGGGAATGTAAGTGAAGTGAGATTTTATGCTGTGTTTTCGTAGTCATATAGAATGTTCTCTCTCGGAGTGGGAGAAAGAAATGTACATACAAAACAATGGTGTATGTCATTTAGCATAGTAGTGTGCAGCAAACGGTGATATGCAGACAGGCTCATCATGACAACCAACAGACAAACACCCTCATACATCCCTTACACATGCAGACAATAGTGTAAACGTAACGCGGACATTTCATACGTTGCACGCATCTCAGAATCGAGCAAAATCCAATTAATTCGATCAATGAGTCAACGCCTATCTATACCTATCCTGTCCTATTCCCAATCCAATTTATCTATCCGGTGGCTAGCCTCCATCGCGATCACCGCCCTCATTTCTATTTCCCCCGCCCCCTCTCATGAAGCCTACTAACGGCCCTAGCCAGCGCAATGGGCCAGTGAATTGTGATCGATCTTGAGATCTCTGCTCCTCACTGGAGTTGCCATGGCCACCCGGGCCCGCATTGGTATCAACTTCAGCACCATCGACGCCACCATAGACACCACCAACACCCGCAGGCGTACTTCTAACATCCCTCGGTATTACTGCGTCCCGATAATTGATAACAAGCGGTGACGATACGAGCCGTTGTTCGCCACTGTTGTTGGTATCACGATTACGGAGCAGAGGACGCCGAAGGCGCGACGGCGAGCTCCAGGTCCACGATGCGGAACGGAGGGATCTGCGAACCTGCTGCCCGTGGCCATTCAGCCTTGCCGGAGATGGAGAAGGAGAGGATGGGTCGTTGATACTGATGTTGTTATTGTTCTCGTTGCCGTCGTTGCGGCTGGATGAACGGTATCTATTGCGTGTGATGTTGAAATGGGATGAGATGCCGCTCGTACTGCGGTGCCGTTTGTGTGGAGAAATAATAGTAGGGCTGTAAGGAAGTATGGGGGAGGAGGGCTGTGTGAAGGATTCAAGATCGAGGTTGTCCTCGGAATCGTCGAGCTCAGCCCAGATTTCGGCTGTTTCAAGGCTTGTTTGGGTGTTGCGGCGGATATTGGGGGAGAGATCGGTTAGCGTACGCGTGTGACGGCGGGAAGGCGAAGGGGGTTTCTGTTGTTGCTTTCTACGTTTTTGCGCTTGCAGTTGTCGTGTTTGGAGAAGAGGTTGACGTTCTCCCAGGGCTGTTTCATCGTCCTCGGGATAGTATGTGTATTCTGGAAGGGTGGGCTGCTCCTCTAGTAAACCAAGGCCAGGAGTTAGCGATGGGGGCGGTCCAACTGATACTGTTCCCGGGTGGGGGGTGACGGGGTCCAATCTCCAAGATAAACAGAGAACGCCAGATAAGAGGATTATGGTTCCTAGTGCTATAAGGCCCGCATGAAAGCCCGAAAGTCGCGAGGCTTGATGGAAATATATAAGCCCGTCCAGAATCGCTATAACATTGTATATGCAAAAGACGTATGGGTAAAGAACGCTGGTGCTGCACAGCTTGAGGCCGCAATGCATGTAATACAGTGGTGTTAAAGCAAGCACAACAAGGGTCAGTAGGATGATCCAGGACTGCCATCGGTTGAATTGGTTCATGCGATCTATTACGGTACGGACAATCAGCTCGACAGCTAATTTCGCGAACAGAAGCGAGTGTGCGGACAGAATGCCGCTGACCGATCCGTACATCATCCCACGAAGCACTTTTATGCGCGGACTATGGTGGCCGTGGAGAGGCGGAGTATATAATATAGGTATACGATATTTCCTAATCCACTCTCGAGTTTGACCCGGGGTAGAGATAAGTCTCAGCATGCGGGCGCCTAGGAGGGTTATTGCTACAAGGACGGCAGTAGCGGCCATCCACAGTATAAATGGACGGCGACCAAGCAAGACCAGCAGCTGGTCCAGGGTATGTGCAGGCTCTCCAATCGCGCCGAATATGCCGATCATGACAGCTCCGATAGATACAAGGATAGTGCCAAAGATGGAATAACGGGTGAACGGCTCCCCAAGGATCAAGGCTGCGAATATCGTATTAAAGACGAGGCCGGCCTAAAAGAGGCTGATGTTAAGTTTCCCCCATCTTATATGTGCCCAAGGGATATGGAGTTTAGACCTACCGCTTGTAGAGTGGATAGCACGGGGAGAGGTAGGGTTGTGATCTGGATTGTGCTCCCGATGATATTGGAGATGACGAACATGGACATTCCCACCTAAACTTCTTCTCAGTATATGCTGTCGCATCCAACAATCAAACACCCGATACACTTTCTCTCACCTGCCATCGTCGCCGTTTGTATGGCGGCCTGCGCAAATCGTAAGGGCCTTTCTCATCTTCGAGCATATGCGACTTGCGCTGCAAGGTAAGCCCAATGGCTTGGAGACTAGTTGATACTAAACCGACAAGAACTCCAATCTAACCAAGCATTAAAAACGTGTATAAGAAGTAGATTAGGGAGCAAATGTCTATATACCACAATGCTTCCACCCGGCGACAAGCCCCCTAACTGGCCCATCTCCTGGTATCGTCATGCACGGGCGGGGACAGGATGGGTGGTCCGGGGCGGGAACATCGACCATGAGGCTATATGTAGAGCAAAAGCATTACTAGAATTGGATGAAAGGTATCTATGGAGCATAAAGAAGCTCACACAGATATAGCTGCAGTTGTATAGATGTGAATGAAGGCGTAGATGTAGGGGTGTAACGACTGTGTGTCCTCGAGCAACATCGCTGTTGGGTCCAACCAGGAACAACGCTAGCCGCGGACAGATGATCAGGAGCCGCAGTGCCATCTCACCACCCACTTCCTTGATAGAGCGCGCATGTTCAACAACATCTACAGCTACGAACGACACGATCATAGGCGCACCTACATTGGCTTCGCTTGTTACTTCTGAGGGGGAACTTCAGCTTCTTCTGCCGTACAATCCCTTGGAGAGCTCATAATTACTCCTACTTGTCATTCCATACTTCATATCTGTCAACTACTCCCATCCCCGCATAACGCCAGCTTCAACCATCCACACTCGGTCAAAATGTCACAAAGCCATGCCCTCTCGGATGACCAGGTAGCCCTTTCTGTAAATGATGAGAGCAAGAAAGAATGCAAGAAGAAAGAGAATTCCACGCCTAGCTAACCACGACTTCCCAAACGCCAGGTGGCGGGCGAACTCCGCAAAATGACCGCCTTCATCCGCCAAGAAGCCCTCGAGAAAGCCCGCGAAATCCAACTCAAAGCTGACGAGGAATTCGCCATCGAGAAATCCAAACTTGTCCGTCAAGAGACTGCCGCTATCGACCTGCTCTATGAAAAGAAGTTCAAACAGGCCGCGATGTCCCAGCAAATCACCCGCTCCACCCTCGCCAATAGGACCCGTCTTCGCGTCCTCACGGCCCGCCAAGCATTGCTCGATGAGCTGTTTGACCAGGCCAGGGAGCAGTTAGCGAATGCGGCTACAAATGCGAAGGGGATCAGGGGGAGTGGTGGAGACGGGTATCAGGCTACGTTGAAGGGCCTGGTGTTGGAGGGGTTGTATGCCTTGAATGAGAAAAAGGTGGAGGTTAGGGCGCGAAAGAAAGATTGCGGAATTGTTAAGAAAGCGATTGAAGATGCGAAGAGGGAATTTAAAGATCAAGCCGGCAAAGAGGTTGCGGTCGACCTTCTGGAGAATGATCCGCTGCCTGAGGAATCGTAGGTTCCCTTACCTCGTGTTGCCTATGGGCGTATCATCTCTGATGGACAATTTCTTTTTCCCCCTACGGAGTAGTTCCGGCTGTTTACATTGTTGCTAACTTCTCTTTTCTAATTTCCAGAGCCGGAGGCGTCTTCATCGTTGGCACGGCGGGCAAAATTGACATCAACAACACCTTTGAAGAAAGGCTGCGGTTGCTTGAAATCGATGCCCTTCCTTCTGTTCGAGAAACGCTGTTCGGCGAGAATAAGAACCGCAAATTCTATGATTAAACGGCCTAGACCATTTCCTTTGCCTTGTTAAAGACTTTCTTTCTTTTCCCTTATCTTTGTACGTCCTTGACGGGTTCTTCTTCCCTGGTTTATGGATGCAATTTTAAATCCAACTTGCCTTTTGATTTAGTATGTTTGCTTCGTTTTCTTATATCTCTTTCTCTGGCGATAGGCGCTATTGTATTTCCAAATTGTCGACGTATGAACTAGTATTTGTAGTGGGGTTTTAGATCGGCCCAAGGCGCTTTCTTCAGTCCTTCCTTCGGCCTGGGCTGGCTCTCAGGGTTTAGGCATGCATCTATATACTTGGTTGTTGTATTTGATGTTCTAGAACTATGTGTCACTTCTTGAAGGGTGGTGGGATAATATTTTAATAGTAGTCAAGAAATAGTTACACCCGGCTTCTAAACGGGCACATCCCATGTCTTCATCTCTTCGATTTTATGCCCAATACTAGATATTATTGTCTTATTATCATTATTCCATATTTCTATCAATAACATTGTTCTCTTCTCCAAAATGAAAAAGATATAATAGGGACACTCGGAAAATGACAATCATTCATCTGGAGAAATTCAATGCTGTAGAGCACCTAAAGCCCCATTTCCAGCATCCTGAACCACACCGTACTCATGTATCTTTTTTTGATGCTTATCTGCCTCTCCCTTCTCCCCTTCCGTCTTCACAAACCACTGCTTTGGCGGCCTCGGCCTCGTCCGCACCCCATACGTAAGGCGATAATACAACGCTTGCAACCGCTCCCTCGTCTCTGATCTCCGCAAGTGCGACGCCCCCGAATCCCTGATTGCCGAGAAGATAGCCTTGATACAATCCGCCAAATCGTCTATGGCGGCGTTGAATTGATGTTCGGCCCCCCTGTCTACGTCGCCGTTCTTGTTTACGAATGAGGGTATGGTCGTGCCGGAATCGATGGCTATGTCCAGGATGGAAGTCAGCGCGTGTAGTTCCCAGAAATTGAATTGATCGTTGGATCCATTGGAGCGCATGTTTGTGTTGAAGCGTAGGTCATGTTTGAGGTATTTGGTCAGGCTGGGAAGATCGAAGAGCTGGCTTTTGGGCCTGTCGAGGAAGGAAGGATCGCAATAGAACCACGCCCAGGCGAGGCGGCAGCGGAAGAGGGCAACGCGAGGGCTGGTAGGGAGGATATTGTTTATCAGTTGGTTTTGGAGTTCAACCTCGTTTATGGTTTGGAAGAGGTGTAGAGAGAGATTTCGAAGCTGAAGTAGGTATTTGGTCAATTTGAAAGTATTTTCTAAGGAGGGGTAGTGAGCTAGACGTATATAGCACATACTATTTGATCTGGCATTGTAATAGGATTTGCAAAGTTGGTTGTTATGAAGTTTTGTACTTCAGCGCATATGAGACAGTCGTTCATGACTGCCTCGTCTATCGCAAGTCGAAGGATGATTTTAAGAGCATGTTGCCGGGTGTCGTCATTGAACCTGATTCGAAACAGTTAGAAGGCAACCAATATAGATGCGTTGAGTGAGAAAGCGACTTGCTTTTCTGATAGAACACGCAAGAGTTCTAATACTGATAGGAGGTTTCGAGTATCCCGATTCCAGTATTCTATAGAGCAAAGCGTTAGCTATACAAATCGATTATGGTAAAAACGTCGAAGTTTTACCATCAGAGATATGGTGATTGGGTTGTAGACTGATAGAGACGTCTAATGCAGCCTGTCTTGCTCCGAGCCTTCGAAAAAGCTGATCGATATGGCTTGGGGTTATTAACGACGATATGCGTCCCGCAGATGATTGCTAGAATAGTCAGCGGTATTGCGTTTAGCAAGAATACTTTACGAAGCATACCCCCAATACTGCGACATTTACCGATTGCATGTAACCATCCTGCCCCGTGGGGACTGCAAATATGTTAATACACAAACTACGATGAAGAAGACAATAGAATCAGGCAAACAGACCAGTTTGTAGCAACCACAGTAACACCTCGTCAGGAAGTATCCTGCTCGACAACCTGTTCGAGACAATTCCGGAGATGAATGCTGGACCACGCGTTTCAGGGTCTAAGATGCATTAATACAAGTGCGAGGTAAATTTGTAGCGACAGGCAGAAGCGCTCTAACCCTCTAGATTACATTCCCACGACGCAGGCTGTATCCACCCCGAAGGAAACCTCGGATATGGTTCAACTGGCGTGTTTTCTTCAAAGAACAGCCAGATCTTCCTTGTCGCGAACGTTTCTGTCCGCTCAACCGCATCCTTCAGTCGCTGAATCCCTTTGGTATCCGTCTCATCCTCGACAGCTGCAGCTAGTAGATCAGCACGCAGGATACCACGGCACCTTTCGGGTTGCACTTTTGGCAGCAGGCCCTGCTTTATTTTTGCAACTTTGGCTTCGGTCGCTTTATCATTGGCTGCGTCTGCGACAAGTGTGTCCAGAGAAAATTGATACTTCGGCAAATCTTTGCGGTCATTGAATTTTAGAGAGCTGCGACCTGAGAGAAGCTGTTGAAGTTTGGTAGGGCGCCCGGCGTCGGTATTGTCCCTACCATGTCGGGGAGAGTGGGACGATGAGGAAAGAGGCCGCACTGAGGCTGGAGGTTTTAGAAATCGGGCTAATAGATCTTCTGCCGATTCTATATCTGAGAGAGAGTCCGTATCCTCATCTGAATTTGTCACAATCACTTTACCATCTCTCACAATGCGCTGGGAGAAGGAATTGAAGCTGGTCGTGAATGTATTTGTTAGTTGATGTTCACCATCAGGAGGTTGGGATGGGTTATTCTGTTGCACATCCCTGCCGGAAGATGAATCATCGTTCGTATGTTGAGAGACTTGGGATAAGGTTCGGTCGTCCTTTATCTGCGAGGCCTCTTGTCTCAGGGGAATGGGAGAGACAAATGCGTGGGACGACAACGCAGATGACAACGGGGACGATAAACCAGACTGTGAGACCAAAGATGTGCTATCATCATCCAATCTGCCACTTGGAGCCCTGGTTCGAAGACAAGCGTTCTGCTGGGAAGGAGAACTATCCTGATGCCGACCGGAGCTGCTGTGGCTGGTTGACATTGTTTGGTGACAAGCTAGCTGGCAGATATCTTGACGTTGCGGCGGTTTTCCATCGTTCAGACGCGTCCAGGCGTTTTTGAGATCGCGATATCACGTGATATAGCTCAAATGCAATATTCCCTTTTCGGGAACATTCCAGCTTCATCATGGACTGGATAGTATGGACGGTTTCAAAAAGCTTTGTCTTACGCTAAGAATTCTAAAATCTTTACTCGTATAACAGATCTGTGGTTCGGCATCCAGAGTAAGGAAGCTCATGGATTACACTTATCTTTGCTACCTGTGGACAAGAACTTTCCCAAACTGGTCGCTCGTTATTTCGGCGAGCCCTCAGTTTTCAGATCACGACTGTCCATCTCCCTTTCTTTATATTACCAGAGTACTCTTACATTTGCTATCAGTAGTGCCTCATGTTTCCACAATAGGGCTTTGAAATCCAGCTTTTTGTCAATATTCTGTGTACTCCGTATGGTCTAGCTACATTCAGCACTTTGAATCTCACAATAGCGATTGGACGAACTTGATGCAGATCCTCCAATTTCGGCCGTCCTATCGGTGATATGATAGCTATCGATGGCATAGTATCTGCAGATGAGATGGTTATTTTTGTATGTAATGCAATATTTTCACTAACTATGCCTATAAAAATTTAGTGACCGTGCATAAAGTGATGAAGTTTTGCAGGAGATATGAAATTTCTATTTTTGGCTTCCACGACCAGGATGCACGAGCACGGGCCAATGATATCGCGCAGAAACTCGACCGGACCTCCTCGTTTGAAGCGGCTGAAACAAACACCGAGCCATGACGCAGGTGTGCTGATGGCTGGCTTGGGAGGCTCCAATGAGAGGACTGTGAGAGCGCCCTTGTACTGTACATCTGTACAGATCTGTACGTTTTGGTCTCAGTTCTGGCGGCTCTTCCGGGGACCTGGTAATAATTTCATGGTAATTCAGCAGGTAACTTGTGTATCAGAGTTTATCTTAGCACCAACAGTAACAGCGAGTAGTTAGCTAGTGTGGCATTGACATGCTGATCGGCGACTTCAATTCCAACAGGGTATCTTTTGCTTTTATGAATTTTCTTTTCCATTGCTATTCTACTCAGACGAGCCTCTCAAGGAATTCTGATCGGTTATTTTCAGAAACTATTCACCACCAAATCACCAACCATGTTGAGAATGTGCAGAGTGCGAGAGCAGATGTTATCGCTGATCAGTAGGGTGCTTCAGGAGAGCTCGCTAGAACCACCTAAGCTTGCCTTTGGAAGCTCAATATCGACTAACCATGGCAAGTGTAATGGATAATCCTCATCCACGCCCTTGATGGATGCATTTACAAAGAGTGTTCGCGAGCCAGCTTCGATAGAATGGGTATCTCCAGAACAATGACTGGTTGCATGACACGTTTCGGAGCGCTTCCCCGAATCATTATCCGCCTTTCCCGCTTGACTATGTTGTCCATCATGCTCTAATCCCGATCCCCCTCGTAGCGTCGACAAATCTGCCACCAAAACAGACCGCGCTTCATCGATATCAGCGGAATATGACGAGGCCGCGCTCATCTGATCTGCCGGCGCCCATGTAACCAGCTTCGCACCCCAGCGTTCATGGATGTGCCCGAAACAGTGTAGCCGTGGTCGGGCGCGGGCAAGGGCTTCAAAGACGAGTGTGCTGCCCGCACTATCACCTGATAACGTGTGATCCAGGATGCCCTTTGGCGGCCCATGCGTCATGACCAAGTCGACGGTATTGCTGATTTCAAATGTATGTCCCGACCGGAGAGGATATTGAAAAGCCCAGCCTCCTCCTTGTGACGGTGTCGAGGGGCTGGCGAAGACAGTCAGCGATGCGCCGTTTCTGAGGTCAAAGCTATGTGTTCCTTCCTCAAGGAATACGATGCCTGCTGATGTGGCGGCGTCGCTGTTAAAAAGCTGCCTTGCTTCTCCGAAGTCTCCGTACGCTCGCTTGATTAGTGCTGCATCAAGATATTTGAGCTGGAGCTCCACTCTCTTCTTGAATAAAGGGATATCCAAAGTGAAATCATGGTTTCCTGGAATGACAAGCTTGAGGGGTGCTTTGAGATCTGTTAGGAGTTTGATGGCGGAGTGGAATTCCTCCAATGTAGACCCTTCTGTGAGATCACCACAATGGATTGCGACATCTGCCTCTGTGTCTATAGTAAATTCTTGGCTGTGAGTATCAGAGAGAATCAGAAATCGCGTTTTGATAGTCGGTAAAGTTACAGATTTGGAAGAATTCATGATCTGCGACAGGGTCTTGCATCGGTACTATTATCGAGTGAAACATCATGGAGTTGGAAGAGACAGAAACCCGCATTAGGAAACGATGACATAATACTCAGCAATTGTTTTGCAGTGTTTGAGAACTATGATTGAGGGATATTCTTTTCCTTCATAGCCACTTCATCACATATCTGTATAATTAAGAATTGAATACACAGATTAACATGATATACAGCTATCTCTGAGATGTGTTTTTATATCATATATATGCTAGATTGATGATGAACTTGTATATACTACTAAAGTGTAGCCATGGAAAACAATAAGTGCTGTTTATATTCTGATCTACATCATATTTATGTAATAATTGATATAGTTGTTTAGTTATCCTCATTCAAAGATATCTTCTCCAAAAAATGTAGCCGCTGTATATCAAACAGGAATCATTCATTGTCAGATGCTTGATGAAGAATTAAGTTTGCTCTTTTTCAAATAGGATAGTGGCAGATTAGTAGCAGATAATGTGATTCTCTGGTTGGTTGGGTTACAATGGGGAATTCTTTGTGAAGCGTCTGATATTGATTCCGTGGGACGTCTGGTGGTTGCGTTAACATGTAGGCAGCAGGGGCGTATTATCCGTAACTAATAGGTAGCCTTAGGGATAAACACGTAGGTAGAAATGGATGAAGACTGAAGGCCACATGACGGGGCGCCTTCTGGTTGGTGGACAGCCGGTGCCCTGGTGTTCCAAGGTTGAGGATGATATAAAGTCCATGTAAATGGAATCCGTACACAGATAAAACTCCGCACTGTTATCTTTTTTGCCATCATTGGGGACGCTGGAAGGATGAATCCTTCCACGGGGTTCCGCGCTTAGTAACGAACCCGCAGTTTCTCGGAAGGACAGGATCTTTGATCGACGGTAAAAATACCGTTCTGCGGCACTTGGAGCCCTGTGTAAGTTTACCGACCATTTACGATCGTCATCCGATCCCAATTCCACAGCCAAGGCACGGAATGGAACAAGCGTCAAGCCCGCAGCAGCATATGTTCATACCGAGATGTCTTACTGCGCAGATTCCTCAGATTTAGCGAAAGGAGTTCCAAACTCCTGGGCAAAGCTTGAGCTGGATCTCAGCTACCAAAGTGCAGTATCCGTACAATTAAATTGCGAGGCATCCAGGTCACAAGGCTTATGCACGGTGCTAGTGAGCTAAGGGGGCAGGCCAGACTCCTCGCTTACTGAATATTTTAAATAACAATCATCCCATGCCGCGAGCCAAGGGGTGCTAAAACTTTTCGTGATCCCGGGTCCGTCCTGCCCTATCAATGCTACCATGTATCGCTATGGATTTACCACGGGGGTTCGCTTCCTTGATATGCCCGACGAAAGTTAAAGTTAAAGGACAATGGGCGCAAGTGGCGCTGAGATCTATCTCTGTCCATCTAAAAAGCTAACAAAAAATTCCAGAGGCTGATCCAGGCACCACCGGATACCGGAGTTGACTAAGCCAGTAACTAGGCTGTGTATTGGCCTCGTATTAGAAATCTACCTAGGTACCAAGCACAAGGATAGTTACAGGACAAATACGCCAGTTCATCAACCAACTCGCTCTTCTGGCGGTCGTCCAACCTCAGCACCCACGAACTCCTGACTCCCTCCCATCTTCTGTTCTGAACGCTGTGCCCTAGACGGCCATTCGCGCCGTAGGATATTCTGGCCGTTGTCACTGTCGATTCTCCGCGTTTCTCTTCCCCGGTTTGCTGACCAATTTCACTCCTTCGATTCATCCTCTACTTATCCGTCCCACCCACTTTTCAAGCTTTCACAACGCAGACAGTGCCTCCGGTTTACAAACCTAGCAAGAATCCCTTCCGCTATATCCAGTCCTCAGATCGCAATCGCATATATTCTTAATTTTGTCCCATTATTCTTCGTCGACCTCCCCCCCCCCCCCCCCCCCTTCATCTCAAAACGCCTGAATCTTATCCGCGGCCCAACGCATGGGAACACTCTCCTCAGCTTTCTGGGGGGCCTGAATAATTGCAAATGTGCGAATCATCGTCCTGACCCGATCTTACCCCTTATTTTATGTTATAAGTGGAATTAAGGAGCCCGGAATGGCCGTGGTACAATTTGGGGCTGAGGATGAGGCCACCATTTCGAAGCCTGTTCAAAGGATGCGATGGGCCACCCAACGCCAAACCGGTGCCGGCGGATCGCGAAAGAGACGGTCTATAATGGATAGACTACACCGTCGCACTAACTCCAAGGAAGAAAAACGAAAATCGACTACAAGCCCCTTGCCGCATCCCGAGGAGTCGGCGGTTGACGAAGCCTCTGTTGACAACTCGAATATTCGGCGGATATTTTGCAACGTACCACTTCCTGAGGATGTGAAGGACGAGAACGGCCGCCTCATCGCAGATTATTCGAGAAATAAAATAAGAACGGCAAAATATACCCCGTTAAGTTTTATTCCGAAGAATTTGTGGTTTCAGTTTCATAATGTTGCAAATATTTACTTTTTATTCACTATTATTCTATCTGTAAGTTTCCTTGTCCTTCTATACGGTTTCTGTCATATATGTCATGATTTGCTAATGTGTCATTAGATATTTTCTATTTTCGGCGCCACCAGCCCTGGGCTGAGCGCCGTCCCTCTCATTTCGATTTTAACAATTACTGCAATTAAAGATGCCGTTGAGGACTGGAGACGAACCATACTGGATACCGAATTAAACAACTCCCCGATTCATCGATTGGTGGAATGGACCAATGTTAATTCAATTGAAGATAATATCTCGTTATGGCGGAGGATCAAGAAGGCAACCACCAGAGCCCTGATGAAATTATGGCACGTAATCATTGCCTTAAAGAAAGGGGGAAAGCTGGAGGTCCCCGAAGAGGATATCCTGAATGGACAACGACCGTCAATAGATACTAGACGCACAAAGAGAGACTCGACGTATTCATTCAGACAATCGTTCCAGCAAAATACTTACCATTCCCACGAGGAAAACGGTGCCATACAGATGACACCTGTACCATCCCCTAATCCTGACAAACGCAACGCGCAAATGGACGGGCAATCATCCGGGATGCTCAGATCTTCAAGTGACTATCTGTCTCCAGAGCCACCCCAGGCGTCGGACCATGCGCATTTGCGTAATGAATACGGGAGCGTGCTGAATAAGTCCAGACAAACTCCTCAAATGGCAAGGTTCAAGCGTGATTACTGGAAGAACGTGCAAGTGGGCGATTTCGTGCGAATTTACAACGAGGAGCCCATTCCTGCCGACGTGGTTGTGTTGTCCACTTCTGACCCCGACGGGGCTTGTTACGTTGAAACGAAAAATCTCGATGGAGAAACTAACTTAAAAGTACGACAAGCGCTTCATTGCACTCGCGACGTAAAGCACGCCAGGGACTGTGAGAAGGCACAATTTACGATCGAGAGCGAGGCTCCGCACCCGAATCTTTATGAGTATAACGGGGCGATTAAGTGGATGCAACACGATGTGAATGCGCCGGATGGACCCGGAAGAGAGATGGTGGAACCCATTACCATCAATAATATTTTACTCCGTGGCTGTAGTATACAGAATACTGAATGGGTTTTGGGAATGGTAGTTTTCACCGGCCTTCAAACGAAGATCATGCTAAATTCTGGCGCGACGCCAACGAAGCGGGCAAAAATTGCCAGGGGCTTGAACCGGAACGTCATTTACAATTTCGTCATTCTTTTCCTTATGTGCCTTGTTTCCGGAATCGTTCAGGGTATCACCTGGGGTCAAGGAAAGAATTCTTTGGATTTATTTGAATTTGGGTCATATGGCGGCTCACCCCCTGTCGACGGGTTTGTTACGTTCTGGGCTGCAGTTATTCTCTATCAGAGTCTCGTCCCGATCTCACTCTATATATCCTTGGAAATTGTTCGAACTGCACAGGCCATCTTCATCCACAGCGACACATTCATGTACTACGACAAACTTGGCTATCCTTGCACGCCCAAGTCATGGAATATATCGGACGACCTGGGCCAGATCGAATACATCTTCTCAGATAAAACGGGAACCTTGACCCAGAACGTGATGGAATTTAAGAAATGCACCATTAACGGCGTTTCTTACGGTGAAGCGTACACCGAGGCCATGGCTGGAATGCAACGTCGCGAGGGTATCGACGTGGAAGAAGTCTCCAAAAAGGCAAATGAAGCCATCGCCAAATCTCGCGTTCAAATGCTCCAACAGCTTCGTTCTATCCATGACAATCCTTATCTCCGTGATGAAAATCTTACCTTTGTTTCCCCTGAATTCGTCTCTCACCTTTCTGGATCTGCTGGAGAGGAACAGAGAGCTGCCAATGAACATTTCATGCTTGCCTTGGCTTTGTGCCATACAGTTATAACAGAACGTACTCCAGGCGATCCTCCTAAACTTGAGTTCAAAGCTCAGTCTCCCGATGAAGCAGCATTGGTCGCGACCGCACGAGACTGCGGTTTCACCGTGCTGGGAAGATCGGGTGACGACATCCGGTTGAACATTATGGGTGAAGAGCGGTTATACACTGTTCTGAATACTTTGGAATTCAACTCATCAAGAAAGCGAATGAGCGCAATTATCCGCATGCCTGATGGGAGAATCATATTATTCTGCAAAGGTGCCGATAGTATAATTTATTCTCGCCTGACTCGCGGGCAACAGCAGGAACTCAGAAAGTCGACCGCAGGGCATCTTGAAATGTTCGCTAGAGAGGGCCTGCGGACACTGTGTATCGCCGAGCGAGTTCTGAGCGAGGAAGAATACCGAGAATGGAAAAGGTCGCATGATTTGGCTGCCCAGGCGCTTACTGACCGTGACGTTAAGCTCGAAGAAACCTCCAGTGCCATTGAACAAGAGCTTACTCTCCTTGGCGGCACTGCCATTGAGGATAGGTTGCAGGATGGTGTCCCCGATACAATTTCCCTCCTAGCAGCCGCTGGAATCAAGCTATGGGTCCTTACGGGGGATAAAGTTGAAACCGCTATTAACATTGGATTTTCGTGTAATCTGCTGTCCAACGAGATGGACCTGATCGTTTTCAATATCGACAAGGATGACCCTGACTCCGCCACATATGAACTTGACACGAATTTGGCGAAGTTTGGTCTTACTGGTTCTGACGAAGAGCTAATCGTTGCTCAAAACAACCACGAACCGCCGGCTCCGACGCACGCTCTCATTGTAGATGGAGACACGCTCAAGCTCATGCTGTCCCCAGAGTTAAAGCAGAAATTCCTCCTATTATGCAAACAGTGCAAATCCGTGCTGTGCTGCAGAGTTAGCCCTGCTCAGAAAGCCGCTGTTGTACAGATGGTTAAGACAGGATTGAACGTCATGGCTCTTGCTATTGGCGATGGTGCGAACGATGTTGCTATGATCCAGGAAGCGGATGTAGGGGTTGGAATTGCTGGTGAGGAAGGCCGCCAGGCTGTCATGTCGTCAGATTACGCTATTGGCCAGTTCCGATTCCTTCAGCGCCTCGTTCTGGTCCATGGAAGATGGTCTTATCGAAGACTTGGTGAAACTGTTGCCAATTTCTTCTACAAGGTATGCGAAGTACACAAAATTACTTAATTTGGACCCCAATGCTTACGTTTTATGTTACTAACGCATTGGTTAGAATCTTGTATGGACGTTTGCGCTCTTCTGGTACTCGATATACAACAACTTTGATTGTTCCTACCTCTTCGACTTCACGTACATCATCTTAGTCAACTTGGCTTTTACGTCTCTCCCCGTGATATTGATGGGTATTTTGGACCAAGACGTGGACGATAAGGTTTCTCTAGCGGTCCCGCAGCTGTATAAGACTGGTATCGAACAGAAGGAATGGACCCAGAAGAAGTTCTGGTGAGTAATTTTTTCTGTCTTCTAGCCTGACGAAGTATATCACAAGTTTTTCTAACATATTTGCACGCACAGGCTCTACATGCTAGATGGATTCTACCAGTCTCTTATATGTTTCTTCATGACTTACCTTCTTTATCGCCCCGCTACCGGAGTGACGGATAACGGACTAGACCTAAGCGATCGGAATCGAATGGGGGTGTTTGTGGCTTGTTCCGCCGTGACCGCTAGCAACACATATATTTTATTGAATACCTATCGTTGGGATTGGTTGACCGTTCTCATCAATGCAATCAGCAGCCTTCTCATTTTTTTCTGGACGGGTGTTTACACCTCAGTGGACTCCTCTGGCCAATTTTATAGGGCCGCCCGGGAAGTATTCGGCACGCTTACCTTTTGGGCGTTAACGTTTTTAACAGTGACGATGTGCTTGTGCCCTCGATTTACGATTAAATCGATCCAAAAGATATATTTTCCGAAGGATGTGGACATCGTTCGTGAGCAAGTTGTTACGGGGTATTTCAAATACTTGGATGAATACGAGGCATATGTTCCTCCTACTGCTCGGGACTTGTCCCCCGCGTCCACAGACCTTGGGAAAATTGATGTGTCGACGAAGCGACCGAAATCCGTGCCTGAAGACGAACGACCAATCTACCCACCATCTGTTGCGCCTACTGCAACGACCCACAACCCCAGAAGTCAAAACGGAAGCGATGGAACTGGATATACCGCAAGCTTAGAATTCCGGCACCAGCAGCAGCAATCAATTGATCATGGGCCGTCATACGACCGCGTTCGTCGGTCAATGGATCCGGTTCGGAGCAGCTTTGAAGTAACCCGCGATTTCACATCCGCCGCAATGCTTAGTCGCATGGAGTCGACTCACGAAGATTAACACGAACTGCAATACCCAACAACCCAGCTTTCAGACCTCCTCGCCCCATCTAACAATTAAATTTTCTATGTCATCCCGCTGACCCTTGTTTCACTTTATGTCGACCCAGTTAATGTATAGTTTCTCCGACCGCCACCATGTCCCTGATGACCTTCTTCCCTTGCACACATGTTTCCTTTTTTCCCCTTTGTTACTATTTACTTGCGCCACTTTTCAATTATTTCGATTACGCGGATGCATTCTATATTCTGCACCGAAATATTCGCATGAGCGTCAATTCTTATATGCTTACTCCAACGCCTCGCTTCTTTTCCAAATTTCTCCTTTTATCCTCACGTTATTACCATTAGAGGCGTTCAACTTGTTGCATGTTTGGCATTTGGCTTTCCAGAGGAGGGAAAATCGCACTTGTTTTTTTGGTATTTTTTTCTTCTGTTGATCGGCGTGTAGAATTGTCAATTTTCCTTGCGGAGATTTATATATATAAAAGCAACTTCTGGTTTTTGCTATCTTCCCTTTGATCCCTCTGCTTTTTGTTTTCTTGTCTTGAATTTGTAAATATCTATTCTTCTCCATGTTCTGCTTCCAACCCTGCACCAGGCATGTCTTTTTATTTTATTGTTAGCTCATTCACATTCCGCCCTGACCCTGTCTCCCTTTTTCTCTTCACCTTTTTTTTTATTTGGTTTTGTTGAACAAGCTATTTTTCTTTTTTCTTTTTTCTTTTTTTTCTTTTTTTCCTGTATGTCCTTCTGTACAAAATTTACTATATTTCTTTTCAAACGTAACAACGGGAACTCTTCCCCCATGTATATTTTGCCAAGTTTCTCTTTCTCCAAGAATAATCTGTTGTGATAACCGTTTCCAGACCTCCTTTGTATAGTGGTATGTTGTCAAGACAAGGAGGAGGTGCAAGACCAATATAGGACGCTTTGTGCTCAGAAGTTTTTTTGATAGACATTGACAAGTGATCTACTGCGTAGATTGTAGGGTCCAGATATGGAAATTTGTAGACGACCGTAGTGAACTCAGATGAGGACACATTGCACAAACATTTCTTTACAGAAACTCAACCCACGATATCCTGTGCCGAGTAAACCATCCTTTGGCCCTGACTACATTTTGCTGGAGCTCTGGTTAACTATCCTATTCCTGTTGACTTACTCACAAGCCTTGTAGATAGCGTCAATAGGGTCGATAGGATTGTTCCTACTTTTACTAGGCTTAACGGTTCTTGCGTGTGTGAAGCCGTGCCTGTGGATCTAGCTGACAATGGTAGGCAACTTGACTGTACCCACGCCACTCATCAATCACCTTTAAGCGGCTCCATATGAGATTGTCAATTTGCCGTCAGCGTCTTGTAAATTGCTATGCGAAACAACATCAAGTTGCCAAGACATTATGCAGCTTCTTTTCCGAGTTCTGGCAAAGCCCATCTCAGCATCCATTCAGACTCAATGATTTCTGTAGAAGTAAGCCTTTCATTCGGCCTAAAGGCTAGCATTCCCCTTAACATAGTAAGTACGGCATGCGTCTCGGCTTCCCCAACATCCGCCATTGCGCTTTCGCGCCGTGGCTCCTGTATAGAATCAGCGAAGCGGTTAACCAATGATCTGCCTGCTCTCTCGGACGTTCTCTTGGCCTCTTCCGTAAACCATCTCTCTCGTGCGTCCCATTGATGCCACCAATCGCACGGTAACTTGCCAAGTGCGTCCACGTGCTCCTTTATCATCCAGTCGCTGGACGGATTGAAACCCTCAAACAGTGGCCTTTGTCCAATGATATCCCAGAGAGTACATGCGAGAGTCCATACATCAGAGGGAAATGACAACGGTTCATGAAGCAAAAAGTAGGTCTCCGGAGGAGCAAGGATGCCGGGTGTATTGGAATAGTGACGTTGAGTAATTGAGGGCAGAAACGACTCTCCAAAGTCATTGATAAAAATTTTGGCTTCAGAGAGGGTCACAAGCTCGCTTTCTTTCCCTAGCAAAATGGACACAACACCGTGAGTGGGAACGCCGTCGGAGAGTGGCTTGCCATCAAGGCGCACAAATGGCTCGATGTTAGGCTGACCGTATTTTTGGTATAATTCTCCAGGGGATAGCTCATCTATGCTGTTTGGAAAGCGAAACATTATGTTCCCCGTATGGAGGTCTGCAACGAATCCCGTTAACAACGAACGCCTATAGAGCCGGCCGGATAAATAAATTCCAATAACAAATATACATACCGGCATGAACTAACCCTTAGTGATGCAGGAAAGCGACAGCTTGTATGACTTGGGTCATAATGGCCTTCGCGACAGGCAATTTGAAAAGTCTGGTATAGGATGCATCTTTCGCCTCAGCTATAGTCATCATACCAGGCTCTGTAACAAGGCATCTGTGCCTTCCATTAGGCGCATCAAGGGAAAACGTATCCAAAACTCGAGGGATCAGAGCTTGTCCAGGACGTCTCTGATCCCGTGGTTCCACGTGGGCCAGGTTGTTGAGGATTGTACTGTCCTGCATATCTGCTTCGGCAATTGCAATCTTGACGGCCACATACTTTTCCGTATTCCTATCCCTCGCCAACCAAGTTGTCGAGTACGCACCAAAGCCAAGCTTATGAACGA
Source organism: Histoplasma mississippiense (assembly GCF_000149585.1). Taxonomy (NCBI): domain Eukaryota; kingdom Fungi; phylum Ascomycota; class Eurotiomycetes; order Onygenales; family Ajellomycetaceae; genus Histoplasma; species Histoplasma mississippiense. Next base: position 273,152 of record NW_001813980.1, read on the forward strand.
CATCGTATCGGCCACTAAGACGGTTCCCAAATAGCTATGGGGTGATATCCTCCGGGACGATAACGCCCGGGATTTTCTATATCCTCAAGGGGCATATATTCAACTGGAGAATATGTTGTGGGGGATGCGTAGGGAGTAACAGAGTCCATTTCTACGATGAGTAGTGGCGACGTTTCTTCCCTAGAGTGGCAAGATGAGGTTCGGGAAATTGGTAGGTTGGCTGCCTTCGAACATTGAATAAAGCCTGCAAGCGCTTCGTAATGACAAACAACGGATGATAAGAGAAGGAGAAACAAAGAGCATGGCGCTGGTGGTGATCGAGCTCTTTTGTCCCAGTGGCCTAACAATTCTACAAACTCTGGACTAGCACACTGCACATAGGTGTAAGTTATGTGTACATGCCGTACAGCGGCTCTGTATGACTGGAGTAAATAGAAATAATACATATCTGTCCTTGTCAATTTAGAAGTATTACATAGTCTGGCAGCTTCTCATTGACTGAGTTCACACTTTTGAACTGCTAAAGCTGCTAAAGCAAGTTGATTTATATTCATTATTATTAAATTCTATATCAAGCAGCTATAATCGATGAGTGTATGAGGTTGAAGTTGTATTTTGTATTCTTTTGATTGGTGTTTCTAAGCTATACTATATATCATGTGATTTAGTGTCCCAGCAAGTGGTGAAGTGCTCTAATGAAATAGTCGCGTAGTCAACTTCGCTTTTCCCTTCAACAGCTGCCTTCCGCGTCAGAAGAAAAAGAGAGAGATAAAAAAAAAATAAAAAACTCCACTCGAAATATAGTAATAGAGTCTCTTTCTTTTCTTCACTCGTTCTCCACAATCAGCGGACTGTGCCTTTGTGGACTTTAATAAAAAAGGGCGAACAACGTTATCAAACGGGGACTAGCCGAATCTTGATGTTCTCAGCGAGTGCAGCGACCACTCTCTACGGGAGCCATGATGGAGAATGCATGAACAGCGGAGTGATACGGGACACCTCTCATCGCTTGTGAATTCTTTACGACGGATCCGATTCTATGGTTTGTCTTATACTCCTTGCACTTTATTGAGCAAATCCCGTCCTACTTGCGGGGTAGGTAGCTTGAAGCCATGGCGGAGCTGATGGACGTTCTCGAGTGAGTTTTACTAGCAATCCATTTTGGTGTTAATTTGTACATTGACAGAACTATGGACCTTTTTCCTTTTGATATATATCTTCTGCTATGGGTCCCGTTACATCTGCAAAGCTACCTGTCATATTGCTAACCGATGATGCACCTGTGGGTTCCAATAGGGAATTAAAAGCCCTCCCAGAACAGCTACATATGCTCTGTCCCCGCCAAAACGATGATGACATGGGACTGTACAATGATGAACATATCCATTCCCTTGACCCGACCGACCCAGATGTGAAACCCAATGTCGAGAATCTCAATCGTATCTCCGAAGCCACCTCGCGAAGACAGAAATTCCTATCCTCCATGCGTCTTCTTGCGTTCAGCGGCGATGAAGTCGAGATCCAGCAGGAATGGATATGGAGGCGACTCGAGCACGACTTGGAGAAATGCGACTTGTGCATTAAGGAATATTATAAGGGAAAGGTGTGGCTGATGGATATGTTGGGCGAGAGCTACGATGAGTTGGAGGTCGAGAAGTTTGGCAGAATCATTGATGAACAGGATATTAAGCGGATTGTGAAGAACTTGGATCGGGCGACGGAGATATTGAAGACTGTTGCACCCCAACAGCGAAGTCTTTCGGTCTTGGATCGTGCAGCCTTGTTATCGATTTTCGAAGCCATGAGCTCAAAGGCGATGCTGAACGAGGACGACATACTCCGGGCCCATTTTGACGAACCGTTTACCTTGGTGCAAAGCAACCGGACATTGAAGATGCCCGAATATATACCCGCAACCACTCAGTTTCTTTTTGATGCGAATGATCAACGCCGCCGGTGGGCGTTCACTTCATGGGGAAGGATGAAAGCACCCCCTACCACCCCAGAGTTCGACTGGGCAGTCAAGGAGCCGCTACTTGTAGCTCTTCGCAAGGCGTCTTGCCCTCCTGTTCAACCAGATCTAGTCCGGAGGCTGTGGGAGGGCATCCATGCTATTGTACAACGGCTAGATAAAGAACAAATCACTCACAACCTTAGAGCTTTAGAAATTGACCCTTGTCGATTATCAGTTGACCACCTTGCTGTCCCAACACCAGGTTTACGCTCACTATTGAACACCGTTCAAATTTTTCTCGAGAAAGCGCCAAGTGATTTCTGGGACGCTATGCAAACCATTTCCCCGCAGGCTATCATTGAACAGATCTTTTATAACCCCCAGTTCGATGCGTTTTTACTTGAGTCGCGCGATGATAATCCCTTTGAGAAACCTTCACCTTTGAGGGATATGTTGTCATGGATCGAGCCGTTCATGGCTTCTCTTCAAGGCACACACCAGCCTCAAGCATGCAGAATACTTGTTTTCCAACTTCTCACCAGGCTACAGGACTCACGCTTTCCAGCAATTTCGAGATATATTTGCTTTCGAAGCGGACTGTCCACCCTCGTTTCTACATTGCGGACCTTCACGGATAACGAGTCAACAAGAGGTTCCGTTGCCAGGGTTGTTCTATCTGACACTCTTGAAGTTACAAGTGATAATATCGGCTATTTCATGGAACCTCCTGAATTTCCGATCGAAGGAAGTAAAAAAGTTATCTCCGGCCTATGCGTGGATGTAATTCGAAACGCCCTTGCTCTAGAATGTCAGTCCTTGAAGTCTGACTACGAGGTTATTCTTCGTCGGAAACCTATGGCGCATGGCGTGAGCACGTACTCTGCTAAGATTTGGGATGCTGTTGTCCAGCATCTGCATGAGGATAATCTTGGGCTTTCCAACGCTGCTCTCATGGGTATTTTGCCCCTTGTTGGATTAGAGAAATTCTCCACCAAAGGCGAGAATAGCAAGGAGAAAACGCATTTCAACGTCATCTACGGACACTTGACACACCTTGCTTGTCAGATCCTTGAAAGGCTAGCTGACTTTAAGCCGGAACATTTGGATAATTTATTTAAGAGCCACGACACGAATGGCTCGTTGATTTCGGCCCTTTTCTCCGCCGATCTAAATACCTATCAAGCTGCAGTAGATCTTATCAAAACTATTAGTGGTCAATCTGGCCGCAAGGAGGCAATATCTCACCTCCTACAGTCCTTCTGTGCGACGACGATGTACGGGTTCAGCTTCTCATTCCGACGAATATCCAACATGAAAACTTTTGCATCTGCCCCTCGGATGCTAAAAACTGGGACTGATATTATAGATGTGCTCTGCGACTCTGAAACTGGCATTCTTAGAACGCGAAAACTTGTTGATCGCGTGGAGGCCGTTTCCCTTCAGAGACTATGGGAATATCAATGGCAAGCTCTCTCCACTATATTCCAGCAAACGGAGACCTGGCATTTGATGGGAAATGATAGGATGGTTATGCTAGAATTTTGCCGCGATACTATCCAGTTTGCGGAGCTTCTTTTCAACCAATTCACTATCTTTGCGAGCAGTATTTCCGAATTTGACCCTTCCGAGTCCCAATCAGCAAAGGAAAACCTGGTCAAAGCCCCTGCGGTGACATTGGACTCCATGGTCAGATGGCTTCGTTTGAAAGATGATTATTTAGCGACCACATTAGTAGGCCTTGTTGCGAAGCTTCTCCGGCGTATGGGAGAATTAGACGTAACCCTTGCTGGAGATACTTTGAAGTATATTGAGGATGTGGCTCGAACTTCTCTCATCAAAACCATATTAACTGCGCAGGAAAAGGCTGAGCTTGTGAGAGCTCTCGAATCATACTATAAAAAGCCATTCGTAACAGTGCAGAATACCACTGTCCAAAAGAAAAAGAAGCAGACTACCATCACCTCATATGCGAAGCCAATCGATCTTACAAGTGTTTCAAGCCCCTCTAAGATATCTGGAAGTGATGAGGATGAATTTGACGACATCCCGGACGAAGTGCTTATGCAACTTTCTGGATCTGTTGAACTCAACAAAGCACGCATCGCTGCTCAGAAACGTCCGGAGAAGTCTGCCATTCCGTCTAAAAGTGCTCCTCGACCCATCAACCCCGTCACAAATGTCCTTTCCTTCCGTGAGAAACGAGAACGGGAGAAAGAAGAAAAAAAACGACGTGATTTGGCTGAGCTAGCTCGATTGAAAAAGAAGCTCCCATCTCAAACTGCCAATCAGGGCTCTGGTTTGCAAGGAATTAATGTTAACATTGATGAACGTGGGCCTGTTGAGAGCATGATGGTCTCCGACTCCGATTCGGATGCGGATAGTGAGGATAGTGATGGTGATGATGGAGACGCCCCTGGACGAAAGGCCACATCTAAGCCAGATGCAGTGAAAGCATATGAGGAAAGCAGGAGAAAGCTAATAAGCCAACGTGGTCCTGTTAGGAAAGTTAAACTTGTGCGGTCTGCTAAAGATATGCGAGCGAGGCTCTCACCAGACCTATCACTACTCCACAGGACCTTACTGAGCTGGGAATTCTTCGCGAATGGTGACCTTCCTCCGAATTCTGGCCGTACAGACTATAGCCTTGTTTCAAATACGTTTGCTGATGCGGCGGATTACCAAAAAACTTTCGAACCCCTGTTGATATTAGAAGCATGGCAAAGCTTCCAGTCAGCGAAAGAAGAAGGTGGTTTCAAGGCCTTCGAAATCAAGGTTTCAAATCGCATGTCTGTGGATGCCTTTGTTGAGGTTATCACCTTCATGCAACCTACGGAGGCTAAGGATTTGGGATTGGCGGAATCCGATCTTGTTCTGCTATCTAAGTCGAACAATCCGAGCTCTGATGAAAAGGCGCCACATTGTCTCGCAAGAATTTTCCGGTCAATTAAAAAGAAAGGGATGATGGAAATTTCCTACCGCATAAATCCTTCGAACCCACTCATGTCCTCAATTTTACCAGGAGCTTCACTATATGCCGCCCGGGTCGCGTCTTTAACTCCCGTTGAGCGAGAATACGGAGCCTTGATGGCGCTGAAGTACTACGATCTGAGCGAGGAAATCATCAAAGCCAAGCCATCACCCATATTGAACTATTCGCTGGAGTCTCTTAAGCCCATCATTGATACTTACAAAGTCAACCCTGCACAGGCAAAAGCTGTCAGGTCGGCAATGGATAATGACGCGTTCACATTGATTCAGGGGTATGCGTAAAATGATCCCTTACATTTGTTAACTTTCGTAATGCTAATTGTTATTCCCAGCCCTCCGGGTTCGGGCAAAACCAAAACCATTGTCGCCTTGGTGGGTGCCATTTTGACCCCTGTCTTTGCTGAGCAAAAGATCACCCGACCCGGGTCATCGGGCGACTTCAGACCAGTGACACGAGCTACGACCTGCGGAAAACTTCTTGTTTGCGCACCAAGCAATGCAGCTGTTGATGAGTTGGTTATGAGGTTCAAGGAAGGGGTCATCACGTCGAGTGGACAAAAGCAAAATATCTCCGTTGTCCGTCTGGGTCGAAGTGATGCGATAAACTCGAATGTCATGGATGTAACTTTGGATGAACTTGTAAATGCAAAGCTTGGGCAAAATGGTCGCAAAAATGGCAGTGAGAAGGACCTCCAAACTTACTATTCGGAACATAAGGGAGCTTGCACCCAGTTCAACGAAATTCGCGAAAGACTTGATCAGTGTCGTGCAAAGGGACAACATGTTCCGTCTGAGCTGGAGCGGGAATTTGATCTGTTGAAGCGGAAGAAAGCGCAACTTAGTCAGGCCATTGATAATGCCAGGGATAGTAACCAGGCAGCAGCCCGTAATGCTGACCTTGCGAGAAAAAAGGTTCAGCAGGAGATCATTAACGGGTCGCATGTCATATGTGCAACTTTGAGCGGAAGCGGTCACGAAATGTTTCAGTCACTGAGCATCGAGTTTGAAACGGTCGTCATCGATGAGGCAGCACAGTCTATTGAGCTTAGCGCTCTTATCCCTCTCAAGTACGGTTGTTCCAAATGTATCCTTGTTGGTGATCCTAAACAACTACCGCCAACGGTTCTCTCAAAAGTTGCGTCGCGCTTCCAATATGAGCAGAGCTTGTTCGTCAGAATGCAAGCCAATCACCCCAAAGATGTCCATCTCCTCGATACCCAGTACCGAATGCACCCAGAGATCAGTCGTTTCCCAAGCGCCGCATTTTACGATGGTCGACTTAAAGATGGGCCAGATATGGCTAAGTTGCGAGTTCGGCCGTGGCATAGTAGCGAACTTCTGGGCCCTTATCGTTTTTTTGACGTGCAAGGACTCCATTCAAGCGCCCCAAAAAGCCATTCATTGGTTAATTTAGCAGAACTCCGCGTAGCGATGAAGCTCTACGAACGGTTGACTATTGATTATTTGACTTACGACTTTAAGGGCAAGATCGGAATTATCACTCCGTACAAAGGCCAACTTAGGGAAATGAAAAATCAGTTTGCGAACAAGTACGGGAGTTCAATTTTTACCACAGTCGAGTTTAACACCACAGACGCATTTCAGGGACGGGAGTGTGAAGTTATAATTTTCTCTTGTGTGCGAGCATCTAATCGTGGGATCGGTTTCTTGGCTGATATCCGCCGGATGAACGTTGGGCTGACTCGTGCAAAATCATCACTTTGGGTGCTTGGGAATTCACAGTCACTCGTCCAAGGCGAATTCTGGAACGGGCTGATTACCGACGCTCAGTCGAGAAACTTGTATACCCAGGGGGATATCCTGAAACTCTTGCAGAGGCCGCAAATCAGCCTAGATATGGAGCTGAAAGATGTGCAGATGATTGACGCTCCGAGCGCGAAGAGCTCACCACCATCAAGAAATGGATCTATGACTCCAGGCTGGCATGGAAGTAGCCGTCCGTCGTCGGCTCTATCAACAGGTCGTGTTTCCAGTACCCATCCTGCGTCCTCCAGGGACACACCGGGCCATAGTCCTACACTAGTGCCTTCAACTGGTCCTGAAGGGCCTTCAGGCGGCAAATTCGGTTTGAACGACTTAGCCATGTGTGGATTTTGCGGGAGCTACGAGCACATGACGACAAACTGCGATAACGCGGAAGCCAAAATGGCCAGCCACGGCGCCTGCTGGCGATGTGGAGATGTTTCACACTCTAAGCGCGATTGTAAAGCAGAACGCTGTCTCCGGTGCGGTGCCTTTGGTCACTCAGCCCGCCAATGCACATCAACAGTTGTCCTCTCCAAACAGGAGAAGGATAAAATCGCCCGCGACGAACATCACCATGCGCAAGCTCAAAAAGCAAATATCGAGCGACAGCGGCAAAAACAACTCGGCGACCACGATCCAAAAGTGCCAGTTATCCAGGTGCCGTCAAAAGTCGCCTCGAATGCACCGTCATCCGCAGGAATACTTCATCAAGGACAGGGCTTGCAGGACTCGCCAAATGCTGATCAGGGAAATTCGGGCAAACGAAAGCGGATGGAAACAGATCTTCCTAGTTCGCGCCCAAACTTGAAAGTTCGAAAACCAAATGCCCAGTTTAATGCTCAGTTTGCGGCGCCTCTGAATGCCCCAAAGGGCCCACGGGGGAAGAAATTAGACCCCCATATCGTTGCTCCTCCTACCAGCGTAAGGCCTTGTTCGAATCATTTTCGAAGGAAAATCCCATGTATCTTTTAATTAACTAATAAATTTTTGTTTCAAGGACCTGGTAATACCGTCTAAATCTGAACAGGGACATCAGCCGATAGCCTCCAAAGATCAACAACTTTCACGCGCTCGTTCGGGGACTGAACAGGAGAAGCAGACGACAAATGTAAGTTCAGGCAAATTTTTCTCTCCCATCCTCTCCTCGTGATGGAAGCAGTGTCGTAATAACAGCAATACTCGACAGACCGGGCCCCAACCACTTCCTACGTCACGTCCTAGTAATCCTCGTCCACGTCCAAATGGTGAAAACAGAGGCCCACCACCCATGAGAAAGAAGAAGCCAACCAACATATTTATTCAACCGAAAAGAAGATAGAAGTTGGCCCTTTTGCTTCTTTGTTTTTTGTCTCAAGACTTTGTATTTCTATTTCTTCCATTTTAGCCCGTTTCTTGAGGAACTGCAGCTCGGCTTCGCTTCTACTTGCATCGTTGTGAACGCACATTGGAGCGCATAGATCTTGTAGCATTATTTTTATTTTTAATTTTTTTAATTTTCTTTACTTCTTTATGCCATTTTATGACGTTTCTTTATGTTTTTGTCGTAGTTTTTCTCATTTTGTTTTATTTTTTTGACGGTAAAGGCATGTTTCTTCCAACTTCCCCCTAATTCATGATTTAGGAAAGACAAATGAGCAAGCGAGACGAAGAAAGCATCCGGGCGGCGTTTGGCAGACTATTTTTGTTATTATTTTTATGTGTCATGGTTTCCACGTTTCTGCGCAGTCGCTGCATCTCCGCCGTTTCTGTTGAACCATTTTTTGAGGGCATGGATGGTTCTCTGTTCTCAACACACCGACAATGTTGGATATCTACCTGTACATCATCTGGCATTTATTGTTTTTGATGAAACGTTCATTTAGCCACGGGGACAATTAGGCACATCGTAACATTCGTGTCAGATGAACTTTTGGGGGGGGGGGGGGGGGGTTTTGTGCTCGTTTCCGCTCTTGGGATTGACCTTGAATTGGCCGTAGACTTGTCAACATCTGTCACCGCCACTGTGGTGTTCCTTGGACACTGGCCAGCGTGTTCATGATACTTACACGAATCAATGGGTAAGTAACATGTTTTCGTAAATATGACTTTACTCTACTCGAGGTTCCAGAGCTGTTAAGGCTATTCCACTCTCCGGAAAGCCCACACGAGTGTCGGTGTCAAAATTCTATGTCAAACTAATTACACTCTGGGTCGAGGATGGGGTAATGAATAAATGAATTGATCATTGAATTCTCTGCTTGAGAGCATACAAAGAATCAGGCTCACATGCTAGGTATGCATACGGGTGTACATATCTACCCTTGTTGGCTCTCGGCGTGGACATGTACTGAAGATATGTCTGCTATATAAAAAATTTTTTTAAAAAAATTGACAGAGTACCAACCCATTAACAGAGCACCAGCATGCAGATAGTCAGTCACTTCAACGTGCGGATATCCGTCAAATATGCCTTCATCCATCGTACCATGTGTGTGTCACCATACCATGTACTGGAACGAGCATGGGGGATATGGAATGTCTTCTCATGTTGCCCTAATTCTGGACGGGATATATCCTATATCCAGCGAAGTCTACGTCTCTGACATCCGCAATCTACTTCCGCATATTCCACAGTTGAAATACGGATTAGCTGAGAGCGGGGTATCTCTTTTCCCATCACAGGCCCTAATGGATGAGAAAAAAAGGAGAGAATCGTCTTCCTATAGCTGGCATCTGCTTTGGAATGTATCGTAGATCATAAACGGTGAAAGGTGTTGATTTCGCTTTTATCAGAGATGCATCGCACTGCGTATAAGGGGACAGAAGGACAGAAACTTGTCCCCCGTAGCTGCTTCTTCGATACAAGCTAGCGATGGCGATGTATCAAAGTCAGCTAAGGCGGTCAATGGTAGGGGAATGCGGGCCGAAGGTGATAGAAGCGGGAAGGCTCTCCTGGCCTAAGACAGGTGGTAGCAGGAAAAGGCATCTTTCTATTGATGTTCAGTTCTGTTTATAACTAGCGGTCGGTCCGGCAGGATGATGGCAGAATGGGGTAGACATTCTCCAGCTTGTGTGAGCCGTGGGGAAGAAGTAAACGTATGATTATCCAGAAAGGGCAACAATTAGTTACGCCAGTTGACAGATCATGGCAGGCAGATTAGGTTTCTGACTGTGAAACCACGAGTGGCCACCTTGTTTATTCGTGTGTACTTAGTCATTTCATATTGTTATGAGAAAATGAAGTTGAAGTGAGTCGTAAAATCAAATTCACGCCTGAAATCTGCTCTGCTATATCTCATGCTGTTTCTAAAACTCAGCTGAATAATCTTTACATGTAAGGTAGGGGATGTGGATAAATTGATGTCTCATTTCCCAATACGTGAGAAAGAGGAATAATCGGTTAATCAATTGGTAGGCGTGCATTATTCATTAAAAACGAAACATCGACAGGTCAATAAACCGAATGAGTGGGAAGGAAGACGAGATTCTCAATCCCGACATTAGGGAATTGCTCATGTCTCCCTAGAGTCCCTTTGATTTGCATGGTGTGATTTGATAGTGGCGTGCTTGTTGACAAGTGCGTGCTTGCATAGTTGCGAGAACGGTTTGCCGTCGCGAATGAATGGGTATCGCTGCACCATTGACGTTTGGTGATATTACAGAGCCTCTGTATTTGTGGTTGAGGTTCCAGATCGAGGTCTGAGAAGGTCTCCACAGGCCAGCCCGAGACCATTCATGGTGCACTGACTTCCTCGAAACGGCCTATCAAAATTGGACAACGCGGGTTCCGTTTGCAAGAAACGGTTGACAGCAACAAAGGGGTGCAGGGCGACCTTTGTGGGTCGTTCTCGAATATGACGACAACGCCTAATATCCATTAATATGCGATGCTGCAAGAGCTTTCTTTTCGGTGACATCTGCTTGCTGGGAAGAATTAAAATATTGTATATTTATGTCTTCTAGTTGAAAATTGTGAAATGTCCCCGTTGGTGAAGCAAAATATCTGATATATGGTTTCTGATTAATGGAGTGGTTGGTTGGCTGTTGTTCCACCGCCTGCTTGCCATATTGATCGACTTTCGAGGCGTTCACCCTAATTATCTACGCTGCGTATTTCCTCTGAGATTCCTCAAGAAGCAGATCAAAATAGAACTCGATCACATCCCGTAGTTTCAGAAGTTAAACAACAAAATGTTCATGGATAATGCACTCTCATCTCACCTGGAGCCACGGTGGTCAGCCTGCAGCCTCAAGACATTTACATGTAGACAAGAATAGGAGTAAAAATATTTATTTGCACACCGCACAACGGCTAAACGGCTTGTCCTGCTCGATGTGAAACCCGCAAGTTCGAATCACAATCCCGAACTGCACATTCACACAGCAGGGTCCACTGAAGACCAACGAGGACAAAAAAGAACATCTGCGTACGTCCTGTGCATGCAGTGAAATGGGCTGTCAGGTTATTCAATTGCAGTCTTCTTTCTCTCGTTGGTTATTTTCTATCATTTTACCCATTTGTTTGGCCAGACGCACCTTTACAACGACATCTTCCTTTGCCACACAGTGTCGGAATAATCTTGTTGGATGGAACGGCGTGCACTCGACGACTGAGAATTCCGCTGATACTGGTGGTTGCTGGCGAGGCGAGGAACTTATCTTGTTGGAATGTGAGAGGTGAAATATTTTCCTTGATATATTTTCATCGACCTTGATTTGAATATTTGGGAGATGTTTTCACACTTCAATGCGGTTTCTCTTGCCCTGTTCTATTCGTTTTGGATTTCGATAAGAAGCTTCGGCTAGTGCTATATTTCCTTTTGGCAGCTCAACGCGCGCAGAAAGTTGGTTGACGACACCAAGCCACGGCACAACTCCCTTGTCGGTCCAGCCTGCAATTGGGGTTGTTCGGCAGCCTCAACGCAAGAGATATGCGCTTTGGTCGTTTCGTTGCAAGGTTCACGAAGTCGATCGTCTCAAGGCCGAGCTTTTGTTCACTTGGCCAAGTCGGCCTCGAACCAGCTCCGAGGGTCAGGACTCAACGGGGCTAAGGGTTTGCGCTGGCAGTTGGTTCGTGGAGTCTCTGCGTAACCAAGCGGCTCTATTTAATACGGGGATTGGGGTTGGCTTGACGATGCCAGCGGAAGATCATCAGATCGAGATCACAGGATGATTGTCGAGGATTTTGGAGTGAATTTTAACTCGCGGATTCTTGTTTTTGAAGCTCTATCTGTCCATGTTTGTCCTTATCAAGTTGACAAGTTTCTTTTTCTTTTCCTATGCGCCCCTGCCTTGGAATTGGGCGTGATGAACAGGAGAGATGATTTTCGAGACCGGGCGATCATGCCCGCAGCTTGCGCATATAATTCTCCAGATATCCCGGCCGGATCAGTGAGCTTTATCTCAGGGATAACCATTGTATTATGGCTCCACATCGCTGGACCGCTTAAAAGGGTTGTCGTTTGTTTTGTGAACCTTTTTCCGCATTCTTTCCACAGCGCGGGGTACTCCCATTGCCTGAAGCGCTTATAATCCCTTCAAATACTTTCCAATCCGAAAAGAGAGCTTGGGGATAGATGCAGGTGTTAGTTTTCTCTACTTCGAATCACGTCCTGTAGTTTGAGTATCTAGTCGCATCAATTGCCCGCGCTGTTTGAAGTACGAAAAAGTTCTCTCTACTTGTCATTCCAGCCTATATTTTGGCACCATTTGCACTTCTCCAGCTTGTGGTATGTTGCTTTTTGATCTGTTTTGTGTTTATGGCTTTCTAAAACCGTCAATGAAAGCATTTGTTGTTGAAATGCAAGATTCCGTTCATGCGGAATTACTATCCCACAACATCTGACGTATATGTGCTTGGTGCAGACAGCTTTACGTCCAGTTTCCTGCTGTGCGCGCTATCCTCTCTATAGAGACCATATGACAAACTGACCCTCTTTATCAAATAGGGAGGTCACCTGGCTGATTTTGTATGACAAGCGAAATCCCAAATACCTCATTCCGCCGCGATCTACTCCATAGATGTTCGTCTGGCTGGCGGCTCGCATAAGATGCAGCGTCCAGACGGCAATTTTGCACGGTCGGGTGTACCCAGCCTTACAGAGTCGATGGGGCGGTCAGAAAACGAGATGATGGAGGTGGACATGAGACTATCAGGCTCTCTACTTGATAAACGACCTCTCAGCCGGGGCGGGCTTATCCAGAATGCTGATGGAAATATTAGCCACGACGAATTGAGCAAATACGGCCCACAATCATCAACGGCAGCAAGTAAACAGGCCAATTGCGGGAATACCCTCGAATTATTGAAGCTCCTTGACGGCCAGCACGAACCAATGCACCGTTCAGCCCCATTCCAGATAGTTGTGAAGTTAGTGGCCTCTGGGAACAAGCGACTACGATTGAACGACAACAATGAACCCAAGCCACGGAGCGAACATGAAGTCGTTGGCAGCGACGACCCTCATGGCCAGAGAGAGAAGCCCAGATCAAGGATATGGAATTCGATGTCAACAACGAAGCGGAGGAGGCCATGGAAAGGCGATTCCGAATCACAGCGTAATGAAACAGTTCGTCATGACGACCAAGTTGGCAGCCCGCAACGGCGCAAATGGATGGTGTCTGGGACGCGGAACAGAAAGAACTCCAAGGTGGTCGAGTGCGAGAACCGAGACTTTTTATATCCTGGAGTGGGCAAGCTGCCCTCTCTGCCACTTGAGAACAAGCAGGCTGATGCAGTCAATTATAAGAGCTGCAACGGGCAGAGTCCGGTTGCGAGCCCCTGCTCACAGGAGCCGCGGTCATTGGAAGAAGTTTTTTGGCAGCCAGAGAAAGCCTTCGATAATCTCAATGGCGTCGAAAGGCTCAAAGATTTCACAGCTGCCGCACTTGCAGCGGGTTTAAATAACTTAGGCGAGGAACCAAGCTCTCTAGCGCTGAGTGACTCCGGGACTAAGGGCACCACGCCAACTACGTGTGAGGGCCGCATCGCAGCTACTGGGGATAGCGGCGTTACGAACCTCCCAGAAAATTATAATAGGAATAATCATAAGTCCAACGACACACATTCTCAGAACCAACGCCCATTGCAACAGCATGCCTGTACGGAAGAAACCACAGCGCCTGGTTCATCAAGCATCAGAGCTCACCCTTCACCTCTACAGGCCAGGAATTGCTTCCCTGCCTCGAATAACACGAGTCCAGCTCCACAACTTCCACGAGCTCCTCCCGACTTAACACCAGGGCTGACTCCATCGAAAGGTACGAAGGCAAAGAAGCCGCTGACTTGTCTGCCCCCTGACACGACTCACATCAATCTTCAGTGTCTGCCTCCCAGGAGTTCTAGCAAGGGAGCTTGCCAGAAAGCATCCCTTTTCACTGCGTTCACCGATCATCGACGCCGGAGCTCTCACTCAAAGAGTCCACTGCTCCCTCGCAGCTCCTCGGATACCCAGTCGTTGATTTCCCTGTTTCCCCGTCCTGCCCGTTTTCCCCATGTGTCACACTTTGCAGCTTCGATGTCGTCAGTAGAACAAATACAGCCATTGCATACTGTGCAAACCTCAACACCAAACCACATTGGGACGGCAAAAAGCAAGGGATATCGAAGATCTGTGTCGAGAGGCTCGCCATTAGCTTCACCACCGCATCGAGAGACATCGCCGGATATGGCAAATCTGAAGGCTGTCGTTTCTACTCCATTTCCACAAATTACGGATAACTCTCAGTACCCGCCTGCACAAGCCAAGACAACAAATCTTCAAGATCACTATATTTTCACTGCCCCCGGAGAGGACCAATGCACTGGAGAGTATGCCGGACGAGGCTTAAGTCCAAGGGGATCTCTTGAGTCGAAAAAGTTACGCTGCTTGGGGATACCTGACACATCAAAGATGGACACAACAAAGCCACTGGACAAAATGAGTCGAGCCGAGCGAGTCTTTGTTTTACGAATGCGTGATATGTGTCTTGCCCGTGAGAGCCTCAAGAAAGATCACCAGCAATGTATTCCTTCGGAGGGCAGTACATCACAGGAAATTCGGTGCGATTGGGAGCTGCAAACGCGCTCCAAGAAAGCGCGTGGTAAACCGACGGATATGCCAACTACCCCCCCAAAAGTCTACCGAAACGATGCTCCAGGCGCTCCTCCGAGTATTCCCTTGCCTGCGGATCCACCAGTGCCGTCGCTGCGATCCTCATCTAATAAGATAGTTTTAAACCCGAATCAACCTACCCTCCAGTCACTATCTAACACATCGCTGGACGCAGCCCTCGCCCACAAATTCGACGCACGCTTGTCTGCAAGTTCAAGCGGAAGTACACATAGAAGCGATGGCAATAAAAGCTGGTCGAGTAGAAGCGCTCATTCAGGTAACCATATCTCTAAGCAAAACCATGCTACCAATTTAGAGCAGCACACATTCGGCTCCCAGCGTGACGGCCCACGAGAAGAGATCGCAATAGCATTCGACCCTCGTCCTCTGACCCCGCTGTCTCCCACAATGTCCGACGAAGCGCATACTGGCATTTCACCAAATTGTGGAAATTGCGTCTCCTGTCCGCACCTGAGAGCCAACCCAAGTCCGACAAACAAGAACCGCCAAAACACATTCTTCTATAAAGAAAATCGGTCCGAACCCCGCCCAAACAATGCCCCAGTATCACAGTCCCCCCTCCGCGAATGCTTCCCTCGGGATAGCTCACGTCCATATAGCCCAAGTCTGCAACATTTCAGCAATACCAATACCTACAGTAACAGAACTGGCGCTGGCGCCGGCGCCAGCGCCAGCAACAACACTCACACAACCTCATCCCCACAACCACCATCGTCACGGCCCCGGTCACAAGAAATCCCTATGCACCCACAATGCGAAGCCCGCATCACCTTCCTTGAACGGCAGAACAAAATGCTTCAGGCAGCCCTCATCGCAGCTCTAGATGTTGGCGTCACCTTCGATGCGGACCTCATGCGTACTGTCACCTCCACACCTCCTGTCAGCATCGCCTCTCCAGGAAGTGAAACCAAAAACAAAAATGTCTTTCGCCATTCATACACCAGCACATCTACAACCGGAACAACGAGTACGACTACAAGCGCTCAACGGCTGAGCATGGATGGTCGTCGATCGTACGTTAGTGATAATAGTGTCGAGTCTGCCACCAATGTGGTTAGATGGCGGAGCGTACGGGATGCGCATCCTTGAGACAACTAACTATCAAAATCGTGGAGGGGAGCGAAAGCTGGTTTCCTGTGGGGAGTACCCGAGGACAGAATACAATGCACCATTCTTCCTGTTCACATTCGTGTCGCTACAGGCCTTTTGAATGGAATGAATTATTTATCCTTGACTGGATTAGATATGTTTGATATGTCGTTGGTGTTATGGAATTTTGATTTCCTTTTAATTTTTGACTCTTTTATTCTCGAGAATGTGTTTTTTATAGCGAATACCAATATACCATATGATGGTTTGCTGCTTCAATGAGATCTTACGTTGTTCTTTCTAATAATACTTTTTCTGTTCCCTTCCACTTTGATACCCCTGCTTTAGCTTGCTGCGCGATTGAGAATGATCGGAAAGTTGAAACATTAGGGTATACCACTGTAAATCAGTTGAGCTCGTACAATGTCCGTTCACATTGGCGTTGGGTGTTGATGTCAGAAATGGAAAGGTAGAAGGCGACTACAATTTCGATTCAACGAAGTTTTCGAACCCACGAAGGAGGATCAGTGGTCTGTCGCTGAAAACTCGTATACTCAAAACGACAACTTTATATCCCGTAGGCGCCCGTAAGGACCGAATTCCGTAATCTTTCTTGCTTTTGTATGTAATCTGCAGTTCACTCCCAAGAGAGACCCCAGGTAACTTCGCCCTTTCTAAATGGAACCACATCCGTCTTCTCCGATTTTAACAAGTCCAAAAATTTCCCTTTCTCCTTGGACAACTTAAAAAATTCCTTCTCTTCCTGGGGAACTTCATAAAATTCCCTTCCAAACTTCCCCAGAAACCCTTCTAATATGTCCTTAGAAATGTCCGCCTCCTTCAATGACCCCCTCTCACACCCTTGTTCAAGCGCATCTAGCACATACTGCGTCGCATAGGGCTGCGTAAACACTCCCGCGGCAATCTTATCCCCGCCCCTCTTAGATGCTGCAGGATGCGGCGCACTATCTGAGCCAAAAAAAAACTTCTTATTCCCCGACGTCGCTGCTTTCAACAACGCATCCCGATCCGCCACCAGCTTTGCCACGGGCTTGCAGAAGCAGAACGGGTCGCCCAGCGCATTATCTACGATAAGCGACAGATGGTGCGCCGTGATGGTACCCACAACGGTAGGACCGCATTTCTTTACGGTTTCGACCGCTGCGGCTGTGCTCAGGTGCTCGACAACAATGCGGAGGCGTGGAAAGCGTGAATGTAGGTCTAATAGTGTGGGAAGGAAGCGTTCTTCAGCGGACATGACGGTGATGTCCCCGTGAGAGGGGCATTCGCCATGTAAGTTCAGAATTAGGCGCTGACGCTCCATCTCGGCAAATACAGGGTAAAATGCAGCGTAGTCGATGACGCCTGAGTCGGAATTTGTTGTTACGCCTGCCGGGTAAGATTTTACGCCGATTATACCATTCTTCTTGGCTTCGATTATGGTTTCGGGTGTGATTGAAGGGTGGAGGTAGAGCGACATTAGGTAAGTGACGCGGGGCTCGAGCGCTTGGAGGCGTCTTTTGTAGGAGAGAGCTTGCGCGACGGTGGTTATTGGAGGGACGAGATTGGGCTTTGTATAGAAATTTATTTAGTATGTTGCGTAACATGGGTCAATTTTCTTGTAGGAAACGGGGGGAGAAGAGATTACCTTACCATGACATAGACTGTGTTGACCCCTCCCTGTCTGATGGTGGGGACGACAAGCTCCATCATATCACCATCCCGCAGATGTACTGTTTTATTTATCCCATTGGATCGTTGTCATGATTCGATCTTTTGTGGAATGAATGTGCTTCCCGATATATGGCTTCTGGTGGTGGGGTAGGTTAAGTGACATACCGTGGAAATCTGCGGACGCGGGAAGTTTGACCCCGTCGATCCCGGAGAGAGGCATGGTTTTCTAAATACTAAGGATAATATTGAAACCTACTAGGGAACAAAGGGAGATGGTGGAGGAAGAGAGGGGACGAAAGGCGGGCTGGAAGATTTTGTTTCGGATTTTTGAAGCAGAAAATGCGGGAGATTGATAAGAACCTAAATTTTTATCCAGGAAATTTTTGACTTCCGGCTATTTCGTTGAGTTAGCTAAAGGAGATCCCGAAATTAATTGCCTCCTATGAGCCGAGTCCAACATTGCGAAATTGGGAGCTTTGCACGATAAATATGTATTGGCTTTGTCAATCCCATTATCTCCCTGTGAATTGCTATTGAATTATGAATAAATCGCATCAGTGTCTCTGCTGAACCTGTGCCCTTCGAGTTGATCCTTATCAAAATTATATACATTATATCAATGCCTCAAAAAATAAAATAAAATAAAACAAAACAAAATAAAAATGAAAATGAAAATGAAAAAACACTCTGTTGCGGCTGTCAATCTTTAAAATCAGTTCTCTCGCGATTTTCGTTGGCTTCTCACTCAAAGTAATGGGCATATGGGCTCAACCCTTCAACAACCTGGACAAAGTGCTGCGCAATGATTCTATCCGTTTGCTCTGAGGGATGTATGGCATCATACCACATATAAGAGTCTCGGCTGGGCTGTTCTATGCAATTCTGTCCTTGGGCATCACATTGCTTCACCCAGGACTGCACGTTGGGCGGTTCGGTTCCATTGAAGTATTGGGCTGGGTGATCATAGATATTCGTAAGCTAGTTGGGTGATTAATTTGTAAGTGAGAGTTGCGGCAGAACGCTCAAACTATGATTGGTGATGGTGCAGATATGGGCTGGAGGAGTTTTTCAGGAGATATTCTTCCTGAGAAAGAAATGGACGTACCAATGAATGAGTATCAAAGAGAGCAACACTCGCCCCCTTATACCGATGCCGCATCGAACCCTCCATCTTCAGCCTTATAATCTCATTCACAGCCACAACAGTTTGTCTCATCCGACATGAAACTTCAGTACTATTCGCTGGCTTATCCGGCCAGAACGTGGATGTCTCCACCCCACCCATCTCCGGCAAAGCATACAGTGGCAACAAATTCAATGGCGGCACATTCATGAGTACAAAGTACCGGGCACCATAGTCATAGAGCCGTTCAATTGAACGGAAAATGCACTCGACGTAATCCAGGAGTGTCTTGCCAGCCACTTGCGCATCGTCTATGAACGCCCCGTTGCCTAGGTCATTTGTGCCAATCCAAATGGCATATACAGTATTACTCCGGGTGAGAGTTAAGACTGGTTGCCCTGTTTGCGGATCTCGATAGTTCGCATCGGCAAGAAAAGTAGGGATTTCGTATTGGTCAATGGAAGGGAAGATGCCATTGATGAGGCCGAAGTACCGTGGCGTGATGCAGTTAGAGCACGTTGCGCCACTGACCGCGTAGTTGTAGAGCTCTGCACCTGTGTAATCGCTCACATAACGAGCCCAAATGCGGCCACCGCTGGAGGTAACGTCGTTCTATTTTTACCGCAGACACGACTGATAAGTCATTGGTTGCCTTATGAAGTAGATAAAGAAAAAGAGAATGTGCTCATCAAAGCACGGACATCTCGACATTTTTGGCTGGGGCAACTTTCAATAAGTTGAACAAAAGCAATCTTATTTTGGCCTGAAATGGCCAACCCGGCACATCGTTATAAAGGATTAAAACCAAAAAAGTCAAATTTTCTTAGGGCAAACAAACAATAGAGAAACAAAAGGTAATGTAAGAAGTAGTATTTACCTCTGGCGCTATCCACCCAATGGGAGGAGCCTCCTGATTCAGAACAAAATACAGGAGCCTCGACTCGTCTGTATAACTATTTCCAAACGTGACTAATTGGTCCATATGCCTCAGCTTCCACGCAGAATGTCCAATTCCCAAGACATTCTGCGCACTCAACGCAAGAAGTAGTCCTAGTCCAGATAGCATCGTGCCAGTTCTATCAATCATTCAGTGATCCAAAGAGGTAACTAGGAGAATGGCACAGAGTCGACGGCAAGGGACATATATAACGGGTGCGAAAGATGAAGGGGCCTGGAGTGCATCTTCCGACAATTCACCAGCCAGAAGGGATCCTCCAGTCAACTTTATAGGCATGGCCTGTGAGAGGAGTTTGAGATATTCCCTTGTCTTCGCATTCCGCATTAAGGCACCTACTCATGAACAACGAAACAAGTTCACCGCAAACAGGCGTCAGTGTGTCCTTGCTGCTCCTCAAGCGCCGGGGATATAGATTGACTCCATGGAGTTCAACAGCTCTTCCATCTAAAGCTTCTTCGCATTGCTGGAGGGCACGACCGAATTTGAGGACGATAGAGCGCCACGATGTTTGCGGCGTTTAACAGGCTGGGTGCGGCCCGCGCCGTGAGAAATGGAGCCGTTGCTCTTTCACTTTTCCTCTTAGCTCATTCTTAGCACGAACAGATCAGAACTTGCCGTTGGCTATTAATGGCTTATACAAGAGCACCCAAAAAGCCACTGTTGTTTGTCTTTGCATTTCTAGCCGACGCGTGAGAAGTCTTGGCCAAGCGAACTGCAGCACTAATATTATCCCGGGGTCTTAAAAGAGAGCTCAGGGAGAACAGCATCTGCAACAATTTGAATTAGCCCTGGTTGATTATTATTCGAAACAAGCTGGCTTACAGAATAAAGGAAAAACCACAGAGATTCACGCGACGTAAAGTCTTTCATGGCCGAAAACATCCAGAGAAACAAAAGCCGTCGAATTTTATTGTTTAAAAATGGAAATCCTGAAATTCTGCTGCTGAACTGCGCCCGTGCGCCACAACTCCAGGCTATACATCCTCAAAGCTACTCAAATATAGAAGACTGAAATCAAGGTTGTACTGGATTAAGATATCATATCAAATTCGCCATACCTGCAACATGTTCCCACACATTTGATTCGGCAAACGAATCAAAAGTCAACAAAGGTGGCACGATTCCAGACATTTGCCCTTCAGACGCTTTTATCTAGGTTTATGCCCTTGTTCGTCGGTTAAGCGTGTCACCGAGCTTTTGATCTACTAAAGAAGCCTTTCTTCAAACACTGGTAAGAGCTGCCAATCATCGTGCCAAGCGCAAATGTGTCCGAAGCCGTTCGATCTATGGGGTTGTTTACTACGTGCTGCTCTGCGACGGTCCGATGGCTGTTGGTCGAGAGGCGTCCAAATATGCCCTTGTCGAGTTGTTTATGCGATCTCTCAAAAAGGGCCGTCATCGTCGTTGTGGTTGTTGTGGATGTTACCGCCGTTACCGTGGTTTCCGTGGCCATCGTCGTCTGGGTATAATTATAACAGACATCGTCCAGGTATCGCAATTGTTCGAACTGGGCTCTGAGAAGGAAGACATATTGCTGTAGTTTTGTAATATATTTACATGACTTCACGGAGCTTGAATCGGTGGAACGGCTGCCTAGTATGTCCACACTCTGACAGCTGGTACAGCATAGCGCATAGCTGTCGCCAGGCGGACTGATTAAAACTAAATTCGTATTCTGCGGAGTTTCGCAAGTGTCGCAGTGAACACATGAGCCTTTGCATGTTAAATGTTGGCGCCGTAGATATCCATCCCAGCTGACGCATTCAGCGCTGATTGGGCTGTTGCAGACGTGGCACAGTTCTACATCAGCCCTGTTAAGTTCTGTTTCTGTGAAGCTCATTGTTGGTGGAAGGTCATTTGGGAATTTGTCGAGAGAGCTGAGATATTCGGGGGCAGCTGATAGATCAACATCAGCAGCGCCTTCCCCGAGAATCTTGATGACCTTTTTCATAAAATACGATAAACCTGAGCTTGCCGCATATATCTCCTTCAGGTGGCTTGAAATGGTCCTTGGCTGGTGGCTTTTAGACAGAGACACGGTCATCAAGTCTGTCAGCTTCGCCCGCAGCAGGTCTATCTCGGGGCTGTCGGAAAGGACTAATACGGTTAATCATCTTGCAGTGGCTGAAATTGGTGTACACACACTTACTGGTTTTCCCAGTCTTTCTTCTGACATCGTCCACAATGTCAATTGAGGCAAAGAGAACTCCAAGCGCAATTATCAAAGTTAGGATGCCCTCCGATATCTTCTCATGAGAACCGGATTCGAGGTGCTCGAGATTATCGCTTATACACGACGTAACCGTTGACTCAAAGTTATTTAGGATGCTCTCCATTCTATGGGAGGCGGATTCGTCATCCTGTTCTTCCACGACGGGAATGTGGTCCAGCGACGATCCCGGGTTGTGACGTTTATGAGTCTTATAACAGCGTTCATGCCAAACTCGCTTTGTCGGCATATAAACCTTTATATACTGATCCATAATAGCCATTCCGCAACCATAACAGCGGTCTGCATATTTTGCCATGTAGTCGTTCTTGCAATATGCCTTTCCTCGATGTATGTAGTAATTATCCCCAGGGCCAATGACATGCTGACAGGAATGACAGGTGAAATGATCCATGTGGTACTTGCGCCCAACGGCACTGATATATAAATCTCGCAAGGCACCACCACATTCGCTGCATAGCATATCTAAACGTCGGAAGATGTCGTTTTCGCAGAGAGGAACTGGGCCGTTTCGCTCTTGGACCGGGAAGAATTCGCGATATATGGGTCTGTGGCAGTCCTGATAAATCATTTCGTTAAAAAACAGAAGTGATTAACAATGATGTAAAAAGCTTACATGGCACTTGAAACACTGAGGATGATACAAGTCTCCAAAAGCCGAGATGCATTCGCTGGCTATGGTCATTCCACACTTCACACAGCTGTCCAACGCCGTTGGCTTTGAATATGCTGAACCATGACTGTTGGCTCTGGCGTGAAGCCATCCTTTTGTTGCCATATTTTCCTGCCTGCCACAGCCTTAAGAATGGTCATAAATATATTCTTATCAACACAAAAACCCACTTCGAAATTGTTCGTTGAACTGTGATGGGGTCCTTTCCGAGAAGAAGACTCGAGTTGACCTGGATTAGTTATGGGCCACTATTCCAGGATATAATCGTCTCGAGGCGGAGAGCAATTACGATTCCTCCCTGCGGCGGAGCTCTGTGTGCTGAAATATCCCTGAACTGCGCATCCAGAGACTTCCATACCGCCTCGAGCACAAGTCACGATGCGCGATGACTGCACACACACTCTGGGCGGACGATCAGGGTTGGACAGGGCCAGAATGTCAATGGCTTCACAAGGCAGACCGGTATTTGTCCGCATTTTACTGGGCTAATGTCTCTCGCGGGGTTGGATTCACTCAAAACCACTTGAACCCAACCTTGCAGGAGCGGGTTTAATCAACCCGAATCTTGGTATCCTACAGCTGCTCCCCACAGCTCGCAGCCATAAAAGTGGAAGCGAGCCAACAGGGCATCCGCAATTGAAACCTGGCGGAAGTTCCTCCAATCCAGCTACTAAATTTGTAACCAAGTTCATCAAATGTGATCTGTGATTAACCTTGTAGTATTGATGGGACCAAGCCATATTTTGGTAAATCGGCCAATGGCCAGCCATAACGGTTGATTCTCGTTGCTCCTCCGTGGGATGATACTGGCCTCCTTCATTCGGTCCAGGGGGCCTGTGCAGCGATCATGCAGCTAACAAGTACTAGCGGCTCGGCGCAGAATCTGGGGTGTTAGCCACAGCAGACAAAGGGATCCAAAGACACAGCTCGCCATGCTTGGAAAGAGATGATATTGAATGCATAAGTGAAATATTTAGATGTGTACGGAGTAGCAAGCGGCACATTAGGTACTTACAAATCCCAAAAGGAAAAGCATATAAGAGATATATGAAGGCGAAGCGGGCGCAAATTCACATGCAGGACAAATCGCAAGCCGCCACTTTGGAGTTAGAGTTCATCCGCCAATATAGTAAAAAGGGCAAGGAAAGAGAGAGAGAGAGAGAGAGAGAGAGAGAGGAAACGTGTAGAATTGAGAACAAGTTTATGTGAAATCTATTAGGCTTTCGCGTCATGGAGTTGGAATGAACAAGTAATAGATAGGAGAGAGAAATTCATACGATGAAACTGGTTTATGCAGGCATTTGCTTGAGAACCCATCAGAATGTCCAAAAAATTTAAAAGTACGAGGATGTGATGGCGCAAGGAGGAAAAAATAAGCCTAGATCCCATGTATAATGTGCAGAGACGAGAGATAACCCTCAAGGAATTCATCAGAAACTGAGGGAGCTGGATGTAATATTGTAATTCTGGGAGGAGATGGCCTGGGTTGTCGATCATCTTCGACTTCATAATATAGAATAAGGAATGTAAAGTTACAATCGAGAGGCAGAGCTGATGGCTGTACTTGCCAGCTCTGGTTCCGCGCTGCTGGTATCAACTCCATCATGGTCCGTCAACTGCGGATGCTGATGCTGCTGCTGTAGCCGCTGCCGCTGCCGCTGCACTTTGTATTGTTTCTCAAAACCATGAGCATTCTTCGCAATCGGAGGAGTCACCGAAGCAGGCGCAGAAGCAGCAACCCTCTGTCGAAGTCTCTTCAACCTCTCCACACGAGTCTCACCAGCCAACCCCGTCCAGAGGGGGCCAACAAAATCAGAACGCCAATCAGTCCGATTAGCCGCACGCCTATCACTCCTGAGCCCCAGGGCACCAATACTACGGTCATGCAACCCTGCCTCCCCCCACATCCGTACACGCTGCACTTTCCGTAGTTTCATGAGCCCATATGCGCACACGAAGGCGGTAAAGGCGAAGCAGACACCGGACACGGCGGTGAAACCTATGTCGGATTCTTCTAGGAAGTTTTTTAAGTTCATGCCATAGAGTGCGGAGCAAAGGGTTCCGGCTGCTAAGCCGAGGGTGCCGATGCTAAATTTGAGATCGAGGAGCATGAGGGAGTTGCGGTTGGCGTCGAGGATTGCTTTCACACTGGAGGAATAGGTAACAATATTAGCGTTTTGTAGTTTGATGGAGATGTGAAGATTGTGGGGCTAAAGTCATACATTTCCTCCGTGTTTCGAATGTTGGTAACTAGATTTCCACTGGCCTGAACGATTTCATCGCAGACTTTGTGATAGGACTCAAGCAGCATTTCAATCTCTTGATGATCGACCTCCTGCCTATGCACGCCTTGCGCTTTTTCTGATAAATACATTGCCGTCAAGTCATCATCAGCTTCCAGCAGATCCTCAATCGCATCGCGCACTAGTCTAGCTTTCTGCTCGAACGTGCCCAACCTCTTGGAGTATATCAAGAGGCGCCGTAACTTGTCTCTGTCTATATCCTCTTCCAGAGCCCGAAGAACACGCACAACAGGCTCCCTTACTCCTTCAAACTCAGCCTCAAGTCCAGTGGTCACGCTGACCAGAACCGCTTCCAGAGCGCGGAATTCGTATGGAAGAGCGCCAGGTGAGAACTGCCGGCCTGTCGCCTCTTTCTGACGTAGTTTGCCTTCCAGATCATACATGAATACCGATTGTGTGTACGAGTCAGTCGAGCCGTACGCATCAAATACCAAAACCCGGTCTGACTTTATCAGAACCCGGAGATGTAGAAGGCTGATTAAAATAGCACTGTGGCGGACAAGAATATGTGGAAGGACGGAGGAGTCGATCTTACGAAGATCGCGGGGAAGCAGGCCGTACTGTATCCATTCACATCGAACGGAAGTTAGCTCATCCACTTGGCACCCTCCATGGCAATAATAGAATCCGTACCTTAGCAGTCAATTCACTCTTCTTAAACTCCCCACTAACAAGCGTCACATTTCCATTCTCATCCAGCTCCGTGCATCTCAACCGCGGCTCATTCATGGCTTTCATCGCCAACGATCGGCCTGTCACAAACATGTTCCCTTCATGCCCATCCTCCATCACAGGGCCAATAGGCAAATCACTCGGCCACAACTCGCG
This sequence comes from Histoplasma mississippiense, assembly GCF_000149585.1. NCBI lineage: Eukaryota > Fungi > Ascomycota > Eurotiomycetes > Onygenales > Ajellomycetaceae > Histoplasma > Histoplasma mississippiense. The sequence goes on from NW_001813980.1 coordinate 298,832, forward strand.
TCTGTCATCACGTTCAGATACTCGTAGACCAAACAACCGTCGCATAAAACCCTGGGCCCGCCCCTTTCTCCTCGCTGTACCACTGAAAGCTTGCAGATAGCCATATCCCCCACGCCAGTTCAGGCTATTCAGCGCTGCTCGCGGAGCTGCAGCCGACGCAAGAGCTACCGATGATATTGCTGATAATGAGGATGGGTTATTTGTTGACCTTGCTGGGTGCGCGGTGAGGAAAGGGAAGAGAGAAGCTTCGAGGGTTGCGGAGCACGGCTGATTGTGCAGCCCATTTGTTTGAATGTTATGCTTATATTCGTCGAGTGACCGTTGTTGAAATGCGGAAAGTGTATATCTTCTTTGGGATTGAGCTTGGGATCGGAAACGCCATGGGCATGCTGGCGGAAGCGAATGCGGATGCGCAACGGGCGGGGTGTTGGGGGAGAAGAAGTAATGGTGTGCAGAGGTTTCGGACTGGGAACGGAGGAACCGGAGCAGATTCGCGGACGGAACTGAGGGCTTGAGGGTAGATGATGGGGCGACCATCTCTCAACCTCATATGAGGATCTTTCTGGTTTGCAAACAAAGTAATAACAGCCCGACCGCTTACTCCCTGCTGCTTATTTTTCAGGAATGGATGTTCGATCTTACTATGGTAGTTTTTTGTCGGAGGTCGGCTGAATGTTTATCCGCCCGATTTATTTATATATATATTTTTTTTTAACTCAAATCAAGAAACATGGTGCTATAAAAGATGAGATCTCTATATTGTGGAGGAAAACACTGCTGAAAAAGTCATTCATCTTATTCTCTTCAGAAATTCACTGAATCTTCAGCTCTTGAGATCTGTATTGAATTGAACTTGATCAATTTATACAGCTCTTGGGAAGAATTAGCTGATAATATCTTTCCAGTAGATGTATAAATCTCTTAGAAAGAGATGATCTACATGCAGAAGAGACTAGAAGAATATACAGATGAAGCGAGACAGTATATCTGTAAATTAAATGGATTTGACTGTGCGGTAATGCTCACAGACACCAAGACCCTATTTTTGTATTGTATTCCTGGAGTCGACGATCAAAACCCATCGGGTACTCCGTACAGTGCAAACCGATAGTAATAATTAGGCCAATCCACAATCCAATAAGGGAACCATGCAGCCCACTTCACTCTTATCGTCGGTTCCCCCGTCAGATGATTCATGGAGTACTTTGTAAAGAGATGAGTCAAAATCAACTAGGCTTTAGCAGGTTTTGAAAGGGGTTGATATTTCTATCTTCTCAAGTGTCAATGCTCCCACCAAGCTCGGGGAAATAAATAACTATAGAATCTGCAACGTCCCACTATATGAAACCAAGCAATGCCCCACTGATGCTCAGTAATATCTCATGTGTATATTTAAGCACAGATTTCCCTATAAATACTGTCTTATTATCATGTAATTATTAAGAGTTAGAATAAGCAATTCAATCTATTTTATTGATATTCAGTATTTGGGGCAATATTCGGACTTAGTCAGTTCCGACAGCACAGCCGAACGGAGCCCTACTTCCATCAGGGATAGCAACCTAAAATCCCCAGCCAGAGCAAAGTCGCCTCTGCCAATATCGCCTTCAGGGTTCTTTGTCTGCATCAGAGTGGCATTGGCCATACATTCCGCGTGAAACTGGCATAGAAGCTGTCTTGAACCCTACCATACGCCGTCACTCCTGGATTTGCCCGATTTTTTGCTTGAGGAGGTGATTGAAATGGCCACCCGTTCTTTCAACTTCAGTGTTACCTATTGCAGCACACCCCAGATGGACAGAGTGATAAATGGACGTTTTTCAGTTTCTCTCGCACTGTTGCTTACCTCCCGCCGCGTAAACGCGCTTACGGCTCGTATTCTCCTTCTCAGAGGCAACTTTCGCGTCTACACGGTCCGAGACCTTCAGCGATTGTTTGATATGCTTGAGCATGGAAAGCTGAGTTTCGTGAGGCGAATTCATATATCACTAAGCAACATCGATTCGGACAAAGATTTCGCTGAAGACACTGTGGCGGCTGAAAATGCTTTCGAGCGATGTATCTCGCTCATAAATCGTCTGTCTTCAAATTTACGTGAGCTTCGCCTGCACCGATCAATTTTCGACAAGCACTCCTTCTGGGACACGAATCCCGCAGAGTGCAACCGAGTCCATAGAATCTTTGCGGAAGCTTTACAGCGGTTTTAGTGACTTAGAGACACTTGTCTTTTCTTTTGGCCCCCACTCACTACCTCTTTTTCTCCTCTTCTCTCCCCACGGCCCCATCGTGGAGAGTGGGGCAACTGGTTATGCCTCTATTCCAGAGAGACCAATGTTTCCTAGACTCCAAGCCCTACATTTGTACGTCTGTCTTCCGGCACACACTAGATCCCAGCATCTGATTGAAGTACTCTCAGAGCGAAATTTGCCTGCTCTCTTAGAGCTGAATTTCTGCTATATACTCCACCACCCTCAATCTAATGACGGGTTTGAATGGATTTTGACGCCTGAAGTGATTCTGAATATTCATCCACTCGTCGAATTTCGTTGGGTTACTGGCTGTGATGCCCGCGGCATTGGCAACTCTGTTCCCCATCCTCCACCTACAAAAGACCATTTGGAAGCACTGCAGAAAAAACATGGCCACACTCTGCGGTGGTTGATCATGCAGTATGGCTATTGGCTTCGCGAAATCAGCGAACCGGCTACTTTTGTGTTCACTGCCGATGATGTTGAAACTTTCCTAAGAGATCTTGATCTTGAGGGTGTGGTCATCACGGTTCCACACATAAATCTATGCCTAGTACGAAGTTGTCCACCCCAAAATCGAAGCTAGAAGCCCTTCGTTCTGTAGAGATCAACAGGTAGATCCGATGGAAACCAAATCTAGCACAGCTGATCAGGCGGCTTCTATTATTCTTTGAAGCATCAAGAAAAAAAGATACAAGATTTAAGACGTAATTGCTCATTGCGGAAATTAACGCCATTCCTCCTCCCACTTTCTTAGGCCATCCTAATGCTTGCATTTGAGAGACAAGCATCATTTTCTTAAATGACAAGCGGAATCTTGTTCATGTTTGCCAGCCATAACCCATTGTCCTGTAACTAAAAGTGGATTTGATCGCCAACTTTTAAACTTAATCACTACCATCTCCACGCCATCTCCATGCCACAAAGAATGGTACTTTTTGGCGCCCATAATTACGTGGAACAGGCAGGCTGTGGAACGCTATCACCCGGAGATTTCTTAGAATATTCATAAAGCAGCAAGGGAGTTAGATTCTCAAATTCCAACTATGGTGACAGTATAAGATCGGGCAATGATATAATTTTCTGGGACAAACAATGACTAAACATATGGTTTTTCGAGATACCTAGTCTATCTGTTTTCCCATTCAGGTACTCCGTACTGCATTACTCCGTAGAGCCAAGCTGGATGGTCCCTTCGACCGTAATTTTCTCGTTGATTATATATATACCAGCATTCAGTCCCTGCGATTTAATCGTCTCTTGCAGATGCCATATATTATAAGTTAACTACTGACGAATTCTGTTTGCTTCCCATCTCACCTGCTGCTGTTCGGCTGCCTTAAATTCAAAGCCATCTGCGCCATCCGCACCTTCGCAGCATTAATCTGCCAGTCAAACTTTTGGATAAACAACTGGGGTTGGGTTAAATATGGGAGATCTTTCTGTGTTTGCCGGACAACTAACTACCGTGCTCGAACAGAGGAGTGCCTTTAAATCTGTCCTTCCGAAGGTTTTCGGTTAAAAATTGACAATGATGAATGTTCTGTCTGACAGTAGTATTTGAGTCGTAGAGGAGTAAATAAATCTTCACTGAATTACATAGCCTCAACGAACATGCCTATAGATTCCCTGTCCTAGAGAGTTGCAATAAAATCCTATATATAGAGAAGCTGCGATGGACAACAGCAGCTTCCGTGTGGCACATAAATCAAATCACAAACTGGATATACACTCCATCTCGCTTTCCCTCACCGTAAATATCGTTTACAAAACAAGCGCCACGGCTGCCAGGGCAGCGCCGCCGACAACACCCCAGTTGGCAGCAGCGGTGACCAGAGGCATTGCAGCTGAACCGGCGCTGGTACTGGAGGAGGGCGCATTGGTCCCAGTAGTGGGTGGAGCACTGTCGGTCTGCGTAACACTTCCAGTCTGCGTGGCTCTTGCACTGGCGGATGGTGCTGGGGTGGCGGAAACGCCTTCCAGCTTCTCCAGGCCTGCTGTAATCGTGACCCTCCAGGTAGTGATAAAGCGAGCCGTGGGGACTTGGGTAGTTGCCGAAGACCTGGTGGACCATACTCCGTCTGGCTGAGAAGTTTTTATGATCATCGTACAGTCGGCCGATGCACCTGGGATTTTGCATTTGAGGGAATAGTGTTCCGAGCTGCGCGAAATTATAAGTTATGTTTTTTTTTCTCTCTCTTTTCTCGTAGGGAGGGGGAAAGGGATGGCGGAAAGGGATACGGAATGGAGAGAAGTATGAAGGACTTACCCATCTTCATCTTCACCAGAGCCCGGGAACTCTATTGCCACTATCCTTGGTGGTATATGGGTGTAGGTTATGCTTGGTGCGCCACACTCGGTTTCGTCGGCTTCTTCGGCGCACTGCAGATGGAGTACGGTCTCGGTTTGGTCCTAAAACAAGAGGAAAAATAATATTAGCCTTGGTTTCAGTTCTCCCTCTGCTTAGTCCGCCAAAATATATATCCAGGCTACTCCCTACAGTTCATTCATCTTACCGCCTTGACCACAGAGGCCACAATGGGCTGCGGGTCCACTATAGCAGGAAACGTCAGATCCGTCACGATGCTCTTTTTTTGGGCACGGCTCAGGCCAACAAGGCCGAGCGATATCGCAGCCAAGGAGATGTGCATTTTTCCGGGGATAGAGGATTTGAAATGTGAAGATAGATCCAGGCGCTAGAAATATCGAACACAAAATCGAAAAATGAGCGACGATGAAGTTGGTTCAAAAGAGTGGAAAGTTTGTTCGTCCTCTCTCTTTTTTTTTTTTTTTTTTTTGGGTGTTTTAAGGGGAGACCAAAATATATATAGGGGGACAAAATGGACTGGTCCCCCCTGTTGATCTCTTATTAACGATCGAAATCGCATAAATACGAGGCTCGTATTAGAATGCTAGAGGTGATGGAGCCTAACATAGAACTCAATCGGGATAGCCGATTGATGGGGGGAAATTGACGCCGGGGCCTACTGCTTCGAAGCCCGCTAGAGTGTGGTTGAAAAAACCATTTAGCCTGAGAAGGCTTAGCAACGGTCCGAACAACAAGAGAAATCTCTTCATCAAGGCCCAATTATGCTTTGTCTGTCAACAGCTGTTGCGTTCGAGAGGGTCTCTTGGTTTTAGTTCCGGAGTTACTCAATTCCCGAGGAACGCTCCATGTAGCATCTACTTTGCGGAAATTGGCTGAGTTTTCACCCTCAAATTCCAGGTTGTTGATTATATCTGGCAGGTTGTCGTCCCTTGAATTCTGGCGTTCTGCCAATTCTACACACCGCGGAAGGTGAGGGAGAAATGAAGTCAGTACCAGTATCAAGGGGATAAAACATCCGAGTCGGGTTCGGATAGAGTTATCCGGTACCTTTTTTAAGCTTGGGAGCCCTGCAAGATGAACTGCTCTGATTGGCGCAGCAAGACGCTTACGGGGTTTGGATTGGTTTGTCCCCTCTAATCTCTGCTGCCATAACCCTCCACCACCAGCAGGGAGTTGTTGAAAAAAAAAAAAAAAAAAGAAGGAAAAAAAGAAACAAAAACCGACTCCAATCCTGATTGCGCTCAGTGCTTGATATATGGAGTAACTGCTCTGTATTCGGCTTCGTTTGTCGTTTGCAGTTGGATCTTTAAAAACTTATATCTTCTATCAGTCGGAACCAGCCAAAGTTAGCACTCTCCACTCCCAACGCGAGCCTAGTATTGGATTTATTATTATTGATTTTACAATTTTGGAATCTATTGCTTTTTTCTTTTTTCTTTTTTCTTTTTCTTTCTTTTTTTTTTTTAAATGAAGTGGCATTGTTTATATAACCAACCAACCATTTCGGCTGACTGCTTCAACTCCGTTGCAGCATGCTCCATAGCTAGGTCAAGCTGCCCTTCCTCACCCAAGCCTCAGTCAGGAAAGGTGATTAGAGCAGCCTGCCTCCATCGCTAATCCAGGACAAGTGGCAATGAAAGCATTTTCGCGAAATCTCTAGTTATTTTACCTTGATTATAAAACTTAATTTAACTCGCCAGTATATAGAATGGCATCCCTTAATCAAGAAGGCTATTTTATCCCTAGGCAAGACAGCGAAAAAAAGGCGCGCAAAAAGGTTACCAAATGCCTGTGTCCCAGGCAGACGGTCTTAACAGTATTGTATGACATTGCTACCGCTGAATCAACAAAACAGGAAGGCTGGCAGCAAATGGATCCATAAGGATGACCATGAGGACTAATACCAGGATCAAAACAAAGATCAAAACCACGCTCACCACTCATTATCGGACTTTTCATCATCTGCAAATTTGTTAGTTTTTATTTTATTTTATTTTATTTTTCTAGATCCTTCAGGCGAAGGGATTAGAGGTAGACTGGGGAGTCAAATAAAGAAGGACAAAGGCAAAGAGATAGAAGACATACCACTACCGCTAACTTTCTGCTTCCGCTTATTCAATGCCGCTTGAAGAGACCCCAGCATCGAATTTGGATCTGCGCTCCCCGCGCCTGACGCTGGTGAGGAAGGAGTTTCGCTGCTTGCACCTGGAACCACAGCAGCGCTTCGATCTCGTTTCTCGCTGTCTTTGACTTTTCGAAGACCTGTTCCTGCACGGATTGAAGCTAGAAGATCGGCGTTCCCTGGTGATTTGGGAAGGGACGACGGGCGTGCTGATGACGCTGGCGGCGGCGGCGGCGGAGGACCAGCGCTGTTAGCTGCGGAACCTGGCGGCGGCGGCGGAGGAGGAGGAGGAGGCGCACCAGCAGATGGAGGAGGTGGGGGTGGAGGGGCGCCTGCAGAGGGCGGAGGAGGTGGAGGGACACTATTTGAAGGTGCAGGACGGGGAGGAGGGCGAGGAAGACCAGCAGTCGGAGGCGGGGGCGGGGGCGGGGGCGGGGCAGGTCCAGTGCTAGCGGGAGCTGGAGCTGGAGGCGGAGGTGGAGGTGGAGGTGGCGTGGGGCTCGATGACGGTACTGGTCCTGGTGCAGGAGCCGGAGGCGGAGGAGGCGGCGGTGCCGGAGCTGATGTGGGCGGCGGTGCAGGACGCACTGGGAGTGGTCCTGGGGCTGTTTGTGGCGGCAGCAGGTGTTGTGACTGGGGAGTTGAAGTTGGAGAAGCTTGAGGGCGTGGTGGCGGGGGCGGAGGAGTAGCATGGGGAATCTTGGGTGGTAAAGCGGGAGGTAATCCAGGACTAACTTCACGCCGAGCCGGGAGGACTGGGTTTCGACTGGGCAGTTGTGGGGCGGACACTTTTCTTTCTCCTTCCAAAGGAGTTTTTGGTGGCAGCGGCGGGGCTGGTACTCCCGGCCGGGCTGCATTTGAACCTGATGAAGCCCTATGGCTGCGCGGGAGAGCATTGGCGAATTTGCCCGCATCCGCGATGGGAGGGGGTGCCTTGAAGCGTGGTCGAACTGGCGAAGGTTCCCGAGGCGGGGATGGGGGAGAAGGCTCGCGTGCAGGTGGTGGGGAGGGAGCGCGGCCACGTCGTGCTGGTGGCGGAGGAGGAGGTGCACCCCTCTTTCCTGTATTCTGGGGGCTGAGGGCTGCCGCTGGTGGGGCATTTGGTGGTGGAGGCGGAGGTGGAGCTTTCGCTTTCCTTTGGGAATCCGGCGAGGCTTCCTTGGATATACCGTTCAGCTCATCGGCCTGCTTCTGCTCGATATACGCTTTGATAAAGTCCGAATTTTCCGCTATTTGGTCCTCTGTAATGCCCATGGCAAGTAGCTCGTCGAGCAAGCCCTTCCATGACGGATCTATCGTATCTAAGGCAGACGTCTGCTTCCGTTGCGGGCTTGTTGGAAGCTCTGTTACTGTTGGAGGGGGGGCGGGGGCGGGAGGTGGAGTAGGCTGTCTTGGGGGTATAATAGATTCCGCAGGAGCGGCGGAATGGGTAGGCGCGGAGGAGGATCGATGCCCATGATGAAGGAGGCTACCGAGCCCAAAACGACTATGACTTTTGCCGCCTGTTGTTGGAGGCGGTCCTTGACCCCGGAGCGAGGAAAATGGAGTCGTCTTTGTTTCTTTACTCGCACTCTTCTCTCGCTCTTGAACCTTTTTTAAGAAAGTCTTTGCCTCCTTCTCATCTGCGAACGATAATCCCGCAAGACATTCCTCCAGCTCGAACGTGTGGAAAAAGGTCCTATCCTGGTTATAGGAGAAGCCATCATAAATTTCCTGGTCCCATACAACGCCTCTACCAGCGGGCTTTATTTCGGAGGCATATCACGTTAGTTTATATTCATGTAAACCATTCGAATGTGTGAAGGCATAGGCTCAAAGCAGGCATTGTGTTGCATACCGAAACATCAACCAACTTAATCCAAAATGTATGCCCAACCAAGTCGTTAGCAAGAACCGCAGCTCCTTGTAGTCCAGTGTAGGTCCATTTTTGAGGATTTGGATGTGCTACGTATAATCGCGCAACTGCAACCGCCAGTATTCTGTTGGAGGGTTTGGGAACCGTTCGCCGGACAGTCTCTTTATCCGCATCGGTAAGAATGGATGGCATGATCGGTGGTCTAAGGATAGAAGTATTCGCGTACAGAAAGATGGCAACGGTAGTCTCATCAGTTATATTCGATGGCCGTGGTGCTCATTGCTGATCTGATATATCCCTTGAGCAGGCAACCGGGTGCTTGTATGGGGGCGTGCGGAATGTATTGAAAATGTCGACCAAGGAACTGTTAGAATGCCTAACCGCCGTTGTGCAGCTGGGAACAGCCCTGTCCGCTAAACACCGCCTGCAATATGGCAGAAGAGAGGAGTACCGCAGAAGGAGACTGTTGTCAAAGAGTCGTTTATATAGATAGATGTAGGAGAGCGGGAGAATGGATGAATGGGTGAATGAATGGAGTTGGGCTTTGTCCAGCGTTGTGGAATCGGGGAAAGAAGAAGGCGAGGGTGCCAAGCCTTGCCAAGCCCAGGACAGCCTCAGTGGATTACGTGAAGAAGAGGAAGAAGTGCTGCGGGAGAAGTTCGTTGAATGGGAGTTATGGAGGAAAATAGCTATCTATGAGAATCAATTAGTCCGTAATTGAGAAATACCTATTGAAATTGATGGAGTGTGCATTTGCTTCTCATTGTATCAGGGAAGTCTAATACAGCGCATTGCTACTGTGCAGCACACAACGAAGTTAGCAAATGCAGTTGCATACTATGCTCTGGATCTATGGGTGGCAGATATTCGATGCGTAATGCTATTTATTGCCTGGTATAATGATATGCAGCAAAGATAATTAAGGCTACCTACATGCTAGGTAGATGAAGTTTATCAGGTCGATTCTCATCGGCGGGCTGCCATGCTTCTTCCCGGCTTGGTGATGTCATCGGAACCAGGGGGCATGCCATGTATATACATATAAATCATGCTGCCTGCCCGCAACATCCCAAACTGTTCGACTTCTCGACATCAACCACATCCATCCCTTTCCTTCCCAACGTCCCAAATTGGTCGATTATCCTGTAACAGGCTCAACTAAATTGGAAACAGCTTTCCTAAGACCGTCATTGGCGTCTCCAGCGATTCTGCAACCAACTCAACTTTCAGCATCTCTTACACAATCCCATCCATCCTGTCTAGCTAGAAATATGGCTAGCCAATCCAACCAAGGCTCCCAAGTAGGAAATGATCACAAGACCACGTACCAAACGCGAAGCCAGACGCAGGAAAACGCTGGGCCTACAGCTGCTGGTGAAAACATGAAGCCTGACGCACGGTACTTCGTAGCTAAGGGCCCGCAGATCCCAAAAGGTTAGTCTACGTCTTAAATCTAGGTTGTTGTATGAAAATAAATTCATCCAAGATATTTAGTCAGTGTTTGGTTGTTGATGTTGACTTTTTGAGGTATTATTAGAAGGCATGCCGCCAACCATCCCAAGGGAGGAAATAGAAGCTTGGATGAAGGAACTTAACAAGTGAGGTGGGATCCTGTGTAGGAAATGGCTCTTTTGAATCCCTATAGATGCTGGGTATGTGGGGATGGGACGAGTTCGCTGATGACACGGTTGTAATTCCTGTGGAATATTTGTTGTAAAGAGGAAAATATGGTGCGATGCGGTCAAGGAGCTGGCCGTGGATAACTAAATAGTAGTTATAATGGCTTGGCTGGGCGGGAACACCTGGGACGCAGTGGACTAGGCGTATAGGATAGCTCGAATAAGATTCCGCAAGGGGACCATTTGCCCGCCCTCTGCCATTAGGATAAAATAACTGCCCCCAATAAATTGTGTCTGTAGGCAGCCGTTTCTATCCCCCATTGCGCTGGACAAAAGAGCTGTCAGAAGTTGGAAGAAACAGCGCCATAATGCAGCCAGTCCGCTTCCCTTTACCTTACGATGGAGGCATGCCATCTTTGCTACGCTCGACAGCATCGTCAGGATTCTTCGCATTTCCCTCGCTTTCACCGGTCTTCTGGAGGTAGGCTTCAATCCCGTCAATGAGGATCCCAGCTTCCCGTACGATATCCGTATATTCTGCGGCTTTGACAGCAAGTCGGAAGTTAATCTCCAAAGTCCCTTTCAAGGCTTCCAACTGCGACAGCGGCTGCCCATCTTGTATCTGTTGCTCATGTTGTTTGATAGCCTGTATCCTCCGCCCTGTCTTGTCGTACCCGCGCTCCTTCAATGCGTTTCTAAATGCGGTCCTCACCCGTCTCGCGCACCATGACCGTATAACACTCCTCTCTGACGTGATGTCTCCGTGGGTTGAAGCAGACCACCAAAGACAACCCTTCTCTCGCGTCGCCCACATATATTCGATTTTGGGTCGGAGGGCGTACAGATTGGTGTGGCTGTCATTGGAAAATCTCTTTGCACGCAGTGTGGGCGTGATTTCAGGTGTGTAATGGACTGCGAAATAGCGCTGCCGGGGAGGGACGAACCTGGGCGGTTTTGAGAATTTGGAGGAGATGATTCCGATGGTCGCCGTTGTTTTCGCGCGACTCATCTTGTTTGACATGAATTCGTATATGTACTAGTATGTATTATAAAAGGCTTGCGTTGTGTGGGGCTGTCGCGTAGGATTGCTTGAAATACGGAACTGGAGACGGGGATAGGCTTTCAGGGACGTCGTGGTACATTGGTGACCGAATAAATCTAGCAGTTGTCGAAAGTACCTAGGTACTCTCACACCGTCCAACCGCTAGGAGGCAATTAGTGATTGAAGTAGGGCCTGGCACCAATGAAACGCTGTAGCTATAACTATTTCGAGGTCACTCCGCCGTGAAGGGACGATGATGGGATGCAAGCAAACCAGCTGGGGAGGTTGGAAAGTGATATTCTAGTTCCTCCACACTTGCTGGTAGCGACTATGAAGTTCAGGTCAGTGTCTGATCTCCCTGAAGCTCAACATAAAATTTTATCTAGTTAGAGAACAGCAGTTCCTTCCTTCCGTGTAGTGGGTCCTTTCTTCTTGGCGAATCCTTCGAGCTGTATATCCTTACAACCTCTTTCCTTATGAGGCCCTGTTCTCCTTCCTTCTGAGGTCTTGCTTATTGTTTTGTTTGTTTTTTTTCCCTTTTCTGTCTCTTTAAGAAGAAGGATTCCCTTATTTTTCTTTTTCTTTTGTTTTGAGGAAGAAGATAGCGGTAACTAGTATCAAAAAGCTAGCCATAAGATTGTTCAATTTTGCCCTTAATCCTTAACTATTCCATCCTAAGCTAATCCTTAAGATTTGCGAAGCCTGGAGGGCTTACGTAAAGATCCCTTACAGAGCCGTGAGGCTCGTTCTGTTTCTTAGTTAACTAATCACGTGTGGAAATTAACCAATCCAAAATTAGGGCCTGTTCGGTGATTTGGTCCGTACAGTGCCAGGGCCGTACAGAAAGTGGATATTTGCCTTTTGACGGCGTAAACCTTCATTATTGCCGCCTTTCCCTATATGAATATTAATCTGCTTGGCGTTCTGGCATTACTTTTATTACTTACGAGCGGTTTTTATTCATGATGATTATCGTGCGATTCCAGCGGACGCGTTGCAGTTGAAAATCCCGTTATATTACTACTTTCTCACACCAAATATCAGTGAAAAATGGATCTTGACGAGTCTCAGATTGATCCGACATCACAATACCTTGATGAACCCTTGATAAGCGAGAGCCAGCGGCCTGAATCCCCAACGCTAGCCACCCGAGCCACGCAGCGAGCCTCCCCACCCTATACCCAGCGAGCCCGGCGAGGCCCTCGAGTTCGAACTGATTGGACCCCTGACATGGAGCTGGCCATGCTCAATACCTTCATTGATGCCAAAAAACGAGGTTTGGAGACAGACAACGGCAATTACAAAAGTGTTGTTTGGCCTTCAATTGTTGATGCTGTCAGTCAGCATACACATCAATCTATTACCAAAGATATATGTGAGAATCGATGGCGGAAGATTAAAACGATTTGGAAGTTGTGGCATAAGCATCAACAGCAGATATCTGGGTGGTCATTCTGTCAAGAAAAAATGACATTTGTCAATGATATTGAGGTTACCAGCGTGTATTTCAATCAACATCCGGAAATGCGACAATTTCAACATCGAGGACCTGTGTATCCAGAACTCACCGGGGAACTGCTTGATGGTCGATTGGCAACAGGTGATTATGCTATAGGATATCACGCTCGTCAGCAAAGAAGAAGAGAAGAGATGATGAGTGAAAATACTAGTGATGTTGGAATAGAGGAGGAATTGACATTCACATCCACATCTTTCTTGACACCCACACCTGTTGTAGAATCTCTTGGAGCAGCTTATCAAAACTCTGCTAGCTCATCTCAATCACCTGCGAGAATGTCAACTGAAACAAGCACTCGAAATCGACCACTCAAAAGAAAATTTGAGGACTGTATTGATGCTCTGAGAGAAGTTATAAGAGAATCTGCAACAGCCAAATTAAGAGTTGAGCAGCCAGGTGATATCGAGCGAGCAACCAGGCTATTTTTAAGTGAGGTTCAGGATTTGCTTCCAGAGGATTGGAAGGTTGATGGTCGAATTCCTTATTCACGATATAGCAAGATACCATTGCTTTTTCGAGATCCAAATATATCAGGTCTCTATCTTGGTTATAGTGCAGGGTCAATAGAGGATCGGCGAAGCTTTATACTGACTCTATTTGATTCAGAAGAGCAGTAATAGAAGTAGTAAGATGAAGAAGAAATGATGGCAGAAGTAGTGGCAGAAGTAGTTGTGGGATTAGTGGCAAAAAATAATAATGAAGGCTTCTTTGTATCTACAATATCAATGAAATAAAGAATGAATGGAGAGGTTTCTTTGATAAATTACCAAAATAACAGTATTTACATTGAATAACATGGTTATAAAACATCACCACTTTTTGTATGAGAAGGTTAGGTAAATATGTTAGTTCTATTGGTTGATAAATTACAGCATGTATTATATACCATCAAATACACTGATAAAATACATATATTACTGCAATGAAAGTGAGAAGATGTTTGAAATATCAATATTGCTGTGGAAAGTACTCAATCTACTTGATTGCTTTATTGAGACTAGCTAGCTCGCTTAATTGTTATTATGATTCCCACTCAGATATTCCTTATACTGCTTCCACATCTGCTTAGCAATATCATCCCGTTTTTTCATTATTTCATCACCATTCTCTTGAACATCTGCAGGAACCGTTTCTCTTCTTTCCTCCTCAATATCAGAATTCTCATCATATTGAGTAAGCTCATCCATTTCCTTATAGTGATTCATGAAGTTATGAACCGCTGCTAACGCAAAAACCAGGTCAATTTGAGTTGTTATAGAGAATCCATCTCGACATCGATCATAGATTTGAAATCGCCGTTTAAACACCCCAAACACACACTCAATTACACCTCGCAAGCTCGCATGGCGAAGATTATATAGCTCTGAAGCATTGACAGGTTGAGAATTCGCTTTTTCCCATTCCTTTAGATGATATCGAACTCCTGAATATGGAACCAACATCAAGCTGGATTTCTGCGAATAGCCAGCATCTGCTAAAAAGTAGAAGTCAGATAATGTGGTTCCAAATTGATCCCTTTCCTGCGCCTGTGAAAGAACTCTACTATCATGAGAAGATCCTTCCATTCCAGGGTAGATATATACGAAGTTCATATCGTGATCGCAGGCAGCGAGGACATTTTGAGATATCCATCCCTTTCGATTTCGCCTACAGATTGCTTGATCAAGGATAAAAATAGGTAAATGAGTCCTATCTAGAGCTCCAATACATCCTTTGAAGAAAGGCCAATATCGTGGATTTGAACCAAGAGCTTTCTTGCTATATTCCATTGGGGATTCGGGCATCTTGACATAATGCTCATAGAGTACGCAGAGCGATTCCAAAACCTCATGAAAGACTCTATACAAGTTATTAGTATAACATCAATTTGGTGAGTATTCTATCATTTGTACTTACTTGGATATTGTGTCTAATGAATGATGAAATATCTCTGCAGTGTTCCGATAGCTCACCCCCTGTGTCGTAATATACAAGAATATGAGAACCTTCTGCTCAATCTTTATGGCATGTATTGCTTCGGATTCGCGAATATCGGTATTACTTCTCAGCCGATCAACCAGTGCAATGAACGTACTGGCACTCATCCGTGTCATATTCTTAATACGCAGTGGGTGGGAGGTAGGATCCAACAACTGAGTGGTAAATTGAAATCCACGAAATGGATCAGAATACATGGATTGTATGCCAGGTGAGACAGTTGAGATGCTCTGATGAATCACTTCTGCAGCAGCAAGCCTGATTAATTGTTGTCTACAACATAGATACTGTCGTATTGCCTCCTGAGTTGCATTGTCACTGTTGCTCGCCATGATCCTTGATTTTTGATGATATTTGCAGGTTCCAAGCCGGCCTCCAGCGTATACAGTACAGATTTAACTTGATTAGGTTTAAATTCGCCACTTTTTCAACTAATTACACCGTTGAACTCTATAAAGTGGATTTTGAAGCCAGCTTGGCACTCTTGGTGAGTTATCCCCTCGTGGGTAGGTTTTTGCAAAATTAGCGTGGTTTCATTAGTGTATATTATACGAGATCCCATTGAATAATCAGTGTATTTTTGAGTATTTGTTGGTATTAGTGTAATATATAAACCCTAATTAAGGATCCGCGCCAATATATCTATATTAGGATATATTATGAAATTCCGCCCAACATCGAGTTTTCAAACATAAGGGGGTATTTTGACATCCTGAACAACCAGAATTTGATCTCCCTGCCTGTTTACCTTCCTGCTGGCCAATCTTTCGTTTATACTGACACCAGGCACAAACACGCTGTTTTGAAAGAGGAATTCGTTGATGATTTAGACCAGGATTTGATCGTTCGATAGGAAGATTATCATGAATCTTAGGTGCAAATTCAAAGAGCTGTTGATAAAGCTTCTCATGAAAGCTTATATGAGAAGGAAGATCCTTTGCCGGAATCCCTTGCTGCTTCATATATATATATTGAAGCCGGTATGCATTGACAGCCGCGGAATCGATAAGCCAGTAGAGAATAGGAAGCCAGGTTCGATAGGTGACTCTATGGCTAGTATATGCTGCCCAGTATTGATTTGCTAGGTCTACCCCATTCATATTATGATTATAATCATCTATAATCAATGGGATTTTCAGCTTCTTTTGTGGTTGACCTTCAAAGACTTTCTTAACAATATTGGCATTGGTTGAGAGTTTCCCTGGGCATTTACGAGTACGTTCAATAACTGCGTCCAATGAATGAATCGTAGTTAGTGCCAATACCATATTATTATCTTGCCAGGCAAGACAGAGAACATTCTCTTTTTCAATGGCATGCAGGGTATTCCAGGGTATGGAATTTGAATGCTCTCAAAGCTCGCCTAGTACTGCTGGAACCTGGTTTGGACGAGTGGTTCCACATGCTCCATACCCCTGTTGACATAGTTCTTTGAATAGAGGAACTGATGTAAAGTAGTTATCCATATAAATTGAATAGGATGTGACCGGCTGTGCGATAGAGATTTGATTAGGGGTGGCATTCGGCGTGGCATTCGGGGGGTTGATATTCGGCGTGGTATTCGGGTTGATATTAGGGGTGATATTAGGGGTGATATTAGGGTCGGTATTAGGGGTGGCATTCGGCGTGGCATTCGGCGTATTCAGCGTGGATACCGTAGGAAGCCGGTTCACCAGATTCACCACCATAGATCCGGTTTTTGTTAATGTAGGGAATTGAAACATAGGCATTATACCCTGCCGGCGGCTAGACCAGAAAAAAGTCCATAAATAGCCATGTTCTGCTAGGCCAAATATCTTATATCCCCGAGGAATTGGTTTATTAGGCATCTTGTATGTATGTTGACTCCGTCCAAAGCATTTAACCATGATCTCATCAATAGAAATCTTGGAGCCAGGGGTGTAGTATTTTCGGCATGCCATATGGAACTCAGTAGCCAACGGCTCTACCTTATACCACCAATCAACCTTATTTTTGGCCCCCGGGCGGCGGACTTCACGGGAGTTAGATATATGGATATATCGTTTAAGTTGTTTAAAACGCGTATGGGTCATATAGGATTGAACAGAATGAATAGAGCCCTGTTTCAGATCATTCCGCCAGTATAGATCAGTTCAATGGGATTTATGAACCTCCATATAGAGAAGAATGCCTATAAAGACCTTTATCTCCACTGGATTGGTATTTTTCCATGAATATTGTTGGATAGAAGGCTTTGAGAATATAGAAATTTCAGAAATCTCTATATCTTGAGCTTCCTCATTCTCCTCTATTTCTGAAAGCTCTGGAGCTTCATCATCAGTATCTCTAGCATTTTTCTTTAGTTTTGCATAGAGATTAGTAGAATCACTGATATTTTGAAGGCTTTCCTCAGAGAAGAATAGAGTAAATAAGGCATAAGGACTGCTAATATTGATATTCGCTGGAATATTAAGAATTGGATCTCGTGAGGCAGGCAGTATTGGATGGAATTTCACTGATTCTAGAGGTGGAAGTTCTGCAATAACCTCTTCAATAGGCCGTTTTCGTTTTCTTGACATTTTTGTATGAACTAGAGAATAAATTAGTTAGCTAGGTCATTTGAATTGATTAATATAACAAAATTACCATTGGATTTAGTAGGTTTCTCAGTGGATTCCACGTTCGCAGGTTGAGGGGGTTCCATATTCGCGAGGGGGGGGTGGGGGGGTGTTCCATATATTCCTGAGTAGGGGTTCTTTATATTCGCGGATAGGGGGTTCAAACGCGTTGGATTCTCAACGCGTTGTTGAGATCTACATGGGATTGTTCATCAGTAGATCTGAATGACCAATTATCATTCATATAAAATTATATGGGATTCTATTGGTTATGCCCAGGGCGCCGGTGCAGAATTCCATACACTAATTGAAACCACGCTAATTTTGCAAAAACCTACCCACAAGGGGATACAGGGTTATACGCAAAATCTACCGAACAGCAGGCCTTTTTCGGCCAGATTAGCGCGTACAGAGCTGTATAAGTCCGTATAGCTGGCACTGTACGGACTTATACGGCCCTGGACGGGGTCACCGAACAGGCCCTTAGTTGGTTTGCGCTGCCACACTGTAACTACTTACAAGAGGGAAATCCGCCGACCCTGGCACAGACTAGACATTTATGGGCCTCAGGGTCATGCTCTGGTTACTTGGTTATTTAAAGGAGCCTAACTCGTGCAAGGGAGAGTGGAAGCAGCCAACATGCAATTCTCAGTCAATAAGACGGTTAAGACCGGTCTTCTGTTTCGGTTGTCCAGGCTTGCACATTCTCTCCGCACGATTGCTAGGTTTATATCACCAGGTTCTTTACCTACTTAAGGATTCAAGCAAACTGCATTCCCTCCAACTATGCAGACTAGTCGTTCATCGCGCACGCTGTTGACCTTACCACTCGAACTACAAAGAGAAATAATATCCCACGCTCTTGTACCCAATCGCAAGGACTACCAGGATCCGCCGGTCAGCCTGGATATTTACCGCGTTCGTGATGATAGAGACGTGGCAAGTTTACTGAACTGGAGTAGTACTTGCAAGTGGTTTCGGACGTTACTTGCGCCAAGGTGTTTTGAGACTATATCGCTATGGAATAGCGCCCAGAGTGCTTTATCTGTCCATGCAATTGCCCAGGGTGAATGGGCTGGCTCTGTGAAAACGCTGCGTTATGTCGCCCAACTCAAAGAAGGTACGAGGAGAAAATAATCATGATAATAATACCCGTGATCAAACCATCTTCCTCCCAGAGCTCACAAGTTCACTAATCTGACTTGCGTCCAGGTCAAGAATGCCTTTCTATTGCAGAATTGCACCCGCCTGAGGTCGAAGCCATTCTAAACCGGATTTCTCAATTTCCCAACCTAGAGCAGCTCACCGTGAGCTTTCTTATTCATTACCAGGAAATTTGGTCTGCTCTTCGAAGGGAACAAACTACCAATTTCATCAATGTTAATCCTGCGTTCACCACAGTCGAAGAAAAGCGACACCCATGGCGCGCATTGCTGTCAGCCGGCGTCAATTCAATCATCCAAAATCCCTCCTATGGACGCCTCGAAACATTCGAAATCCAAAATCTAGGCGTGTTTCCCGCATCTGCGTACGGCTTGCAAAAATTCCGCAAACTTTTCTCCAAATTGAAGACATTCCGACTGTCGTTTTCAGAATTGGGTCAAACAGGCAGCCTCGATCCCAATTTCCAGTTTTTTGAACAATTGGGCCCGTGGTTCTTCAACAATCTTCGCTTGGTGGAGAATCTGAGCGTCGACGCCGGAAGGAGGCATCTGCTGAGCGAGCAAGTCAGCTATGGCTTTAACAACACGGGCCTACGTGAGGCTAGAATGCCAAAACTCCGTAATGTCAAATTTCAAAATCTATTCCTCTGTAAGGAGGTAGTTGCATTTTTGACCAAGCATCTCGGAACCCTGGAGTCGATCACGCTAGAAAACTGCTATGGCAACCATTCTCTAAAGCCTCAGCATGTCCGGTATCCATTTAGCTACCACTGGTGGCAATTATTTGATGCGCTGAAGACGGAGTCGCCGACTCGGCTGGTTGCGTTTGAACTAAATTTTACGAGGAATGAGAAGGGGCTGATTCAATGGGGTAAAAAGCCGCCGCCGTACGAGAACGAGTGGTACAGCCAACTGAAGAAGTCAGAGGTGCAGCCGGGGAAGATATTTCTGTATGGGGTGGCTTTTCCCGGTGATGGCCTCACATATCCTTACCCTGAAGCAATTCAAGAGTCTCTGCGTGAAGGGCTTGATGAGAGAGGCTACTTATCTTTGATGGCTATGGTTGAGTGCAATGTTAAGAAGAGAAAGTAGATAGTACTGTGACGCTCCGGAATAGCCCTATGGCATCGGCTTAGGGATTAGGGATTAGCCAATTTATGGATCGCTGGACCTATCGGGACAGGCTGTCTGCCCTCTGATCACATTACATGTAAAAAATCGTTTTGGCCCGATGGCTGTTATATAGTCCGCCGTAACTAACTACTAGTTAACTAACGTATTTCCTCACCGAGCGGGACACCACACCGAGCGAGACACCAAACTTCCCGTACAAATTCCAACTTTTAAAAGTCCTATTTCTAGATACCCCCAAGAAAAGTTTTTATGGTGGAGTTGAGCATTGCCAAATCAGGCATAGCGGCAGAGCTTGTGTGGCGGATTCGGCCAGCAGAAAGAGGATCCCCACCATAACCACCACCACCACATCCACCAAGGTTATCCCACCAGCAGCACGAAAATATCTTGCTACGAACGGATTTGAGAAGCCCTTGCCTTTTAAAATCCTGGGACAATTTAGCAACCAGCCAGCATGCCGAAGAATAAGGGAAAAGTATGTTTTATACCCCTCCATGCCAGTTTTGTGAACCCACCTCACTGACATTCAGGCCTGTGGAAAATAGGGTGGTAAAAATCGACGTCGTGGAAAGAACGAGAATGACAACGAGAAGCGAGAACTGACCTTCAAGGAGGAAGGCCAAGAATATGCCCAGGTTGTCAAGATGTTGGGCAACGGACGATTGGAGGCCCTCTGTTTCGACGGCGAGAAAAGACTTGCACATATCCGTGGCAAACTCCGTAAGAAGGTCTGGATCAATCAGGGAGACATCATCCTGCTATCTCTTCGAGACTATCAAGACGAGAAAGGCGATGTTATCCTCAAGTATAATGCCGATGAGGCTCGAAGTCTGAAAGCCTATGGCGAGTTGCCTGAGAGTGCGAAGATTAACGAGACTGATACGTAAGTTTAGCCTCGCCTTTACATCATTTAAACATATCGGTATCATATATATATATATATATCGCTAACTTTATCACTACAGCTATGGCCACGAGGACATTGATGACAACGTCGAGTTCGACGAAGACCGTGATGGCAGCGAGGACGACAAGGACATCGACGTTGATGAGATCTGATATCTCCCCAAAAATTTACGCCGATCCGACGATGTCGAAAGCCCCTCTATATGCACGTATTTGGCTTCAGCAGTCGCAAGGCCGGTGATTCTCTCTGTCCTTTGGTGTTGCGTTGTAGAGGACTTTTGTTCCAAACGCCGCTATGTTCAAGTAACTTCACCACCACCGTTAACTTGCGGGCAAGAATCGACACTCAGCTGCTTCTTTTCTCACGGGGATAGAAACAAGACATCCTCAACTGAAGAAATTCCCGGTCATATATTGCTATCGACTATCTTAGGATCCATATGCCTATAAAGCAGGGTTTTAGCCGGTCGTCGGATGGGCCGTCAGTCGCGAGAGTTTGGGTATTATCAACCATGGATCGATCCGATAGTTTTCCCTTCTTTCCCAATCTTGCTCTCCATCTTGAACGCAGTTTACGATTAGACGGGCTTTATTTTTACATCCATTTCCAACCTGACGATTACTAAAAACTCTGGCTTTACTTTTTAGAGTGCCTCTTTATTGACATTTTTTTTGTTCCTGCCTCTTTTTTTGTTTTCCTATCCTTCTATTGGCTTGCATTTCTTGCCCTACTTTTGTTTTTTCTCCCCCTTGTAGTGGCTTTTACGACGATTCAAATTTGGCAGTTTGAAAGCGTGGCACATAGATGAACTGAAAACTAAAAATGAAGCTCTATGTAATTGATATTTCACTCGTATGTTCGTAGAACCAAGGTATCATAACTGGGGGGGGGGGATTACACTTAAAAGCTATTCATGGCCAGGTTCGTCAAATTTCCAATAAGGGTATCAGTACAATACACTTCGACGGATACAAAGTAACCAAGCACCAACACACAGATCCTTCCTACTCCCACCAAAAGTAGACTACATTCGGCCTTCTCACGATCGATACGTCAATCGCATCATAGTCGAACCATAGAATCCTCGCCCATTTATTCAATCGACGATCTCTTCATCGAAAAGATTCCTCCGAAAGAACCGCAATATCTGCCTCCCAACCTCTTTCCCAACCAACGGCTCCAGCTCCTCCATCTCCATATTCGTGATCTGCTGCAAATTCTCCGTCTCCAAAATCAGCCGCTCCGCTATCTTGGGCGTCACGCCGGGAACAGCTCGTAACATATCCTGCGGCAGCTGGTTGAAGGTTCGATGCTCGATGCCCGCCGCTGTCATGATACTGTTGCTAGCACCCGTTGCTGCAGCGGCCATAGCAGGGGATGTGATATCAAAATCTAGCCCGATTTGGACGGCACGGATGGGATCTGGTTCAGGGTTGTTCTTTTTCAACTCTTCGAATATTTCTGCCGTTTGATAAGGGGCGGAGGACCAGATGATTTTTAACCGCGGGAAGGCGAGTGTGAGCAGTGTGAGGAGGTGCTGGACAGATTTCGGATTTGTGGGGTTTATCAAGTTACTGGATAGGCTTTCTGAGCCATGCGTGTTTGTCGCAGAGGTGAATGCGTCGAAGGTAAAGGATTTGTTCTGGTCAAATTCAATTAGTAGGACTGGGGTTTTGTAATGTTGCAGCATGGTCTCAGCCTGATTATACAACCGGCCGTTTCTCAGCGAGCTGAACAGGTCGCGGATCGATTTGCGCTCGACACAGATGTCAGGGGTTAAGATGTAGTCTCCAACTGTCAATTGACAGGGAACTACAATCATGCTTCGCCCATGGAGAAAGCAAGGGAGAGCGCTGCGAAATTCGCGCACATCCACAACCACGGTAGGTGGGGCTGCCGTTGCCGCGAGTCGGCCACCACCTGCTATGAGGGTATTTACTGTTCGGAGAAATTGCTCCTGAGGATCTTCTGCACTTCTGTCATGGGTTATTGTCAGGGCCCATGGACTGTAAGGTTTTAAATAGTCAGTTTTTAAATACGTATGTAATACTGGCAGGTGGAAATGCATGACACATACCCCTTTTTCTTTGATTAGTTTTGTGAATGCGTCTTTTTCCCTCCGGACCGCACTTAAATATCGCTGCTCTTCAACCGAACCTCCATAATATAAAAAGTAAACCCTGACTTCCCGGTCTGTGTGAGAACTTCGGTAGACCTCTACCCTGCGAATGAAAGCTGCGTCCGGTTCGTACATGATTATATATCGTGGCTTGACTTCTTCAAGGACATGGTCGTCCACGTCTCCCTGGTAAGAGTATACCATTAGGAGATCGTTCATATCATAGAGTTGATAGAAATCTTCCACATCTTTCAGGTCGTCATCCACGATCTCAACCCCGATAGCTTCATCTTGCGGCTCAGCAAGTTTGATTTCCTCCAGAAGCGTTGATACCTGTGCTGACGCCATCGTATCGGGCTGGACACTGTTGCTTGCACCTCTGACTGGTGCCAGACCTGAGCCCCCGCCTCCGCGAACACGTCGTCTCTTGTTCGGTGGCGCTCTTCCTTGATAGCGGGTGGCTGAACCCACGGAATTATACCCTGGTGCCGTGCCTGGCTCCTGTTTTGATTTAGTATCATACATATTGCTGTTAATTTTTGACGAAATACGTTTCCAATTTAGATAGTTCCGAAGTTTTCTCCGAAGCATAAACTCCCCTGAAGGCTTATTGTCATCTACTTCTACCTCATCATTCGTCTCGTCATTGGGCGTTTCAACTTTGATGCGCATTGTTTCTAAATATTCTCTGATTTGGTAGCAGGTTTTCCCGTCGCTACACATGATCAATATAGTTCCATTGGAGCCACCCGGGGCAACAGGGTTGGGATATGTACTCCTCTCAATTTCGTCTAGAACATCCGCAAGAACTGACCATTTTGGCTGTTCTTCAAGTACTGGCTCCAAGGCTGTTGGTAAAGAAGCAGTGTCAGATATAAACTCCTGATTGCTAATTTTGCCGCGATAAACTCTAGACTTTGCAGTTTGAAATAGAACATGAGCTGCATCAAGAAACAGCCAAGGGGAGTAGTTCTGCCTTGTTGATCCCGGCGGTGGCGAGTGCATAGCAATGATCGTGTCAAGGTATTTGATAAAAGAGACTGAATCGTACGTCAGTAATGAGCTGTGGCAGATATATTAGCACTACTCCCATATTTCTACATGAAATGCTGGTTGCCTAGACTTACTGGAGTATCGACCTCAGGACAGCTAAATCACTAACTATTTGTTTTGTTCTAGAGGTTACACGATGCCACATATGTTCCAACTGCCGCCGGATAGCCACATCAAAATCTTGATGTAAGGCACTATCCACTGTCCAGTCCTCAATGTCGAGGCCGGAATTTGCCTTTTTGAGCTCTCGAATGTTCGCTTCGACACATTCTAGGACCGCGTTTTGGATATCTCGCATTTTGTCTGTCATCGGTATTTCTAGCTCGATGACTTCAGCTTTCTTCCGGCCTTCCAAGGACTCTGCTACTGTAACCTGGAATCTTGGCCAGAGGGACGGCTTCCGAAGAAATAGATTCCGCATTATGTTTGCTAGAGGGCTGAAGCCGATTGTGAAAGGTTCCGGAGAATCAGAGAAAGCTTTTAAAAAGCCCACTTTGTTGAATTGCCGATATAGACGGATAATAAATGCTTCCAACGAGGTGGCAACGATTCTAGAACAAGTTTAATATACCACCGCAACTTTAGCAGGGCTAAATAACTCTTACTTTTCAGCATGGAGAACAATTAAGCCAGTAATGGTTTCGGGATCAAGTAACTCTATTGGTTCTATTAGCAAACTGCTTAACTAGGTGCAGAAGGGCAACTCAACTGGATAACAAATCGACAACCAATATCCGCGATGTGACACTCAGGATACCGCCTTGGGCGTACATTTTTTGCCTTGCATTACATCATGTCAGAGATAAATAAACAATAGCTCTCGGTGTCACAAAACATACCTCAGAGGAACAGTAGCTCTATCGGTATTGATCACTTTAAGGCCTCTGGCCAGGGGAGTTCTGCTGACCGCATATTGTTCGGCGAGAGCTGTGTCAAGCATCAGCATCATTCACTGCGTCAAACACCGTGAGGATACGCACCTTCCCCAATCCATTCATTTTCTCGACTACCAGCACCCACCACTATGATAAGGTTATTGCCGGCTGCATCATATGAATGTAATAGATTCGTCACGATACGCAGCAGGCCAAGGCCCCTTGCAAGAATTACTAGTTCATCCTCGGCTCTGAGTTCTGAGAACAAATCTTGCTGATATTGCTAGACAAGTTTGTTAGATCTTATTGATCTATGACCCACAGACATGCAATGCTTACAAGTGGCAGTGATAGCTTCACGACTGGGTTCGCTTGTTCGCCAGACATCAGGATTCCTTGGACCCTATTCGATACACAGGCACATGGCCACGTGATTGATAGAATACGTGATGATTTCTGTAGAGCGATTGCTCATTATAATGAGGCATGCGAGCGAAGCAACCGCCGAGCGAATATCTTGACTTCGAACCCCCGTGCTTGTATTGTTGCGCCTACAGGGCTTCGAGGACGAAAGCAGGATACCTTCCAGAAGCAGACAGCACTCCTGCTGCTATAAGCCAGCGGGTCTGACTCTTAAAAGCAGCGACAAACTTCCGTTCAGGGAAAATAGATATTCTGACGTAATCATCTCATCTTGACAGCTTCGTCTTCACGGTTGTGTCGAGATCCTCAGCTTATCTTGTGATAAATCAGACATGTCAATGCTGTTCCCAATATAACACTGTCGCCCTTCCTCCCGCTGCCTTTATTCGCTCGCCATGCTGATTTCTCTGACTGTTGGGAAGGTCGATGCTGGCGTCGCTGTCCTCCTGACTGAAGACAATCGACTTGTAAGCTCTATCTATCCCCACCATTTCCTTGCCTACACAGTTCCTATCATTTCAGTGTTTATGTCACATTCATCTATGACAGCGGTAGATGACCTTTGAAGTATCACTGTCATATGGCCCCGTTTTGTATCTGCTTCGCATTGCTCCATGAACGCTCTGCTTACATTGTTCACTGTAGATCGAATTTCCGTCTGTTCTCCTGCCAAAAAATATAGCATCAGGCAGCATCGTTGATATAACAGTGTCGCGCAACCTGGCCGCGGAAGCTGCAAGTGTTTCCACTTTCCAATCCCTGCAAAAGCGTATCCTGCAAACCTATGGCATCCATACACCGTCTGCACCTGTCCTCCGCCTCAGAAATGCGACTCAAACATCCCTTGTTCTTGAATGGGACCCAATCAACTTAGCCACCGCGTCCCTCAAGTCGCTGTCCTTATACCGCAATGACTCCAAGGCTGGTTCGATTCCAAGACCAAAGGAGATGCTTAGCACCAAAATCAGCGGCCTTGCAATTGACACAGAGTACACTTTCCACCTCGTTCTCCGCACTTCTGCGGGCACTTTTAGTTCAGAGAAACTGGTTTGCCGTACGCACAAGATGACCGATTTATCAGGAATCACTATTACTCCCGGCGTTCTACCCCAGAGTTTAAGGACATCGCTCGAAGAAGCTGTTGATCGGATTGGCGCCAAACTCATCGACACAGTGCGCATAGACACCACCCACTTCGTCTGTACGGAAGGCAGAGGTGCAGCCTGGGAAAAGGCTGTTGAAATGAATATTCCAGTTGTCCGACCAGAGTGGGTAGACGGATGCGAGCGAGAAGGTACCATTGTTAGCGTACGCGGGTACTACTTGAACGCGGATCCAAAATTGAGGCAAATAGGGCCGAGCGTCGGTGCGCAACTACATCGCCAGCGAACCATGTCAAACCATAACAACTCCTCCGGTTCTGTTTCACCAGGGCGAATAGACCGCGTAAATTCAGCTTCCCGATCGCAACAACAGCCAACCGAGAAGGAACTCCCCAGCCCGCCGTTGCCTGGTAGTGAGGCAAACGGACCATCGCATGGACAAGAATCAGATACTGAAGATGGAAATAATAACGCAATTCAGTCTGCGCCACAGCCGCTGGCTAAAGACGAAAAAGAGAACATTAAACCAAGACAAAAAGATGCGGGATCGCCTGTCAATGAAAGGGAAGCGCCTCCTGCATATGGCGATACAGAGGCGGACTATGAGAGTGACACAGCAGGATCCTCAAATGGTGACTTGGCAGATAAGACATATCCTCAATCGCAACGAAATCCGGCTCCTAATGACAAAAAGACGAACGGAGCTGGGGGGGAAGGTGAGCTGGATGAGGTTCCTCTTTAAGTTTTAGCAGGAAAGAAATGGCTGTAGCAACATCACTGCCATTAATCATTGTCTTCCCTGGACCCACGTTTTATTTTATATGTTCCTCCGGATGCTGTCGAGCGGAGTCTACATGTCAAGGATGAGTTGTGAAACATGGCTTCTTAAATTCGCCCCTGCTGTTATTATTATTCTTTCTGTGCAAACTAGCAATAATGCTGATATTTCACATGTGTTATTTTTTTGCGTATTTTGAAACCCTTGACTCTTTCCTTGCACGTCCATGTTTAGCTTATCCCTGTTCCCTCTATATATAATTCCTAGAGCCAGCCTTCAATGCAGATTTTCTTTTACTTTCGGGGGTGTTAATTTTATTATAATTTAGCTATCTCGGCAGCCTCAAGCCTTCAATGGTATCCGATGGTGAAGGGATGACTGTCCCGTGGAAAACCAGGCTATGTACAGATCTGTACAAGCTATTTCCCGAAAAAAAAAAAAAAAAAAAAAAAAAAAAAAAAAAAAAAAACATTTGCTTGGGCTTGACTTCCTGTAAGTGTTGTTCATTGGGGTAGGTTCCCACTTCATAGCCTTGTGGCGACATTTTGCTGACTTAGACTTGATGCAGACCTTCAGCCAGATAATATTTAGTTTTCAGCTGCTGGAGTTTTGCAAAATGAGCTTCGTTTGCCGCCTCCAGTGTTTAGTCCGGTCAGATATCTGGAAGGAATGAGCCGAGATAATATGTAGCACCCCGGAATATTTGATGCGTTTGCAGAGATTTCGGGGTTTCCTGGATGAGGTAGACTTCTGCACACTCTGGTTAGAACTGATGATTTGGGCGGAGGTAAGAGGAATTCATTATCGTGCCAGATTAACATACCTAGTGTGAAACTAACATATCCTTACGGCTATGTGGAATCAGCAATTTGATAAGCTGCCAGTAGCACCGAGAGCATTGCGGGCTCCTGAACTCATAGACCGAGACGCGGGGATGCTTAGTATTGATATCTGGACTTTGGGTTGTCTGGTATACCAACCTGACCCTATCATCTAATTATTATTATTATTATTTTTTTTTTTTCTTGAATAGATCTTTGATTGAGCAACGAATGAGTCCCTCTTTGTTGTAGGAACTTTTTGCCTCGCAGCAGAGCAAATCGGCAAAGAACACAATCATCTCATTGATAACAATGGCCAGATCTATGAGCACTCACTGAATCCCTGAAGGATAGATTACCGTCTGACTTCGGTGCAGAGAACATATCATACCTGGTGTCATTTCTTTCGTTGATACTACAGATATATCCTAACAAACGACCATCAGCAATCAAGTTACTTAAACACCTCCTCCTACTGGGAGGATTTTAGAGCTGAAGTCCTTGGACGTCGACCATTATTGAGTTTGAGGTGATATCCGTCAAATTCTATCACCATTCGCCAATGCCCCGATACCCTTCTACGAGTTCACCCTTCATAAACAATGGTGGGAGAGAAACTGGTCGTCTGTGCATGAGTGAGGGCGATGGAGGAAAGAGGGGAGCTGGCATTCGTTGGTTCCAATTTCCTCTTGCCCTTGCTTTTATTTTCTTTGAGGCTATGTACGCAATCCATTACCCGGATACTCTGTTCCTTCGAGGTCCAATAGTCATCTGTGGCTGCCTCGAGGAAGCACTTCTTCCTATACTCCTCTAACCCAACAGTCGATTTGCACAGGAAACACGGGTGTTTCGCGTAAGAACGAGGATGCCTTGAAGATTCTGGTGAAAGATATCAAGAAATTGCCAACTCCAAACAGAGCGAAGGGCAGAAGCGTTCCAAGCGAGTTATCGAGGTTTATTTGCCCATCGGAGATATTTCCTCTTTAATGCTCTTAGGTTCTTTAGAGATAGAGCAATTCACTAGATCCTCAAGTGCACCGTCCGTGCATTAAATATTTTAGAGTATCGTTCCACGCCTCATCCACTAGGTGGTCAGCTCCTACAGCGCCATCGACATACCTCCGGATACCAATATTAGCCGGTTCGAAGCAGGATTTTGCAACGGATGTTGAGTGTGCTGCATATAATATGGTCGGACTGAGATTACTGTTACCTAGTAGCCTGTAGGATTTGAGGCGTACGATGGTTCCCTTTTGAATGTCATTTCCCAGAAAAAAACTACGGTTTGTTTGGCTGCAAGTACGGGGAGAAAAAAGGGGAGGCCCCTTACAGGTTTTTCGCACGTACTCTACGATCCCCGTCCCTATCGTCATAAAGCAAGTATGCATCTGATAAACCGAGAGATGCCCAAGTTTCATGAAGGAGGTCCTCAAAAACCCGTGTCAACCCAATCTTTGATTCTCCTTTAGTCAAGAAGAAATGATATCTTCTCAAATAACTCCAATGGCCATAACCCCATCCCATCCCATCCCCTTTCCCCGTTGCCTCAGTACTAGTGCTACCAATCAGGTTGAGCAATTCTCAAGGATTCACAGGAGCGACTTAATAGCGCGCCCCTCTCCTTGTGGTTGACTGTTTCCATCGAGCCTTGTATGACCAAGGGCTAGAGTGTCCCTGACATCTCTAAATTCCGAAAACAATTTCCGCCTATCCCCTTGGGTCATTACAATGGTATACAATTGTTGCCACGGAATAGCAAGCAAAGATCAATGAGATTGATGAGAGGATGTCCACCCAGTCTTTGTGCTTGCACTTCTTCCATTTCTGATATTTGGGTGTTTTTCACTCTGTTGCCGGCTGGTCGAGTCGCGCCGCTGAAGATAGACGGACTTCCAGATATTCAAGCCGCTTATATTTCCTGCACAGCCAATCACACCAGAAAGTACCACGCATTTTAGTAGGCATTATCCTGGGCCGACTCCTAGACTTGGTGTGGATGGTTGTGGAGGTTCTCGTGTTGCGGGAAGAGAGCTCAAGTGTGTAGGTGTTTGCTGGAGGTCCCGGAAGCCTCGGCGAGACTCCAAATCGGACCTCCCGGCGCAGTGCTTGTAAAGGAAGCCCCGAAAAGCTGACATCTGCTTCATGCGGTGACGTTTGTGAGGATCCCAAAATGATTCTATGGCGAGAAAACGTTTGGACAAAGGAAGCCCGGGACATGTGCTTCCAGCGGCGCCCGCCGCGACTTGTTTCTTAGACTGCCAGTCTACCCATTGGCAGCAGTTCTCCTATCAATGCCCAAATTTTACAATTTCGGCATCATACCAATTGCGTTGTCAAAAAGCTATAACAACTCCACAAACATGGACTCCCAGAATAGAATGGACAATGACACAGGGGCCTGGCAATGTCCTTAAGCCTAAGTTGTGGAAAGGTGATATGAGATGAGATCTCTCCAGATAGTAACCCCAGTAACTTGAGTGCCATCGTACTACCCAGGAACATCGCGATATCAAGAAGAGTTCACCTTAACATATGGGAGAGAATAAAATCCAACGACCTATCAGATTCATCCATGCATGCCCTGGTCGATTTATGTCGCCAAACACCGTCTGGATATGTCCATCTTTCTTTGCCAGACCTCATCCCCAACCGAAGTCAAGTCAAGCTACTAAATAAGCTTACCTGCCATCCGCTAAGCCTCGTTTCACTTAGGCAGCCCTGGCCGTGAATTTATAACGACACAGAGATCCTACAGTTTCTGTCATCCAACTGCGACCAGAATTTTGAGCCGTGATGATGCAATCTTCTATCTTCCACAATTGATTACCAAGCAATTCATATAACTAACTAACTAACTGGGAAGTCTGATGTGCAGTTCATATCCTCTCAAGCCGCGCTGAAAGGCCGTCGTCAGGATGAGACACACCCACCCTGTCCCTGTCGCATGCGAAAGAAATGCTCAAGTGGCGTCAGGGTCGAGGAAGTTAATATAATATGAGCTCCACATTTCACCATCGACATATCTTTTTATGCAGGCTACACAACAACCCCCGAGAAACGACGCAATAAGGCATGCATACGCTGGTACTCCGTAGAAGACGGAGGACTGGCACATCAATGTCATCCCTGTGTGCTTCTCGCTAATCAAGGCCAAAGGCCAATTACAGACTCGGAGTTACCCCGTGCAGCAGCAACCAACCTCCCCGGCGAGTGGCTGTCCCCTGTCCAAAACACTTCTGTGCTGAGCATTGCTTGTTTTTGCGCCGCCTGTAGGGTTGCGGGCTTGTTATGCAGCTTTGGCGTTTACTGTGCATTTATCGGATTTAACTGTGCAGGTCCTTGTGAGGAACGCGAAGCACGGGACCAAAGCGAGCCGAATCGCGAATACCTAGTTATCGGACCATGCAAACCCCAAACATGCTATCCGTGCTCTGTTCTCCGTGAAGAGGCAGAGTACACAAGGGAAAAGCTACTTACCTTGGGACAGTCTCCACAGCCTCAAATGGCCGGAGTTAATCGCAAGCTGGGCGCAGCTTTTGCAAGTTATGCCGGTGCGCTAACTTAATCTTGTCCCCTCATGAACACCCACTACCACAAGAAGTTGGGATTGCCATGGATCATCTCCGCGAGGCCAGCCATTCTGGTCACGCCTAACTATGCAGTCATAGCGCCGGGAACAATTTCGATATGCACAGTCCGGGGCCTCACACGATACCTCCTGCAGCGCCTGGCCAATTGCGGATGATATATACTCTGCACTCTGACTGTGTATGATGTTGCCGGATGTCGTTGAAAAGTTTCGGCGCGCGGTCGTCAAGTCGGCCGGGCGGATTTCGTGGTGCAGCCGTCTCTCGAGACGAGGGGTACTGTTTTTAGCCGCTTTATCCGATTTCAAAACCGTGTTTGCTGCCCCAGCGGTGAAAAATCAAAGGAATATAAATATGTCTGTTGCGTATAATTCCATGCACAGACCCACCCTCCCTCCCTGCTAGCTGTCCACGCCAATAGCCAACGGGATATTTTCAAGATGGCGTTAAAGTCCCGAAGCCGTGTTCTGAACCTGCACCAAGTTGCGTGGTTATGAGCAAGGTAGGAGAATGATGATAAAACACAACTGCCGAAAGCACCCACCAAGATCTTACCCAATACGAGATGACTGCTACTCTATGTGGGTTGACTGGCATCCCTCTTAGTGCCGGCCTTCCTCCTGCCGAGGTGTTTAGCGGGGGGGAAGCAGAAGGATAAGCTTCTGTCAAGCATCGAGTTACTTGGTCTGTCCCCCCCGCCATGAAATGAAATAATAAATGCTTGCGGTTCCCCCGGCTCTGGGGTCTTGACTTCATGGAAATTGCATGCGCCTCACCGTTTGGGCTTATTTCAACCACGCCTCTGTTTCCCGATTCCAGCTTCAAGAAATCTGTCCTTGATTTTTTTTCCCCTTTCTTTTTTCTACCTGCGGTTTTCGATGCTCTGTTGAGTTTCTCGGTGCCAGTATTTTGCTCATCAACAACATGGGATTTGACTTTTAACCCCCAGGTACAGGAATACTTAATGTTGAACTTGTCATATCGTTCTCGAACCCATATTTTGATAATCTATTTCCGGCTTTAGCTCTTTAAAAAGATAAGGGGTGTGTGGAAGCAGAAGAATGCTCTATGGCTGGACCTGCTTTTCACTCCTCCCATCCGAATTAAAAGAATAAACTGGGTAGATTAACGTCCACACCTACTTGTGGACTACCCTAAACCTCGGTCGTTCCCATGGCGGGTCAGCGATAGTACGTACCCGTGGACCACTTTTATCGCAATCGTCAATGCTAACAGAACTATAAGAAGGGTCAACGATTGTTGAACCTAACCTCGATGACGGTGCATCACTGTCGAGCCATTCTACATCCCGGCCACACTCTCCCGAGAATAAACATGCGATGTCCACGAATGCTGCCGATCTAGAAAAAGGATTGAACCTCCACAATGGGGGTGAGGACAAGTCCCAATCCCGAAACCAGTCCGAATCAGGGGGCGAATCCGCAGAGTCAAACATAGTCGATTGGGATGGACCCAACGACCCCATGAACCCGCACAATTGGCCAAGGACCAAAAAGATAGGCATCGTGGTAGTAATAGCAATGATCACTTTCTTAACGTATGCCAATTCCATCCCTTCTTCGCCGCATGGACTACTTCTTCGTTTCCTTCGGTTCAACTAGGACCAAAAAAAAAAAAAAAAAAAAAAAAAATTTTAACGCTTGTGACTAGGCCTCTTGGATCCTCCATGTTCGCCCCTGGTACTGCGGAGGTCATGAGCGAATTCAAAACGTCCAACCCAGAACTTGCCTCCTTCGTCGTTTCCGTCTACCTGCTCGGGTACGCCTTCGGCCCCCTAATCATTGCACCGCTCTCAGAACTCTATGGGCGGATGTCTCTCTACCACGTCTGCAATATCCTTTTTATTGTTTTCAACGTTTCTTGTGCCGTTGCCTCCAGCTTAGACTCGCTTATTGTCTTCCGTTTCTTTGCTGGCGCAGCAGGTAGCTGCCCCTTGACCCTCGGTGCAGCCTCGCTTGCGGATATGATCAGGCAAGAAAAAAGAGGAGCGGCTATGGGTGCTTGGGCCCTGGGGCCGCTAGTCGGTCCTGTCGTTGGCCCAATTGCAGGCGGGTACTTGACCGAGGCGATGGGGTGGCGGTGGACGTTCTGGATTCTCGCCATAGCAGTTCGTATATTCAACCCTCTCACCTCGCGTGTGGCCATCACGAACTTCTGTCGCTAACTGCTTTCTCCTGGGATGTAGTCTGGCGTTATCTCCATAATCGCCTTCCTCTTCTTGAGTGAATCGTGCCACCCCGTCCTTTTGGAGCGGAAAAGAAAACGCCTTGTCAAAGAAACCGGCAACCACAATCTCAAGTCCGTCCTTGACCCGGGTAAAACACCCAAACAACTATTCCTCTTCGCCATTATCCGGCCAACAAAAATGCTCTTCCTATCTCCTATCGTGTTTCTCCTCTCTCTCTTCATGGCCGTCGTCTATGGCTATCTTTACCTCCTCTTCACCACCTTCGCGAACGTGTTCGTTGAAAAATATAATTTCTCGACAGGTATGTCTCTATCTATTATATATCTATCTTACTTCTTCAAAATATCTCCCATGCCCGCCAGCCCCCACTCCCCGAAGATCTTCAAAATTCATTAGGTCAACTAACCCCCTATTATTAAACAAAATAGGAAGCGTTGGCCTGGCGTTCCTGGGCATTGGCGTGGGCTCGATCACGGGCCTCGCAATCAGCTCAGCATTCTCAGACACCATCCTGCAGCGCCTAGCGAAGCGAAATAACGGCGAGATGAAGCCCGAATACAGAATCCCGCTGATGATTCCGGGCGGCCTCTGCGTCCCCATCGGGCTGTTCTGGTACGGTTGGACGGCTGAGAAGGGCGTTCACTACCTCGCTCCAATCGTCGGCACAGGTTTTGTCGGTGGGGGCATGATCATAATATTCGTACGTCAATTCACTTTTTTCTTTCCTTTCCGTCCTTTTCTTTTCTTTTCTTTTCTTTTTAAGGACCAAATTGATTAATTTGTCCTGTCCGCACCCTTCCAGATGACCGGATCCACCTACCTTGTCGACGCCTTCACGATCCACGCCGCCAGCGCCATGGCGGCCACCACCCTCCTGCGCTCCCTGGGCGGCGCGGTGCTGCCCCTCTGCGGCTTGAAGATGTACAGCACCCTGGGCCTGGGGTGGGGCAACTCGCTGCTGGGATTCATTGCGTTGGCCCTGACGCCAATTCCTTGGGTCTTCTACCAGTTCGGAGAGCGGATGCGGACGAGCAAAAGGTTCCATGTGGAGTTTTAACTGACTAGAAAAATTAATAGATGTGCGAGGGGTTCCTTGGGTTTGGCGTTGGGGAAAATATATATATATATATATATTTCATTTTTCTTGATTTTTACGTGCACTCACTCACGCACTGGAGAAAGGGAGGGAGGTAGAGGAAAAGGGAGCTCGAGGAATGCTTATCGACACCACCCTTTCTTTTTCCATCATCATCATAATCGTCATCATAACATACACAGGCGTTGAATCTGGTTACAATAGATAATATAGGATATATGTGGAGAGGCATTGCAAAAATACCACACATAACCCCATTTTCCTCATAACTATCTACTAACTAGTTATATATATTTTATGTAACATCCTGGAGTCATTATGAATCTTATTTTCTTAAACTGATCTGTCCCTTTTCATAATATATATATATATATATATACAGTTTACTGTAGCAGGCATATGGTTGTATATGTACACGAGTAGATATTGAGCTTCTTTTCCCAGCATGGCCTTCACCCTATATTCCGGTGCTTTCTCTTTTCTATTTCTTCTCCCCCCCCCCCCCCCCCCCTGGTGAATTTCATGAAATCCTTACAAACCCCTCCACACAGACTCTAGAAGACGTGGGAGCCAGACTGAACGGCTTACCTGAGGCAACGGCTGCTGCCGCAGGGGGGAACAAGACGGCTGGACGACTGGACCAACCGTCTGTAAGCATACGGCAAGCATCCGTACCAGCCTCTGGGCGCCAAGTGTCGATGGCAGCACCAGAGCGGATACTACGCCGGTCGAGTAACGAGAACTCGCAAGTATATCAGTCGAGTGACGATGACTCGCAGGAACAAGTGTCGTCTCAATCGAGTGACGATGACTCGCAGCCTAATGTTGCTGAACAGGGAGATAGGACCTTGTCGCCGATACGGAGTAACGACAGTTTTGGATCATTTTCAGATTTTATACAGGATGATTTCCAGACGAGTGAGTCACTGACCGACGGCGACCAGCGACAGGACGACACTCAACAACGAGCGCTACCCCAGTCGAGTGACGATGACTCGCAGCCTACTGTTGCTGAACAGGGAGATAGGACCTTGTCCCC
>NW_001813980.1:334529-343116 GCF_000149585.1 Histoplasma mississippiense
ACCCCAACACGGCCCAGTGGAACTGCAGAAGGGTCCTAGCAGGCATTGCTATGAGTATATGGACCCAATTTAGTACATCAGTCGTCAGAATATTGTATGTACGTGCTGCTCTTGTCGCAATGCCCTGTATGGCAAACACCCACACTTTCATACGCTATTAGTTGAGCCCAGGGGGAACAAATGGACGGCCACTCATGTTGGCAGGTAACTCTCTTCCGACACCTAGCCGTTTCGCTACTCAGGAGGTCGAAGGGTGCGTTCTTGGCCTCATGTATCATGTATTGCGACTGAAGTGCGCACTCTACCAGGTCAAGAGAGTGCTCATCCGAGCCATCATTCAGAACATCATTTCTTCTAGGATCACATCTCTGACGAATATCTGTTTGGAAGAAGGGTTGAATAAACTGATGAAGCACCTTTGTTCTGTGTTGTGCAGGTGGAAGTTGGTGAGGGATTGTTTGGCGTTTCCAATGATATACTGAGAACCCTATAAGTCACATGACTATGCCTCCCTTCGCATTAAAAGGGCAGCGTTTCTTTCGAGTTCCTGGCAGGCGACAAACCAACTCCCATCTCAGCCGAGACAGGTGGAAATCACAGGAAACACTACCGGAGACGATTTTCGGCCTTGTCTACACCTGTGCTCGTCAACTCCCTTCTCTGCCTGGGGACATTAGTCAATCCCCTCCTGTTGCCAATGTCTTCCAGATAGCAGTCATTCCAACCCTATTCTCCAAGAATATGACACACCGACCGACGTCAAGATTATTTCTTTTCATTGGCCTTGCGCTGTTCTTCGTCCTTACCCTCACATTCCTCCGCCAAAACTCTCCATTAAGTCCCGAAGCGCGTGCGCCGGGCCACGTTGACAGGACGATTCCCAATGTTGAGATCTCGGATAAAATGTTGCACGGGGCGGTGGTAACTTCGAAAATGGGCAATGAGACTGCGAAGTAAGGGATAAATATCGATGCTTTGGGGCCTCAGCGCTATTCTTCGTTTAGGTTGTTGTGGCAATTGCCATTCTCTTTTGCGTATGTTGAGTGAGCTAACAAGGGGGGATTTTTACAGAGCGGAACTTGGCAGATCAGCCTGGAGAGTGCTGCATACCATGATGGCGCAGTTTCCGGATAAACCATCAGCGGAGCAACAAGAAACGCTACGGTCATTCATTTACCTATTCTCAAGATTGTATCCTTGGTGCGTTCTTTGTCTCTTGCTGAATCTTATGTAACGAATGAGGCCTAAATATTAATGACCATGGTCCGCTAATCAATACTCTCTTCCTCCTGTTTCAACCATAGTGGTGAATGCGCTTCCCATTTCCAGGCGCATTTGGCGAAGTTTCCCCCGCAAGTGTCATCGCGCTCCGCAGCCGCTGCATGGGCATGCCATGTTCATAACGAAGTGAACAAAATGCTTTATAAAGATATCTTCGACTGTAGCAAGATTGGTGATTTCTACGACTGTGGCTGCGCGCACGACGAGGGTGATAGCGAAGATGGTGGACAGAATAGCGTCATGAATCCCGTGAAAAATGCCGATGACCCCCTCTCAGGCAAGGCGGAGATGAGCGGAGGCTCAGTGAAGAAAACGCCGGATGGGAGGCAGATTAATGCTCAATCGTTTCCTCCCGTGGAAATCCACCCTGAACCGTAAGTCTCTCTGTACTTTCAAACTAAAGTCTTAACTGCGATCATTGGGCTGCGATACATCTTTCATTCATAACCATTGGTTATATTGACAACGCATTTTAGGGCAACAAATGGTTAACGGTATATTCGGCTTTGAGCGACTGAAATTTTATTGAATCTCTTGGGCAGCAGACCCAAAAACTGTGATGTAATTTTACTTGTTATATACGTGCACTGGCGTTCGGGTTTTTGATATCCATGTTTTCAACCATTGCTTATTCATTCTCAAGCATGAAGCATCATGGTTTTTACTGAAATAGGCAAACAGGCATCATTTAACAAGACAATACCAGCAAGCAAAGGCAAGAAATGCGCACATTCTCCCTTTTGGGTCCGTTTAGCATAGCGAGAAAGGCACAGTGCGAACAAGGACGAGAAGTATTTCCATTATCGATTGTAATGGTGTAACCGAAACTGCGTGAAGGGATTTTAAGTTTGATACCAGACCAAGATACAAACTGATGATTATTTCGTCAATAACTCGGGCAACGCCCGAAGCTAAGTTTATGACAGGATACATATTGCAAAAGCTCGCTACTTCAGCACATCTTGCTCTCTATTTTCACCTCACTCCGGAGGATCCTAGCAGAACTAGCTGCCTGGAAGCGGATACTTCAGAACACGTAATTCTGAAGTGTATGTGGCTCGGTGCGTTCGCAACTCGCACGCTCTATTCATCGAGGAAAC
The DNA here is from genome assembly GCF_000149585.1 of Histoplasma mississippiense. Classification (NCBI taxonomy): domain Eukaryota; kingdom Fungi; phylum Ascomycota; class Eurotiomycetes; order Onygenales; family Ajellomycetaceae; genus Histoplasma; species Histoplasma mississippiense. The sequence goes on from NW_001813980.1 coordinate 336,911, forward strand.
CTCCATATGCACAGTATGATTGCCCCAGCCCGCCGCATGATGTGCACCTGGTAGATGGCCGCGGCATCGAAGGGCATTGAAGTTGAGGATGAACATGTGGAAGGCCCTCAGGGTGTGAGAAGAGCTGGTGTGCAGCCGAGGGGAGGGCGGCATAGGAACAGCACCCAGCGACGCATCGACCCGCAGCGGCACGTAGGGGAATTTTGACATGTACAGGGATAGGCTTGTTGAGGCTAATTGGGTGGGCGTTGTTTAATGGCCCAGCTCGAGGCTGCCGCCGTATCTCATGAATGTCAACATCGACGACAAAACCACAGGTCCCTTTTCTCAACATATTATGCCTGTTGGGATTATCCTTCGCTTCTCTGAAGACGTCATCTTTCAGATGAGGATATACAAGGCATCACCAGCCACATAAGCATGACATAGCTCTGTCACGTCTTGCTGCTTTTTCCAGTATCACGGACATGTAGCACACGTGTGTGATTGGAAGGAGTCAGCCATTAAATGCAGACGGTTGGCGGAGAACTAGATCAAGTTTGATGGGACGTATTGGGTACTGCGGACAGAGTAGTAGTATAGACATGACAAGATTTTTAGGAGGTTACCGCTTGTTGTTGGTGTCGGGCTCGTTCCCTGTATGACCTCACTCGAGGTTAGTGGAATGGCTTGCCTCTTATTCGCGGTTCTCTGGACATCATGGCACAGAGATATGAAAAGAGATGGGACCAGGGTGGTTCCATGAAGTGGGAGTTCCCTGTGGACGGGTCTACATTTGAGTTATCTTAACCCTAACTCATCCTGGTGTAACCCTAATTATGTATATAAACTTTCTACGGAGTACTCCGTACAACCAATAAGTTTGCTGGCTAGGCAATAAGACATTTCGATTCACATCTCTGTTGAATCTCCAAACAAAGAGAGAGAGAGACGGCTCATGGGCGTATAGAAACCACCGATTACAGATTATCTATTGCCTGCCTTCCTGTCACAATGATTGATATGAGTGATATGCAGCGCTCGTCGTAATATATATACTACAAAGATGTGGATATAATACTGCGCAGTGAGCAGAGCGAGTGTGTCTTGCTTGTCCTGCGCCTATAGAAGTATCGAATAATTGAAGATTCACCAATCAACCTTCAATAGTCTATATAGAAGCCATTGGGATTTCGTGGCAACTTGATCCACAAACCCGACAGGTTCAAACAGCTGTTCAACACTATGGGGCATCCTCTGAAGAAAACCGCACTTGGCCTTCTTCATTCTGCACATAAGCACCACCGTCTACTTGGCGTGATTCTGCATCTCGACCCCCGCTGTCGACGAAGTAGTCGGCTCCGGCGCCTAGAAGGCTGACCCGCCCTCCCGACGCGTGTTGTTTTCAAGAACACCATGAGAACTGGTACTCTGTCTATAGGTTGTGTGCGTCGTCCATCGTAGGAGTGGTGGCGATGTTGCAAGAATTCGTGGAAGCTTTGGAGCAGCACCACCGTCTCCAGCCGATCACGCCGAACCATCTTGGAAGTTGACCGCAATCCCCGAAGGCGTTCTTCGTTTACGGGGAAGGGCAGTTAGCGCTTCCGCCCCCGTCCCCACCGCAGGGGATGGCTCGGCAGCCGAGCAATATATCCTTGCCGCCCCGAGACAAATGAGGCCATTTCTCCACTGTTCCAGGATACATCGAAATCTCGCATCACAATCGAAGCTGGGAAGCCCAAGCGCGATTAGTATTATTCCGTCGTCATGAGTCACCGAAACCCTGAAGCTGCTGCAGACCCTGCTGCAGCCGCCACCCCCCTGCCCAAGCTGCCCGTTATCGACGTGGATGATGATTCTGCAGATTCCACCTTTGGAGACGAGTCTGACGCCTCCGCTTACAGCGCCTCAGTCACCTCCTCAATTCTAAATTACGAGTATGCCAACGGCCGCAGGTACACTGGCTTTAAAAAGGGGAAATATCTTCTCCCCAACGACGAAGCCGAGCAAGACCGTCTGGACCTTGTCCATCACATCTTTCTTCTACTACTCGACGGGAAACTCGTTCTCGCGCCCATCGGTCCCAATCCCCAACGGGCACTGGATCTGGGGACCGGCACTGGCCTCTGGGCTCTGGATTTCGGAGATGAATTCCCTTCCTCCCAGGCCATAGGGGTCGACCTGAGCCCGATCCAGCCGACTTGGGTGTCTCCCAATGTTAAATTTTACGTCGACGACATCGAAACCGAATGGGGATACAGCCGTGAGGAAGCTTTCGATATCATCCACGCACGCCAAATTGGTGGGAGTATTGGGGATTGGGGCAAGTTGCTATCGCAGTGCATGGAACACTTGAAACCAGGAGGCTGGCTGGAGATTCAGGAGCCCGAGGCGTGGATGTCGTCTGACGACGATACCATGGCCAGAGCCACTGCCGCCTCCGAGGTCCAGATTCTCTGCGATGCTGCGGCGAAGAAGTTCGGGAAAGAAATCAACATGGCACATAAGTTTAAGCAAATGCTTATCGACGCGGGATTCGAGGATGTGCAGGAGAAAATCTTCAAGGTATGTTTCGTCGTTTCTAGGATTTCTAGCTTCCAATTTGCTTCCTGATTGTATCTTCTACTATCCTTCCCTCACCCTTCCCTCTAAGCCTAGTTACCCTTATCACTCTACTTACATCGTCTCCAATGAGTAGGTTCCAATCGGGCCTTGGCCCAAAGACCCGAAACTCAAAGAACTCGGACGCTATTTCCTTGAAAATGTTATTCTGGGTGTTGAAGCGTACGCTTACGGCTTCATTGGCAAAATCCTCGGATGGAGCCAGGCCGAGTGCCAGGTCCTCTGCGCGAAAGTCAAGGCGGAGTTTCGCGACCGGAGAAACCACATGTATATCAAAACCTATATTGTCTATGGGAAGAAGCCCGGCTAAGGGCAGACAGTACTTGGAAAGGGCTTTTTCTTATTTATACCTCATTCGCATTTTGCATCTATGCTTTATACCTTCTGTTTATTTTTCATTATCATGATGACGAAACCCTTCTCGGACATACCTACCTCCTCTTGATATCAGCGCGCTATGAACTGGCACTGTTTTCCTGTCATCGAGTGTTTCATTTTGTTTAACGGCCCGGAGGTATTCAGCATATTTATCTCTCATATATTCTTAACCCTCATGTTTACGTATCTATTCATATATAATCGGTTTCTAGGCATAAACTGCAAGTGGCTCTCTCTCTCCCTGCCTAGTGACTCACGTTTTATATTTTGGTTATTTCGCTCCGTTTGGCTCCTCACTCCCACGACATAGCTTTGTACAGCTTTTGCTGCAACACATAGGATGCCGTATCTAAAAGTCGCCGGGATATCCACTCGGATGCGAGTGATACCGGATCGTCTGCTGTCTGGGTTGGGCAAAGCTATTTAAACCACAAAGCTTTGCCTTCATAGCTGCACCAAGATACTCTCAATCGCGAGCTGTTGCCTATTCTCGAGTTTTGTTCGAGAGGGCGAACAGCCACCAGCTCGACCTGTTAATCATGGCGAACCCCAACCCTCACGACATGGTCACGTTGGCCCCAGATTCTCGAGAGACGGATCTTGAGTTGGCCGCGATCCCAACACTGGCTAATAATGATATCGCCAGCAGCAAAAGCGCAAAGGAGTTTGATACGGACCCCTTCCTGGTCGCCTTTGACCAACATTACGACGCCGAGAACCTGTTGGACTGGCGCGACAGCCGCAAATGGATGGTGACCGATGTTCTCTCCGCCACTGGCTTCAACCGAAGTATGGTGTCGACCATCATGGTCCCCGCCCTCTCCACCATTGCGACCGACTTGGACATGTCTGCCACGGAATCCGCCATGTCGCTATCAATCTACCTCTTGGCTAGCGCCTTTGGCCCGCTAGTCATGAGCCCGTTGTCCGAGATGTATGGTCGACGGGTTATTTTACATTCCAGCAATATCTGGTTCCTGGTTTGGAATGTAGTTTGCGGTTTCGCTGCGACGAAGGAGGTGCTGATTGCGTCGCGGTTTTTTTGGCCGGCTTTGGCGCGAGTGGCATATATGCGCTTGCAGGTGGCGTGATGGGTGATATCTGGAGACCCGAACAGAGAGGGCGTGGTTTGGCAATATATCTAATACATCTCCTAGGGCGTGGTTTGGGAATATATCTCCTAATTTCGCTACCTAGCTGCGGCGGTTGGTGAGTTGAGTTATTCCGCAATGGCGTCTTTCCTTTCACAGTGCTTTCCAGATTGAACCCGTCTCCAAATACTGCCGATGAGCTAATGGACTCTTTCCTAGGGCGCATTATTGGCGGCTTCATTGCTGAACGCTCACACTGGCGCTGGATATTCTGGTCCACATCCGCATTCCAAGCTGCAATGACCATCATGTCGTTTTTCTGCTTCCACAAGTCGTACTGCCCGCATATCCTCCGAAGGCGTGCCGAACGTCTTCGCAAGGAGACTGGGAACAACCATTTTCACACAGAAAGCCAAAGGTTTGACGGAGGACGGTCGGCTGCTAGGGTTGTCATGCGCGCCATTACAAGACCGCTCCGTTTGCTCATGTTTCACCCCATCATCCAGGTTTCGTCGATCCTTCGGGGCTTCCACTATGGCATCCTGTACATCACCCTTTCAACGTTCTCCACCCCCTGGATCTTTCATTATCACCAATCCCTCGAAATCAGCGGACTACACTACATCGCCTGCTCGCTGGGCGAACTGGCCGGCTCACAGGCTAGTGCTCGGTTAATGGATCATTTCTATAAACACAGACAACAAGGTCGAGGATTTTTGCCTGTATCTCTCATCCCGCTGATGATTCCTAGAACCATTGCTGCGTGGTCAAGCGCGTTGATCTAAGGGGTGGACCGCTGAGTATCGAGTGCACTGGCTGGCGGTTGACATGGGAGTTTTCGCCCTGTTGGCTGGAATGATTTTACTCCCTTGTTTAAAGCCCGTCTCTAGTTTGCTTGCTGTTGGCCTCCAATCTATAATCGCTTTCATCTCATAATTGCTCATCCCTCGGCTTCCTCTATAGTAATGGCCTATGTTATCGACTCGTATGGGGGGAACACACCAGCAGCGCCATGGCAGCACAGCAGTTTGTAAAGAGTCTAGCAGCTTTCCTGTTCCCTTTGTTTGCCCCTAGTATGTACCATGCGCTCGTGTATGGATGGACCAATTCAGTACTTGCGTTGGCCCGGTTCCTCCTCACGATCATGCTCCCGCTATCTGTGTGGAAATACGGTGCGCGATTGAGGGCCAAAGCAATCTCGACCTATTGAACAGGCTGGTTATTCACCCTATCAACTCCCGTCGATGAGCGATCCTAACTGGCCAATGATACTCCAGTTGGAATGTCACTTTGAATGTCATGATCTAACATTAACGCAGCAAAAAAAACCTAACCTATGCGTGAAATTTTATCATCGATCGAAACATTTCGAAGAAGGATTCAACCCCCCCTCTCCTCTTCAATCTCGGTCCTCAACAAAAGGCCCATCCGTATGCCGTGTGACTCCCTCCCTGACTCTAAGGGCAGAATAGTGACCTGCCGAATGAGCAAACCCATAAAGCAAACATGCAGTAGCCATACAAAGACAGTCAACCAACCGACCAACCAACCAACCACCTCCAATCGCATCTCCCATTTTCATTTGCCACCCAGCAATCCATCCCCGCCCATCCCAGCACAGCGGAGTGTAACTACGCAGTAATAGTTGAAACGGCCACTAAGTAAGGAGTTACTCTGGCCACTGCTATATAGCTGTGCAGTACGTGCATAAAAAGTACAAAGTTACATGGTCTGCACTCATCCGGTTCGGTCTCAAGTTCAACAACAACACGATCATTATGATTTTATTGCATGTTTTTTTTTCCCCCGCAAATTTTTGATCTTGTTATTATTGCTATTCTTATATTGAGAGGGGAGGGGTCCGTGGCGCCGGCTGATCTGCTCCCAACCAAAATTCAAAGTCTAGGTTCGCTTTTTTGCAGATTACGAGGGCGGGGCATCCAACATGTCACTATTGCGTCGGTAAATAATCACGTCATGGACCAATATGGAAAAAGAGGATGCTCGGCAATGACGGGTTGGGTATGAAGTGGTCGCTGGAGAATGTGCTGTGGCCTGAGTTACTACGAATAAATAACTAAACTGACAGAACAACTAGGTAGTATAGATCAGGTTATAAGATAAGTCTTGGCCTGA
>NW_001813980.1:343262-418087 GCF_000149585.1 Histoplasma mississippiense
GCATCCTACTTAGATGAGGCTGCCAGTTCGGCCATCTATTCTTCAACGTTGTCTTTCGCTCCGCAGTGCTTGCCAGAATGATTCTGTCTCCCAATCCGCACGATGAGGGAATGAACTCTTTTCCACGCCCAATAGGGGGAGGGGGGGGGGGAGGAAATCTTTGCGATTGCTGCTGAAATGTATGTATACTGTCATATAACAATAAATAAAATGATCAGAATCGGGATGGGAAGGGGGAAAAAATGGTACCCAGGATTCATTTTCGGTTGAATAAGAGATAAATAATAGCCATGAATCACCTCCTGCGTTAGACAGTTGCAACTAAGATGTGTGAACCTTGGACATTATCCATCCATGGGGTTTCATCTAGAATTGCAATTGCGACGGGTTTGACGCCTATAGGATCCCCACACACACCACACGGGCAAGCCGCACTCGCAACAAGGACACCAGATGAAGGAGAAGACAAGGGCGGCCATGTTTTGTTTGCCCTTCCCGAGACCAGGGTCACTTCGTGAGCGAGCAAACTGGAGGCGCATGGCTGGCTGGGGGTTGAAAAGGGGGGGGGAGGGGGGGGTGTTTGGGGCAAGGTTATCGATAAGAACAAACTTTCCCTCCCCTTTCGATAGACAACGGCGGCGGATATTCCACGAGACAAACAAAGGAGATGTCCTCGTTGCTGTCTCTGGCTGTCTGGATTAATTGTTTATGTTGACGGGCAGTCCATCCATCAGTTCTAGCTTTGTAGATGGTCCGTCCCGCATGGGATCATCGCTATCGGCTGGGCTGGGCTGGGATTGATGGCGCCCGTTATTATTTTTATTTTTATTTTTGCTCGCGTCTCCTGACTTGACAGGGGGTTGGCGCAGGAGGATGCTCCCATATCCACAACAACAAACAGCTCCATGGCGATGATATCGCTGATCGATATTAATATCTCCTCGCTGGTCTTGCTGCCGTCATCAGCTCCGAGACAGCCAGAAATACAACGAATTTTCAAGTTAGCCAAAGCCTGGCAGGATGTCAGTCAGTCAGTAATATTGCAGCGTACATAATATAGCAACCATCATCACCATCATCATCACCGTCATCGTAATAAATAATAGCACATCAGATAAATAGATAAAGGGGGGGGGGGGGGGCATCCGCGTTGACGACGTGATTGATTTGGCCTTGTTTTTTGTTTTTTTTGTTCGACTTCGACCTGCCCCCCGCCCTCCCCTCCCTTCTTCCCGGTTTATTTATCGATTTCGTTTGTATCAGCCATTTTGTTTATGTAGTCGCTGCCGTCCTGCGTGTCTGTCGCCGCCGCCGTGGGCTATGTTGTTTACCTCTTCGCTGCGTGATTTCGAGGCTGACGGCTGCATTTTGCAAGTATTCCCCCAGGGCGTGTTTCAAAGAACAAAGAAATAAAAAACTTAGAGAAGAGAGAAGAGCAGCAGCCGAGACGAAACGAAGCAGAAGGCAAGCAAGCGTCCAGAGGGCGGGACTGTTCGAGTTGTTTATATGTCTACGGATAGTTAGCTACTCGTAGTCGTCGTCCTGCTTGTGGTTCTTTTTTTCCCAACTCGTCTTGCCGCCTCACTCTTCTTGTCTCTCGCTCTGCGGGCTGGTCTGCTCGCCCTCGCCTCACCCACTCTTCCTTGCGATCTGTCCATCCTGTTAGGCACGGACACCTGTCTGCTGTCTGCTGTCTGCTGGCTGCCTCTCTGCTGGCTGCCTCTCTGCTGGCTGCCCCTCTGCTGGCTGCCTCGCACGCCTAGTTAGTCCCTCCGAACCCCGGCATCATGGTCTCGTTCCAATGCGAGGTGAGTTGGCTTTTTCTCGTCGGCTTCTTCCTTTCTTTCTTTTTGCGTTTTACTGCTTACTCTCGGGTTCCAATTCTAAATTCTACCTCTGGTTTGGTGGTTTGTTCATCTTATTCCCAAGCTCGGGGTGGAGTTGGGATGATGCCCAATTTATGCCTGCCGATGCCTGAACCACGGACTGTTGTTGACTTTTTTTCCCTCTCTCTCTCTCTCTCTCTCTCTCTCTCTATATAGGCGTGCGGCGATGTCTTCACAAAGAAGAAGACCGATTCCCACCGTAATCAGTGTCGCGGCGCCCGTTTCTCCTGTCTAGATTGCTCGGTCGAATTCCCTGGAACCTCCTATAGAGCCCATACGGTACGGTTATTCTTTTCTCTCTTCTATCATATTTCTTTGCCCCGGAAGGGTCTATTTTCCCATGTTATTTTACTGTCACAATATCCTCCTGCTCCCAACACCCTGCCTGAATCCTGCCATGAGTACCCGTATCAACCTCATCAATCATACGCGTCTGGCACTTGATTCTGTTGTTATTGGGGCGGTTGTCGTGTTTGTGTGCGCGTGTGTGTGCGTGCTGCCCTGCATTGTGATGGTGTGCGCGCCAGCCAACCCAGCGGCGATGCGACGGATCGATGATTCGCCTAGCTGATAGGCAGGAATATCTCGCCATGTTCCCCCTATTCTCTCACACTTGCGTTGATTTGGCAGATGGCTTCTCTGGTTGCAAGGGTTGCGGATGGCACCTGTCCATGCCATTGGGCGGCCATCGGCGAAAACCATCATATCGTGTCTTCCCATTCGTACAGTTACACCCTAACTCTCCCTCAATGCACTTGTGATCACGACCACCATGGGAATTACATGATCCAACTAACATGTTCCGTTTTGGCTTTGTGTTGTTATAGTCATGCATATCAGAAGCCCAAAAGTACCAGGGTGCCCTCTACAAGGAGAAGCCAAACAAGCCCAAGAAATCCAAGTCCGTGACAATAGCCGAACCCCCGACTTCCTCCAAACCTACTAGGCCCCCTGACCCTTGGGTTGAAGATACTTCAGATGTTGACGATACCAGATCTGCCTCCCATAATTATTCTGCCCCTCCGTCCGCTCCAAGCCCCCCCCAGACCACGCCTCAACAGGAACCCGGAAACGCTTCAACCCTTACCACTACGACCCAGCCTAATGCTCGTGTGAATGTGTTTGATTTTCTTGATACAACAGCAACCCCCAATGCATCGAAAGTTTCCCTGGGGGGATCCAATGCGCCAATGGTTATGCTGAAAAATGCACCCCCGCTTTTCAATGCGCCTAAGGAGCTTGCAAAACTTGACAATGGGAGGGACGATGAGGTAATTTACGATGTGGCATTTGAGGAAAACGGCTTCTCCTATGGCGCGGACACCCTAGAGGCACCACTATACCAAAACGGAGGTGCAAATGGATCTACGGCTTCTTTCAACAGTTTCATGACCCCAGCTCCAAAGCGGAATAAGGACCGGACGTCCCGCCGGGATCGGGATCGGGATCGGGATCGAGACTGGGACCGCGCCACTTCCCCGGACCAGTTCCACACTCCTCATAACAATCTGACTAGCACAGGTGACAAGAAGCGGAAGCGTGGCCACGTTGAAGACATTGATGCCCAGATGGCCAACTCGACCTCACATGGCGGTGGCGACGTCCCAATGATCGACGCCCCGCCTTCAAGTTCCATTGCTAACCCATCTACCCCAGCACTGAGCCACTCAGGGCTCACCGGTGGCCTTAATCGCATGATGAGAGACATTTCCCCACCTACTCCAGACGCGGCCTATTGCAGCGCCGACGAAGGAGGAGATGATGGGCGCTACCAATTCCAAGACCCAGCATCGCCTATCAAACGCACCCGCAGGGCAGATAGCGACTCTAACCATAACGGCAGCGGCAATAACAATAACAATAACAGCAACGATAAGAACAGCAATGACTCCGTGAACGAGAACGACACCGCGCTCGCGCTCGCGATCAAGGATCGCGCAGACCACATCATGTCCCTACTCGCCCGCAACGGCAACGTCTTTCCCAAACCCAAACCCAAACAGTACAGCTCCTACTCTCTCTCCATTGAGGCGGGTAAGGATGGCAAGCGCCATAGCCTCGCTGAAGCCGTCATCCCCCCCGCCGTGGCTGCTGCGGAGGCGCGGCTGGAGAAGAAGAGACAGCGTGCTGTGCTGGCGCAGCCGGAGCGACGGGTGGGGACGAAGAAGAGGGTGGTGGGCGATGCGGGTGGTAAGGGTTCCAGCGCTGGTGCTGGTGCGGCTACGCGTACGCGCACACGCGCGGGTTCTGGCGCTGGCGCTGGTTCCGGTCGTAGTGGGAAGGATAATAATACCGCCGCCTCACGCCGGCTGAAGGCCATCGAGTATCATCCGGACGACGCGGGTGGGAACGTCGCGGAGAATCATGTTAACCATGATAATCAACTCGTCGTTTACGGTGGTGGGAGTAGTAACGGGGCCAGTGACTGTTATAAACGGAGTGAGGAGGACGAGCTCATGGTTCGCGAGCGGGCGGGTATGTTTTTATCACTTGTGACGAAGGGGCCGGAGTCTGGAAGGGGTTTGTCGGTTCATAAGGCGCTGAAGCGGTTTCATCGGGAGGACGGGCTGGGGGGGATTTTGGAGGGGGGCCGTGATCGGGAAAGGGAGAGGGAGAGGGAAAGAGAAAGAGAAAGGGATGGGGGCCGGGAGAGGGGGACGGAGAAGGGGAGAGGGCGCGGACGGAATAAGGAGGGGAGGGAGAGTAGAGAGCGCGAAAGGGAGCGGGGGAGGGAACGGAGGATCGAGATGGAAAGGGAGCTGTGGCGGGTATTGAGACTGAAGAGGAATGACCGGGGGGAGATTGTTGTGTTTGTCTAGCTGTGTGGAAGGGTGTGTGGTGTGTGGTGTGGATATGTGTATGGATGTGAGGACTTTCTGGATGTGATAGATGCCATTGTGCTTTTTCTTTTCGTTTCTCTTTTTGTTTTCCTCCTTTTCTTTTGGTCTATTGTGTTGGATTTATGCATCTGTCTCTCATCTCATCTCATCTCATCTCATCTCGTCTCAGCATCATCATCTCATTTTCTATCTCCGCATTCTGTTTTCAAGTCTCACGATTCCCCCTTCAGTTTGCGCACATTTTTACACATCTTTTTGCTTCTAATAATCTATTTATTTATTTACTTATTGTGCAATGTTTTCCTTTTTTCTTTTTCATTTCAGTTTCGGGACTTCAAATACGTTGCTGGCTCTCAGACGACCAGATTTAGGAACCAGATTCAGGAGCTAATGAAAAGGGGTGTTTTGTTATGTAGAACTGTTGATCAAGAGGCCAAATGTTCATGTATACTATGTATTCCACAAGTAGTTTTTTCGCTTATATATATATATATATATATATATACATATATACTGCGTATATATACATGTGTAAGCGTATCGCATTATCGTCTGGCACGATGCGCAAACTCGATATGTATTAGCACAGAGGTGCTAACAGGGGATGGATTGATAAGACGATCTAGGAGAGACACTTTCTCCTACCTGCTCAATCAAATCCGCTCCCTGTTTCCAACATTCATTGTGTCAACACTCATCACCGGTCAGTCCTGGTTCACACTTCCATTCGCACCCTCAATTTACAATCCCAATTTTCATTCGATCCCGCATCCTCAACCTCCAACGGCACCATTCTCGGATACACCGAGTTGGCCCTTCTCCTCCTTCTCAACCTCCTCTTCCCAATCGTCAACAACATCCTCCGCAAACCCTGCAGGAAACGGCTTCCAACCACCCTCACTCCTACTTTCACTTCCAGAACCAGCCGCACCTGCTTTCCCCTTCACCTTCCCTCCAAGCCCAACCCCACTCCTCAACACCAAAGTCCGCCCCTTGTCGCCACCACCAACCTCTCCAAACACAAACGCAGCCTCTGGCGGCGCTGCCGTCGGCCGTTTCCTCGACGCAACTTGCGCCCAACCATTGCCTGAGCCCGCGCCAACCGCGGCAGAATCCCCATCCCCACCACTGTCAAGGACCCCCCGACTCCTTTCTGCAGCCGCAGCCGCAGCCGCCTTCCTTGCCTCTCTAGAACGCGTCCTTTCCCTTTCGCGCATCTTCACGCATTCGCCAACACTCAGCCCGCCAATCCCGATCCCAACCTGCGCCACTGTCCCGCCTGCCACCTCAGCGCCAAGGCCGCGCGGCGGCACCCAGTGCGCGCCCTTGAAGACAGCGACATGCCGGTGTGGTTCTGGGTCGTAGGATTCGGATATGAACCCCCAGTCTGCGGCTAGAGAATGGATGAAGGCGCGGAGTTGTGAGCGGGCGGGCGGGAAGCGGGCACTGCGCTTTGTTTGGCTTGTGGCGAGGGTGTAGAAGGTTGTTTCGTAGGTTTGTAGGGTGGAGAGCGTGGAGGTTGTGGAGAGCGTGAGGTACAGGTCGAGGGTTTCAGGGGAGTAGGGGAGGGTGGCTGTCGCCAAGGAGTCTCCGTCAGTTGTTGCCGAGGTTGTGAATGGGTCGATGGAGATGTTTAAGGCGGACGCGAGGGAACGGTTGCGTTGGAGACGCGCGCATTCGTCGTCGCATTTTAAGGCACTGGGGGCTTGACTTTGGGTTTGTTGGAGACGGTTTCTGTTGTCTCGGTAAGCGTTGCAGCGCTTTTCTTGTTTTAAACGGCCGCAGGGGCATGTTATTGTGATGAGGGATTGGCACGGGGTTTTCTCCTGGCAGGGAAATGGAGCATGGCAGGGATCAGAACACGGGTGCGAGCAGAGTTTCTTGATCTTTCCACAAGGCTGCTGGCACGGTTGGGCCAAGTCTTCGCACTCTCCCGGCCGATGGCAGAGGTTTTTGCATGTGTGGGAGCCGCATTTGAGCTCCTTGTTGCATACAAGGCCGCATCGCGGATCTGCCAGCCAACAGGGTTGATTCTTCAACGTCTTTGTTGCACACAGGCAGCGCTTTTCCGTTAGAAACGGGCATTTGGGACAGCTTTCGTCATCAGTGTGACAATTGTGCGATGTCTGTGGATGTCCACATGATTTCGGCCTCGCGCAATCGTAATGGCAGAGTGGTGGCTGTGTACCGCATGGCAACGGCGGGTAAAGCACTGATCGGCCACAGTTGCAGGGTATTTCCTCGAATATAGCTTCTCGACACGTACCACAGCTTCCCTTATGGCAGAGTTCCTGGCACATATGTTTTGAACATTTGAGCAACCTCCCACACACTCGTGTGCAGATATGCTCCGCTTCGATATCATGGTCATTAGGGCGATTGGCAACATTGAGGGACTTTAGCTTTCGCTTCGTCGCTTGTCGTTCAATTGCCTTGCGCTCACCGGGGCAGCAATGCTCACCGCAAGTGTGCCTCCCACAGTTCATCGTGGCTTTACACACCCGGAAACAATGAGGTGGTTCACTTGCCCCTTGATTGCATATTGATTGGAACACACCCTTTCCACATCTGCAGGTTATGGATACCTTCAAGAAACAAGGCGGGCAGGGACCAGCGTGGCAGAGAATGGGGCATTCATGCTGGCATGGAAGAAGCCTCCCACATGGTTCTTTGCAGTTTGGGATTGGATCTTGACACGATGTTCGAGCCACGTAACCTGGAATATCTGATAAAGGTGTTTTCCCACAAGAACAATGGGTTATAACATCGGGAGAACTAGGACAATGTGGCACAGCCGCATCCTGTGGATGGCACCGTTTCCGGCATGTATGTATTCCACAGTCGTAGGCGCGATCGCATATTTCTCTGCAATCGAAACAGCCTACCCATTCCTCTACTGTTTCTTCGGACGTGCCCTTGCCATGGGTAAGACAACTGTGCTTTTCCTCCTCCCGATTACTACACATCATTTTCGTCTGAGACTTTCCACAGTAACATTTTGCCTCAATTGTCTCCTCACAGGCGCCGCAAAGACCTTCATGACAAGGACGAGCACACTTATGTTCGAGACAGGGCAATAGCTCGCCGCATGGCTCCCGGCAACTCCACCCATTCTCGTAGTCGGTGTCAACACATCTCTTTGTCGACTCATGGCATCCACAAAAACAAAACTGCGTTGGGCCCATGGCCGTGCAGGGCGGACAAGGGCCTGCATGACATACAGAATCGCAGGGATGGGGGCACCCTTTCCTGGCCTTGGAGCAGGTTTGCCCGCAGGAATGGGGCGGCAATCCAGGCAAGGGTCGCGGATCCGTCTCCTTCTCACACCAACAGCTATACGTCGATGGCAAAATGTCGTGGGGTAAGTTGCATCCCGGACAGCGCCATTGTCGCGGGTGGCCATGGCCATCCTGGCCTTGCTGTTGTCTTGGCCTTGCCATTACCGAACCCTCGTTATTCGACCATTTCTTTATGCAGCTGAGATGGAAAACAGTCCAGCATAACGAGCAGGACCACACTTTCGTCTTCCGACCAAGTTCGCTTGTGCATATGGGGCATTCGTAGACACCGTTGGTGATATCCTCATGTGTGCGAGTGGCAATGTCGATCGCTGTAGATTTCGCTTTTGGAGGCTTTGGTTGTCTCGTTCTTTCCCGGTTCCGCGTAGGGGTATGAGTCGACGTCGTTGTAGGTGTAGGTGTAGTTGTAGCTACGTGAACTCCAGGTATAAATTCTGGAGCATTAGGTCGTAGTGTGGCCTGCTCCCCTTGCACGAGTGATCTATCACTTCCACCATCGTCAGCTGTCTGTGGTTCTTCCCGTGTCAACCGTCCGCCGAATAATCTTCCCATTCCGGCAACGGTCCTCGTTGTGTTGGACGCGTCACTTCGCAGTCTCCCTCTTCCTCTCCCGGATATTGCGCCTGTTCTTGCTCCCGGTCCCCCGCGACCCGGGTCACCACCCCGTCTCCCGCTTCCGTAAAACAATGTCCGATTGCGAGATGTATTCACATTTCCGCCGCTCCCACTGTTTCCTCCTCTGCCTCGACGTCCTGTTCGCCTGGAACCGGTATCATTTGGACTTATCCTCTCATCATGAGCGGGAGCTTGATCTAGAGATGGAGTCTGCGCAGTTGAAGACTGTGATTGAAGTGTAGTGGCTGTCATCGCTGGTAGCTGGCCGGCGCGTACAGGCGCGGGGTAGTTGCCCTCCTCGAGAGGATTCACCACTTCCGTCCGGGTTCAGGTACAGCAGAAGGAATTGAGAAAGATAAAAAAAAAATATCAACGGGAATTTAGCTTCAGTTGTTTGTCGAATGAAAGCCAGAAGGGAAAATCGAGTTTATTCTTGTCTAGAGTAGTCCTCAGTTATATAGTTGACAGAAAAGAGTGGGAGAAATAAAATGAAAAGGAGTCTTTTAAGTAAACAAAAAAAAAAAAAAGCAAGCCTTAGGAACTTGATAAAACAAACGCTAGGAATTACAGAAGTTGAGTGTAGCAAGTGTCTTTTGAATCACTTCAAGCTGCAGCTCAGTATCTTGTCGAAAAAGTATGAGTTTGTAGAGATGGGGCAAAACTGGATTAGTAATCCCTGGCCATGACGTCGGGGAGGGAGCTGAGTCATCTAGTTTGGCTGTTTCATGAAACGCTTCAATCTTGTATAAGACCAATATCCAAAGAATTACCCTAACCACAAATCATCTTACATGAATTTGTGCGGCTACAAATTTATTTCATTGATCTTGCACTTGCCAAAAGCCCCCTCAAGCCTGCTACTGGTTTTATCTTCTGCCATCAAAAGCTTCTCCAAGCCCAGACACCATGACTAGCAGATATACAGTGTACATCACTCCACCAGTCACTGCAATAGTGCTATAATATAGTTTGGTTTGTTGTTCTTATTTGACTGTTCAAGTTTTCAGCAAATGCCTAGTCACAACATAACACACCGCCAAATAAGTATATAGACAACAGATATCACATTTGTGCTTTTCGCAGCAGGCTCTTCTGGTAGCCAATTGAGTATGGATAGGTCCTGTTACCGACAAGAATATATTTGCTACACCGCACGAAACCAGGATTTCTCTTTTCTTGTGACTGGGCTATGTGAAAGAGCTTTCTGGGGAGGAACACCTAATGAAATGATTTTCAGTGATTCTGTTGCTTGAATTGTATTTCGATTTGCCAGACTCATCTCTTCTTCACTTTCAATTGTGCCAAGGTAGCGGAGGCATATATGTGCTGCTGTGTGCTAGTCTGCAACATGCAGCCTAGAGCCTGTGATGACACCCACTTCAACAATAATAGTTTTTTCTTTCCTTTCCGATATCATGGAAGATTCTGGAGGGAGAAGTAGCACTTTTCGAAACCTCTACTCAGGACACCATAACTCGCCCCATGTGGGCCTTTTTTTCGTTTGGACCCAACTCAGGACTACAGAGGTACTTTCTCGAATCCTGCATCAGTTGAACGTCCATCCAGTGCATGGTAAAGTCAATTTCGGCCAGGAAACCTTCGGTGCGGTTTAAAGCCACTTCATTGGACTCCGTACCGTACAGTTGAGGCTATATATACCAAACCAAACAGAAGGCTAACTATGTTAAGGTTGACGTTTCTAATGGATGAACTAACTGGTTGATACTATCCAAAATATGGCACTCGACGCCATCGCTGATATGACATTCACCCAAGGGCCTTATCATTGTAAGAGGACGATGTTTTCACGGAGAATTACAGTAATACAATGTCATTTGGAAAGTGTCTACAATCATTTTCAAGGAATTGAATACAGATGAATGGACTAGACACGACGGATGGTAAATCCTCAGTTGCTGCACGATTATAATATTCCCCAGTTTTCATGTAACCATTGAATCATAGAAATCAATTGCTGCTCGAAGCTGATCCTTTGGAGCAGGTTACCATCTTTGACTCATTGGGCCTTCAGGAGGTCTATCCCGGTTTTCGTCTATCCCGGTTTTCTTGTTTGGTGCCCTAAAATTATAGTGTGGAACTAACCAAAATACTGGGTCCGCTCATGCACAGAGTCCCGTTTTGACTATCTACTTTTCCATACAGAATTCCTCCTTTTGTTATAGACATGTGGATGTTACATATACGCTTGATATGGTATGTATATTTCCAACTTCTGCGCTTCAAAATGATATCTCTATATCATTATCAAACACAATCTGATCCCCAATATCTCCAGTTGGTTAGCATGTCACCTGTGTGATTAGCTAGTGTGCCATTAACCAAAACACGGCACTTAGGGCGGGAATCGGCAGTCAAAACATGGTTCATCCAAATGTGAAAATGCCCACAACTTCGAACTAAGACCAATCACTCCACATTTTAGGCTGAATCAAATGCGATTTGTAACTAATCTAATCTGTAGTTGCTACCTAGGTAAATAGGTGCGATCACGTGGTATTAAAGAGACCTCGGGAGCATTAGGGATGCCAACACCATGAACTCATCTCGTCCAGTTCTCCAGCACCCGGCGAACACAGCGTTCATTAAACCAGCATAAGATAACCCACCACGAAAATACTAGTAGTACAATTTCTCGAGCAGAAAGGATGGGGACAACGGCCCGTTGATGTCTCTGGGGGAGGATTGAGCCAGATTTAAGGAGGATCTAGGCAGGATGTTCAACCATTCCCTTGTCGTCGTCGTCTCGGCGGCATCGATGATGCTGCTCATTGCGGTTTCTCTCCACTCGTCCCTTACGACATTCTGGGGGAGATTGGACGTGCAGCTGAGCAGCGATGCTTCTCCTCCTGGAAATGGCCGTCATGGTCAGTTGGGTGCTGTTGCGTCTGAGAATCGAAACTGTAGCCAGATGGGGGCGGAGATGATGAAGATGGGTGGAACCGCGGCGGATGCTGTGAGTATTTTGGTTTTTTATCTTTCGCTTTCCTCTCCTATTGTGCATTTCTGTGGTGTAATTTACCCTGTTGTCCTTGTCGTCACATCATTTCGTATCATAGATATGATATGTTACCCTTTGCAGCACTGTTGGCGGGTTCCGTAGTGAGGCTGCCTGGCTTCCTGCTTTGATATGCTCAGGACATGAACTCATTCGATCTACCACAGATGGTTGCAACTGTATTCTGCATTGGCGTGATTGGTAGGTTTTTTTTTTTTTTTTTTTTTTTTTTTTTTTTAATTTTCTTTTCTTTTCTTTCCCTTTTAACTGTTCATTTGAAAACACCCAACCCGGGCTCCTTGGCGTGTAGAAATGGGCTCCTGCTAAGCGCGTCATTTGTTATTCCAGCAATGTATCATAGCGGTATCTCTGGTGGTGGATTCGCAATTGTACGAACGCCAGGAGGCGAGTACGAGGTCGTCGATTTCAGAGAAATGGCTCCTGCAGCAGCGCATAAGGATATGTATAAGGGTAACGTGGAAGGGGCGGTTTTAGGGGGTTTGGCTAGGTAAATACTAATCTGCTTTCTATACCCTCTCGAGATTTAAATTGTTACTAACTAACCACACACGGCGGCAGCGCTGTCCCTGGTGAGATTAGAGGGCTGCAATACCTGCATGAGAAATATGGTACTTTGCCCTGGTCAACAGTTATGAAACCGGCCATTCGTCTTGCACGGGAAGGGTGGCCCGTCAATGTGGACCTGGTCAATTACATGGAGACCGCAACAGCAGGAAAAGAGGATTTTTTATCCAAAGATCCTTCGTGGGCGGTTGACTTTGCCCCCAATGGAACGCGGTTGGGCCTGGGGGATACTATCACTCGTACAAGATATTCTCAAACACTCGAGACAATCGCCAATTACGGGCCCGATGCTTTTTATTCTGGGCCGCTTGCGGATTCCATGATCCGAGCCCTCCAGGCACATAATGGGACTATGACTCTAGACGATTTGAAGAACTATAGCGTTGTGATTCGAAACGCTTCACATATCAATTATCGGGGTTACACTGTGACCAGCACGAGGGCCCCGTCCAGTGGTGTCGTTGCATTGAGTATCTTGAACATTGTCGGTCAATATGATGATTTCTTTGTCAAGGGAAATGTGAACCTGAGCACCCATCATCTTGTCGAGGCAATGAGATTTGCCTATGGACAGGTAGACCCCCACCTCTTCTCTTAGTTTTGCGTGACAGAGTTCATATTTCTGAATGCTGACCTATGTTTCTTCCGGTCCTTCTTCTCTTCCCCGTAGCGGACGCATCTGGCTGACCCATCCTATTCGGAGGGAATGGATGAATATGAAGATCATATGCTAAATAGTTCCATGGCTGCTATTATCCGAAACAAAATCTCTGATTCGCATACTCTCAATGTCTCTGATTATAACCCCAATGGATTTGAAAGCCTAGAAACGTTTGTGCCAGCCCCAAACCCCTAACTCCCCAACTCAAATCTGTGAAACTTCGGTGGAGACGATGGACAAAACAAACAATTAGACCCATTGTGCATTCAGCGCTTCAAATATCGAAAAGCTGACATCCACACTCACTCACGCACAGTCCGGGAACTTCTCACGTCGTCGCCGCCGACTCCAGAGGCCTCACCATCAGCCTCACCACAACCATAAACCTCCTCTTCGGAAGCAAAGTCATGGTTCCCGAAACCGGCATTATCATGAACAACGACATGGATGACTTTTCCATCCCCAACACCAACAACTCATTCGGCTACATCCCCTCACCTGCCAACTTCATCGAACCGGGCAAGCGCATGCTCTCTTCCATATGCCCGGTGATCGTCACCCATCCCAACGGCACGGTCTATTTCATCACGGGTGCCGCGGGTGGGTCGCGTATCATTACTGGCACCGTGCAGAGTGTCATCAATCTCCTTGACAGGAATATGACCACCTATGACGCGCTTAAGGAACCCCGTGTCCATGACCAACTTAGCCCGAATGTGTCAGAGTTTGAGTATTCGTTTGATAACAGCACGGTGGCGTTTATGATCAGTAGGAATCATTCGGTCAAATGGGTTCTTCCGGGGGCCAGCAAGGTGCAAGCTATCCGGCTGATGGCGGATGGCATGTATGAAGCGGTTGGGGAGCCTAGACAGGTTGATTCGGGAGGAGCTGTTGCGTGAGTGCGATGTGCGTTAGGTGTATTGGTTTTTTTTTTTTTTTTTTTGCTTGTTATTTCGTTTTACTTGATTTTTGTTTTAATTTTTGCGATCTCTCCGAATAATCTTTTTAGACGGTCATAGAGCCATGGTATGCACCCTTGTATATAAGTTATCGAGGCGAGCCAAGTGTACATTAGGCTAACGAAATGTGCTGTACATAAATAAACCCCTTTTATCGTTCGATATGTTGGTTACTCCTTTCCCTTATCAAATGGGTGTGTCGTAAAGGAGCCCCACTCTACCCGCCAGAAAATTCAGCGTAGCAAGGATACATCGGCATAGTCAGTGCTTGGCAGATCGGGAAGGGGGAAAAGATGTTTACCCATCCTTCATCACAATTCTACTGCTCTTGGGGAGCAGCAAGAGGGAACAGGTTCTTGTCCTTTTTTGCGCAGAAATTGTTTCCTTATGTGGCAACATTTTCTGCAGTTGTTCCATGCTGCGTTATTCAATGCTGGGGCGCAGAAGTTCTCCCACGTCACGGAGGCAGTTGTTGATCTCGCCAGATCCCAGCGATCTTGTGATGGAAAACACTAATGCGCATTGCAGGTCCATTTACGGAGTATCAATATTATAATATTTTGTCTCTCTGGTATCAGATCTATATGAAACTACGGAGTAACTGGGGACGATGTTGCAGCTGGAACGTCAGCCACTGTGGCACGGTTCGCAGGCCTTTCAGAATTAGGTTTAGAGTTCTCTCACTCTAAAACTTTAGACTTTCCCGCGGCGCTTATGCCTGCAAAGGGAAGGAGGCCCTGGTTTGTGGGAGCGTTAGTTCTACGGGTTCCATGTTTTCTGAGCTTTGGTGCAACGCAGCCGAACAAAACGGAGCACTGGTTGAATCTGGAACTTTATGCTGGCCACGTGATATGGGCCCCAAATCCAGTACCTTTGAGCCAGAAAGTACGTGGTAAGGTTAAATCCGGACAGACAGACAGACAACCTTGGAATCTCTGAGGAACGATATATGGCCAAGCAGCCTAAGAAGTCCCCGTACTTCCCCCAGAAGCGTCGAAATGCCGCCTCTTGTCTCCCATTCCCACCAATATCAGCCCGATCCTTTGGCTTGATCCAAGAGAAGCTCGCTCACGACCCCTTCCGACTGTTGATCGCAACAATCTTCCTTAATCGAACTCGCGGCGAGGTTGCGATACCGGTTCTATACAGCGTTTTTGAGAGATATCCGACGGTTGCGGCCCTAGCAGAAGCGCAGGAAGAGGATGTTGTCGGGATGATCCACTGTCTGGGTTTCCAGAATGCCCGTGCCCGCAAATGTATTGCCCTCGCAAAGCTCTGGGTTGAAGATCCCCCCGTCAAAGGAAAAAGGTACAGGAAGCTCCATTATCCCAACAAAGGCGATGGGCGTGATATCAAACCTGGAGAATGCGTGGGTGATGATGACACCCGAGTCGCCTGGGAGATTGCTCATCTCCCCGGTCTGGGTTCGTATGCCCTTGATAGCTGGAGGATATTTTGTCGTGATGAGCTGAGGGGCCTGGCGAGGGACTGGGAGGGCGCAGAGGCGCCTGATGGATTCGTGCCTGAATGGAAATCAGTGGTTCCCAAGGATAAGGAGCTCCGCGGATTCTTGACCTGGATGTGGCTCAAGGAGGGTTGGGAATGGGAAACGGAGACGGGGCGCAGAAGACGGGCGAGCAAGAAGCTTCGCCGTGCTGCTATGCAGGGAAGCATTGCCATTGAAACAAACGGCAGTTGGATTCTTGAATCTTCGATGGCGGAAACATCAATTTATTTTGAAAAGACTATTCAGGATAAATGATCTCGTCGATAAATTTTTAATTTTTTTTATTTTTAATTTTTGGTATATGAAGAAAAGATATCTATATTTTTGGATTTACCACCAATCAATCTCTGGAAAGATTAGTATTGATATTTTCTCATTCCTTTTCTGGGTCATTTGGCTACCTGTAACTAGAACACAAAGATCAATGTCTCAGCGCTGCCTCAACAACTGTACAGGTAAATTAACCGTGTTGGTGTGGTGATGGAGTGATGTGGTGACCGAATCCGGTAATCAGCACCACTTCATCGATCGATAATCGCGGTTCCAAGAGATCAGCATCTACAACACCCCGAGACACGTTTCTTGCAGGCTCCCGAATGGCCCTGCATCCATTCTTGCTGCAGAATCAAGCCGATTGAACCACTCTTTGGGCCATCTCTCGGTCTTCCGTGCAGTCTTTCGTACAACGCCCACATCGTCTCCGGCTCGTCGTCTGTTGCCTGCGTGTATCGGCCATTCAGGTGTTGAGCAATTCACGCTTTGTTCTGCAGCTTGATTCGCTTCTCTCGAAACGGGAGCAAGAATTTGAAGTCAGCGTCTGGACGTTTCATCGACCCACCAACCAAACGCACCGCCTCCGTCATCCACCACATCCTTGTCCCTCACGTTAAACCAATGGGGTCTGAATAGAAGCCACACGCAACAAGCATATGGGGTTTTGATGTCGAACGGGCCGGTCTCTTACTGGCTGGCATCAGGCTATCAACAATAAGCTGTGGATTACACGCCACAACCGACGAACGAACTTTCGCCGGAGGACTCCCTTGTCGTTCCCGGCGTGCGTCATGCCTGTGAAGGACGAGGACCGGGATCGCCAACGCAGGAGTCGGAGAGAAAAAGACAGGGAACAACGTCGCCCTCGATATCGCTCCCCACCATCGTTATTCGAAGGAGATGCTGTTGAGAAGGAAGGCAGCAGACATTCTGATACGAGAGACGAGAGACGGACTCCGAGGATATTCCATAGGACAAGACCAAGCGAACTCACAACAAGAGAAAGGGATCGAAGGAGAGCTGTCACAGGAGATTGTAGGTTGAACTCGTCAAATCTCTCCATGCCCGCCACCGACTCGAATTCCCGCCCCTCCTCTGCCTTTTTTGTGGAGTCGAAGCCCAATTTGCCATATCCGTCATTTTCCAAAGCGCATAGCAAGGAAGCGGTGGGGTTTCTGGGGAGCAGGGAAAACATCGGGCAACCCAAAGTGGATATCTTGACGCCTGAACCAACTGATCTAACTACGGGAGAAGAAACAAATGGCAAGACAAGAGGAGAAGATATCAATCCTACCGAGCAGGAGAAGGCATCCAGACGGCATAGCGCTCACCGCTCCCCTCCAAGCCCCCCGTTAACGAACCTTGACCAACAGTCTACAAGGAGAGAGAGCACCGCAGGTGGGAGCAAAAAATCGGAGGAGAAACGGAGTGCAACGAAGAGTCAGGATGAAAAGAAGAAACATAGGCCCAACCCCATATCCAAGGAGTCCACCTCAAGCATGCGCCGCAAGTCAGATGAAGGTTCGAAAACGAGCAGCAGAGGGTCAGGACCAAGTACCCCTGGGAAGTTATTGTTTGAATCTCTCCAGTCTCAGCACAACAAGTCTCCAACCAGCGGAAATACATCCAAATCAAGACAACTAGGGAGGAGTGACTCAGCCAAACAGATCATCCCGCCGAAAAGCAAAGCCCTCATCTCCTGACCTATCATCAGTAACACAAGTCGAGATCGAAGTTGTACTCTCTCACTGTGGACTCAGACGCAACGTCTATCGCACTCAAATCAGCAACCTACATTTTAAGTCCGTTTGTCACCTAAGGAGGTCCATCAGAGCCCCACAGAATGCGTACACCGAGAAGATCATCCCCAACAAAGCTGAGCCCGCCGTCAGCGCCTCACTCCCCATCTACCGGATTGCCCCCGCCCCCGCCCCCGCCTCCTAATGTACCCATTACGATCCCAAAAGTGGATTATTTACTCAACAATGGTGGGCTCAAATATCATGTCCCTAGAAGTTTCTTTGGAGCTGGAGAGTCTGCAAATATGCCGCAGGATTTCTTCAAACCCGCGGCAGCTGCTTCCAAACTTTTCGAGCCGTACAATAAGTTGCTTGATGACTACGGAGTAGTGATATCGAAATGTGGATCCCTCGCCGTGGCCACAGGGTATAGATCGGTTGCAAGGAGGCTCCTGGACAGGTTAGAAGCCGTCTTTGCGCGGGATATTTCGTCTGAATCGTGCCAATGTATAATGTGTTCCCCTACCGAGGTTGCGCCAGAGGGAGTCAGCTGGGGCGAGGTGTTAGAACTTGTTTCTGGTCGACAGGATCTACCGCCGTGGCCTCCATTTAAAATCGCTGCCAAACCGGGGGCTGCAGATATTACGGATTCAAACAGCGACGAACCGATGCAGAAGATGGATATGGACATTCCCGAAGAGTTTAGGGAACATTTCGTTCGCCAGTCCAGGAAAACGAAGCACGCTGTGGATAAATGGCTTTCTTACAGCAACGACCAAGGCAGCAGCCCGCCTAATGAGATTGATGACGAGACACTGATGTTTGCCATGCTAACTTATCTAGACCAGGAGGAGAGAGAACTCTTCAGTGCGCTATTAGACATTGCAATGACGCCCCCAGAGCCAAAGCGTGAAACTCCCAAACCACGAGATCGACCGGATGCCATCGTTCAGTCCGGCGCTGCAATCCAGCGTTTATACAGACTATCCATACCACCTCGTGACCCTGAAACAGCGCTCTATTTGCTGAAGAACCCGGGCATACACCATGTCCTAGCCACACTCGCAGCCATCAGCAGCGATGAATGGGACATTCTCATCTCCGGACGTTTCGATGGATTTCTCCGTAGTGGGGCAGACGATGACCTTCCCCAAACGTTCTCCGCCGCATCCGTCCGTGCCCCTCGGCCTGGATCCACTCGACCGGTTTCGCAAGCTTCTAACGCCAGGCTCCGAAACATCAGCCAGCCGTATTGTGGTCCTTCATATCCATCCCGCACCTCCACTCCAGCCCCTGCCTCATTTGGCGCCCCCATCTACGTCGACGAAGACACCGAAATCGCCGCCCTTGCTGAAATTGAACGGGACATCTACCTCGGCATGGAAGCGCTGGAAGACGCCTTTGAAGTCCTGCATGTCAAAGCGGAAGCGATCCGTGGCGCCCTTCGGGAACGCGGTGCGGGGTTGCAAGTTGCCAATCTAACACGGCGCGGGGGATCCGGAGGTGTTGAAGTGCTCTCGGGCACGCCTGCGGCGGGCATCGGGGGCTACGGCCTGAATGGCAACGGCGGCTGGGAGAGCTCAACGGATGACGGGATTGAAGATGGGGTTTCAGAGATATTGCCCTCCGATTCCGCGAGTAATATTAGCTCGAGTAGGAGGCGGCGGCCGAAGAGACGGAGCGAGAGGCGGACGCCGGTTGTTTTTGAGGAGGAGGAGGAGGGTGAAGATAATGATATTGTTGCGACCCATGATTACAGGACGAGGAAGAAGTATTAGGCTGCGGAGAGCTTTTGGGGGACGAGTGCTTGGGGTGAATCTGGGACGGTGCCACAGATTGTTGTGTCAATGAGTGTGGTAAAAAAAAAAAAAATATCCTGGATCTTTTCCCTCATTCCCATTTGTCCTTGCTTTTGCTTCCTCGTTTTCTTTCAGCCCTCTCTCTCACTCACTTTTTTTTTTTTTTTTTTGTGGCACATCTACTGTTAGTTGATTTTTACGTACCCTGCACGTCTTCCACTTGCTATGCATCGTTTTTCGAAAGGAAGTAAAGGGAATTCAAAACGACACTTATGACATTACATGGCTTGATACCAGATACCTGATACCTGAAAACGAACCAGTATGAAATGAGAAGCATGATGATGGAACAAAAGCATCAGCAGGCAGAAAAATGTTGATACTGTGTATCATTTCCTCCGTTTTTGTTTTTTCTTTTATCTCTTTTATTGGTATTCATTCCGCCTTTCCCCAGAGCTTTTTGCTCCCGCGTTCTCTCTCTCTCTCTAGCATGAGGTTTGTTTTCATAATTTGGGCATATACTATTTCCACTTGTTATCCATCTTCTCCCTCCGTGATGTATTCTTACCTCTCTTCCCCATACCATAAGATATACCACCAAACAGCATTGTCCATCTGAATGCCATTTCATCTCCTTGCACCCCTTAGAACTCGCATTTGGAAAAAATACATAAATAAGTAAAGTCCCTCCCACGAAAATCACGTCTTTCCTCTATCGCTGTCCATCACTCATGCATTGCCATTCCGTTCATTATATATCTAACTTTATATTATATACTAGTATATATATTGTTTTCACGTTCCCCTCTATCTCTTTTTCCTTTTTTTGCTTTTCCTCCTTTTGCTACCCGCCATTTGAAACGGCGCTGTTTGTTGAGTGTATTTCCACGTTGTTGCCATCTGGGCTATCATATCCGCCTCTCTTCCCCTATTTCAGTTGATAAGGAGCGTATATTAACGCGTTGAGCGCACTGGTAGTACTGCCACATATATGGATGCATGCATTATTACTAGTACCTACTGGAGTTAGGTTGTATAAGTTCTGAGGAGTCGGTTTGCATATGTATATATATATATATCTTCATCACTTGGTGGAAGCGAAGGAACGCAATTTCTACCATAAAACAAAACAAGCAAAAAATAAGTAAGAGTGGAAGCTTGTCAAAATAGTAATTTGGATGTTTAAGACTTCCTCAAAATCAAAACTTCCCACTTGTTCCTTGAGAACGAGATCTATGTTTTGTTGACTAAATAACTAAATAACGATGATCTAATCACGATGCCGTCGCCCAACCGTCACTAATACAGTCCTCCTCTCCTCTCTTCCCAACCATCCCTTTCCTCTCCCCAAGCAAGCTCGCAGGCTTCGAAGTTGATTGCACTACTCCAATCCTCATATGGCCATTCAAGGGGGGGGGTTCCCAGATTGCGTGTGCAGGCTCTGTGGTTAGCACGGGCTCGGTCGACATCCCCAACTCCTGAGAAGCATCAGCCAGCCGGCGGTTGGCGGTCGGGCGGTAGTTAGTGGTTTCTGCATGGACGGCGGGTCTGCGGGTCTGGGGCACTGGGCCGACTGGGCGTATTGGCAGCCACCTTTGTGGCCTATCTACTCCGTACACGGCGGCGACGATGAGGACGACGAAGGCCCCGACGACGACGAACTAGCTAACTGCCAAACCAACTAAGTCAACTGCTGGCTAGTCGAGCACGGCGGATTCACTACGTCCTGCTGGTTCCTGGCCGTTGCCTGTTAGTGAGTTCGTCAGTTCTCATCGGTTGCTGCTGAGTTGGCTGCTTTTTTTCTTCTTCTTTGGCCTTCACATCGCTTGCATCTTCGTTTTTTCCCCTCCACACACCCAGCTTCAACAACAACCACCACCACCAAGAAGAAGACCCGCCAGGATCACCACTACTCTACACACGCACACATACACCACGAACACGCTCTTCATAGATAGAAACTCTCGGTCACCCCCTTCATTTTCCCGGTCATTACATCTACCCCCTGTCCTGCTGCCCCTCCACTGGCCCCCGGGAGGTCCATGTTTATGTAGCTCACTGCAGCTGTATTATGCCTCTGAGGGGTTGCGACGTGCACGGCTGCTCCAAGTCGGCTGCCCGCAAACATGGCGGCTGTCTGATCTGCTCCAGGAACCATTGCGGCGCCCACATCAAGTCAGCTTCTCACAGATGTCATTCGGAGGCAAGAGACCAGCCTACACCCAGTCCTGTTTGCTTTTTTGTGTTTGCGTTTGATTCTCCCTTTCATTTTTTTTTTTTTTTTTTTTTTTTTTCTTTTTTGTTGTTGTCGTTGTTGTTTTTTGCGCTGCTTTGGATATTATTAATTACCTTCTTTGCCGAACGGGAGCTTATCCCCGCTAACTTTGACTTTCGTTGGTAACTAAAAGGATACCGATCCAGATGCATACCGCGAGGCCTATCTCTCGTCCCAGCGTGGCCACCTGTTCAAGGTCCTGGACCAGCTCGATGTCTGCACCCTGACTTCGTTAGCGAGTAATCTTCGTCGTGGCGTCCCTTGCTCGATCCCCGCTCTCACGGCCGACAGAGACACCCAGTGGCGACGCATCTCGAAGCATATGACCAAAACCGATTTCCACGTGGATATAAATTTCCAGGATGGCGTGGTGTGGGATGCACGGATACGGCTGAGAAATGACGCTTTCCCGCCCCTGTCGGTGCAGAAATATGTCTTTCTGAGCGAGGTGTTCACGCTCAAATTCCTCGAGAAAACTGCCGTGCCTGCCCCCGGGGTATACTACCACTACTGGGCTGACTCTGCGGATGGCCAAGTCGGCGTATCATTCGTCTTTCTGGAGAAGATGGGCGGTCGGAAACTGCAGTGGGACAAAGCTAGCAAATCGAGGCAGACGAAGATCATGGAGCAGCTGGTGGATATCTCACTCGAGCTGGAGCGCCATTCGTTCGAGATGACCGGGTCAATCGTCCCATCGGACGATGGAGAAGTCAGTGTAGGCGGATATGCACAACTTCCCCTGTTCCGCGACTCTCGGACTCCAATTGGGCCGTTCTCAAGCCTTAACGCCTCCCTCAGAGCCATCATGCACCTACAGCTAGACATCATCACCGACGGCGAGTTCGCACATCTCTCCCTCTGCCACTTCCTGTCCTACCTCTGGCGCCTGCACACGATCTCGGACCTGGTCGCCTCGACAGAGAGCCGTGAAGGCGGGCCCTTCTACCTCAAGCACTTCTGTGAAACGGACGACCACATCATGGTCGATGACGACGGCAACATCACCGCCATCATCGACTGGTCTTCCTCGTCAATCAAGTCAAAGGAATACGCCTTCAGCTCCCCGGCCATGCTGTGGCCCACCCGCAGCTTCGTCGGCGGCGACAACGCCCTCTCCCCCGCCGAACTGGATTTTGCAGATATATACCGCCGCCGCGGCAGGCCTGATATGGCAGATATCGTGCTGAAGGGCCGCAAGCTACAGCGGTTTCTGTACTCGTTGGGCGACAGCTGGACAGCCGACCAGTGGGGGTTTGAGGCGTTGTTTTTGGGCCTGCGGAAGGCCTTTATTCGGGAGGGCGATGAGAATTCGGCCGCCGTTGCGCAGGAGTCGTTTGAGTTCTGGAAGAAGAAGCTTATTTCGAAGTACTCGGTTGAGTACCCGCAGTTACAGCGGCTTTTTTGAAGGGAGGCGGCAACGGGAGCGGGAACGGAGGACGGGGCTCTCCCTCGTTGTTGAATGATAGGTGTTTCCCAGCTGCTTTTCTTTAGCAACACCTATATTCCGCCTGCTACCTCCCTTCTCTTCCTGTTTCCTCCCTGTCCTGTCGATCGACTTCTCGGTCGTAGTCGTATTGAATGACGACCATCTACTCATATTTTATTCCGCTTCCTCCCCGACTTTTATTTTTATTTTGTTTTATTTTCATTTTTATATTTCCCCCCCTTCCCGCTCCTTTCTTGGCGGAAATGCGATGTTACTTCCTTAACGACAGGTTACGTTTTCTCTACGGTTTTATGAGCTGAAATGAATTTTGTGTCGAAGTCCCCTTTTATACATATGAGAGACAGAGAGGGGGAGAGAGAGGAGAGCGTAGTGTGTGTGTGTGTGTGTGTGTGTGTGTGTGTGTGTCCTTGTGCTGGCATGTGGAATGTGAAGAGGATGAATCCTACCCTTCTCCTTCCGGATTTATATGTGTTAACATTGATCTTATAGGATCCTAAGATCCTGGCAGATGCATCCAGCCCTTCTGTTGTTGCCTATGCAAGGAATGATATATGCCCTCCTCCTTTTCTCGTTTTTTCTTTTCTTTTCGTTTTTCTTTTCTTGTCTTTTCCTCGTTTCAGCGGTATCTGTGTGGTGATCTTAAAAATGGTTTTTTTCTTTCTTTTCTTTCTTTTTTTTCTTTTCTTTTCTTTTTTTTTTTTTCCATCCTCCAGTTCCAGTTTCTGGTTTGCATTTATTCGCATTTATTCTATTATTCCATTTTATTTTCCAGTCGAAGAGAGCGCAAGGCAAAGAAAAAGAAGCATGCGAGCGGTCAGAATATTATTATTTTTATTATTATTTTTATTTTATTTTATTTTATTTTTTAATTTTTTTTTTTTTTTTTTTTTTTTTTAACTTTTTCCTTTTCTTTTATTTATATGATAGCTAACTAATTTAGATGTTTAATGCTTAACTAGTTAATTAATGTCTAGTATTCCCTTTCTTTTCCCTTCCCTCTTTTTCTCCTCCGTATCCATCCTACGGTGGAAGAAAGAAGAGGTTTTCCCAACGCATTTGCGAGAGAACACACTGTGTACATATCGCAGCTACTACTTCTCCCGTGCAGTGGGTCCGAATTCTGAACGCCTTCGGTCTTGTATCTCGCGTGATTCAGCAGCCTTAGGTGGGTAGAAATGTGGCGGCAGCCGGTTCTGATGAGAGAGATATATATATATATTTATATATATGCCTTTTCCGCTCATTTGCGCACACCGATGATACATCCTTCACATCGAGCCGCACACACTGGCCGTCGCGACGTGGCTTTCGGCCAGATTTTGTGTCCAAGAGTCCGGTTCGGTTGTCTTTAAGATCAATCATGCTCGAGAAATTAGGAGAAGTGTGTATTCATTCACTTGTCGTTGGTTGCGGAGGTCTCACAATAATGGCCGACATACATGTTGTGCATGTGCGTTGTTTGTTCCGATAGACACACTCAGAATGGGCAAATCCAGCTGTTTAACGACCGGCGCCATGCCCGGACATCGCTGACACTTGCAGTGTCCTGGAGAACTCTCCGAGTTGGGTGGGAGCGCAGCCAGGTAGAGAGGGAGAAAGCTCCAATTTTGTGCGATAGACTTTGTCACGAGAAACTAACACCAGTGACTGGAGAAGACTGGAGGTCAAGTCGTTGTCGACGCTGTATTCTATGCTGATTTCTGCCCGATGTCCAAAGTCCAGACAGTTCTGGCGCTTGGTGAAGCTTTCAAAGTGAGGAGGTCGTTAGCAAGGCGACTGTGGGCGGCGCCATGACAGGATTTCTTTACGATGGGCCCTTTAGCAGTCAACTATCCGGCAGAGGTCGATGTTACAGAGGCCAAATCTAGACATATAGCCCCGGCGCCGATCTGAACGAACATGAAAGCTAAGCCCCCTAACTTCCCATCCTTACGAAGGAGTCAAACTCCTTTCGTGCTCCTTACTTATCTTTCACAGTATACCTAGAAGGTAGACAGTTGCCCGGAAATGCGGCCACCCCGAATCTGAGCATCCTCAACCACAACAGATAACCGCTCCCAGACAGCACCTCCTGCGACAATAGCTTGCTAGTGTCGCCGCTGAATATTAGTTTTGATCGCTGGATATCCAGCTCACTCACCTCACAGACTTTGCGCTGATGGAAAATGGACAAAGTATATTATATACCACATGCCCGAAGCGATATGCCCTCATGAGCAATTGCTTATCGCCTGGGAACTTCTTGCCGTTTTGCTGCATCTGCCGTAGTTAACTGGGCCAACAATATTGGTGGAATTCGAAAGAGTTGGCGTAGATTCTTCGTGGTTCTGTGTGTCATCTCGGTGGTAGGGGGAAAAGTTAGAGGCCTGTTTCTGCGGTAATTGAACATCGTCCAACTTTGCAGGGACCTCCGAATATTAATGTCGGTCCCAGGGACGAGGCTTCACTACCCTCTTTTTCATATCTATTTCGACATTAGCTTGCACCAAATCGCGACATGTGCGGTGATAGAAGCCTCCTGCGACCAATCGCCGTCTGTGGGAAGCCCGGAAGAAGCATCCAGGG
Source organism: Histoplasma mississippiense (assembly GCF_000149585.1). Lineage (NCBI taxonomy): Eukaryota > Fungi > Ascomycota > Eurotiomycetes > Onygenales > Ajellomycetaceae > Histoplasma > Histoplasma mississippiense. Next base: position 368,729 of record NW_001813980.1, read on the forward strand.
CTGGACACAGCCTCACCTACAATTAAAAAAACCCAGCATATTGACAACCTGTTGCCTACAATCGATCCTCGAATGCTTCGCGTAATGCTATACCGTATTACTCCTTCTCTTCCAACTTGCGTTCAAGAAAATCATTTGTATCAAACATCCAGTAGCGCATCGTGATTAACCAGAATGATTTTTCATCTACATGAGTCTTAGAGAGCTTCGGTTGGATGTAGTCGTAAAGATCGAGAACAAATGCTGTTTGGACTCTTAAGTGCGGGAGAGCGCACCAAAATGTCCCTCTCTCCCAACCCTGCCGCAAAATTGGATGTAGCTGGAATGGTGACCGGTTGCAACCCAAATGTAATCTTCTGTCCTCCTCCTCCTCAAAGACTTTCATGAATTCTGCATGAAGACTCTCATAGTCCTCGAGCCTGACCGTATCAATAGATTGGTTTGACAACCGATATGGCGGGCGGATCGTTTCCAAAAGGCGCGCGCAGGCCCATTCAAAGGTCGATGATGCACTTGATGTTCCATTCATCATCCACCAGAATGATGCTCTGGCGGAGGTCAGTAAGGTCCAGAAAGAAGGGACCTCGAAAAGATCACGGCGAAAGAAACAAGGTCAGACACGTCTCATAACCATCAATGCACATGCCTGATAGAAGCCATGGCGGAGATCATTGACTGTATTGGGCTGGTACAGCAAAAGGCTCTCGTGGCATGCAAGGGTGTCATTGATGTAGGAATCAACGGTGGAATAATTTCGCGGAACATCAACTGGGATATTTTCGTTTTCCAATTGTTGATATTGAATAGTAAAAGGCCTGTTACTCAAACTCAAGTAGCCTTTGTCATCCAAAACACAGGAACCGATCTTTGGTAGAGGAGTGCGGGCAAAAGACAGCATACGATGCGGGATATACCATGGACGAGATTTGCTGGCAACTTTACATCATGACGTCTTTCCTGCTATGTGTTGGAAAGCATTTCTCCTCTCGATGATTCGATATACCCAATCAACAGATAGTCCGTATTTAAAGTACATCTCTCCCAGCTTTGGTGCTGAATATAGCGAGAGGGAATTGGATATCCCAAGAACTTTAACAAGCGGCAGCGCAAAGCTTGGATAGCACGGGCTATAAATTGCAGGTTGTCAAGAACGGTGAACTAGAATTTGTTAGGTGACGAGTGTTCCCAGCAGGCTGTCTCAGGGGAGCTACATACGGTCTGACCAGTGGAGAGTCCAAATCCATACAAACGAGGAATGGGCACATCTGGACAGTTCTGCTGGATCTATGCGTACGTGCCGGCTTCACACCGGATCTTCTCATCTGCGTTCCCTGGCCAAGGCGCCTCTCCAACGCAGTATGGCAGGGGAAATAGGACCACCAATTGATTATTTCCTCCATCGTCCTTCCAGCCATTGACATCAACTAGCATGCAGACGTTGGGGCTTCCATGTATCCATTTTTCGGCATCAGCAAGTTGGCAAGAGTCTGCAGAAGCTAGGCCGAGGTGGTGCGCCACGATTGCTGCAATTTGCTTGCGGTTCCGGTGCAGACGATTAAAATATCAAGTTCTCTGATCCCAGTAGCCCAGCTCATGTAGGATATTGGCATCTTAATGTTTTGCGGCAGAGTATATGATTTCGGCCCGAAGCAAGCGGCGAGGTTTCGGTATGATTTCCAGCCGGGGGGGGGGGGGGGGGGGGGGGGGGATGACCCTGGGACATTCCTTTCAAGCCGATCAAGCCTTTCAAGCCGGCGTATTTGGATTTTTGGCTCGAGACAAATCAGGATGGGTGAGATGAACGTGTATCAAACTGGCCAGAACTGCAGGACAAGATAGTTTTTGGACATGTTCTCTGGCAGCTTAGATAAAACAATTTTAGTCTCGTTTGAGATCAAGTCGCAGCGAGACATGGAATGGAAGCCATCCGAATTTTGAGAGTTGACAGTTTGCTCTTTGCGGATATTATTTTTGTTTATTTCTTTTCTTTAAACCACTTGGTTGTTGGCTGGAGATATCTTGATTTAGATACCTGGCAGCCAGCTTCGCACCTGCATTTCAATATATATATATATTTATAATGAACTTCAGTTGGCATGTGGGAGATGGGATATCTATCCATACTGGTAATCGACAACGGCTGGTTATCTCCCGTTCGCCCCCAGAACCTCTTTCATGACGGGTGTTTGAAGAAGAGGTTGCAATGCGTTTTAGAGTGAAATTATTCCCTGGCATTGACAACTCATCCGTTCACAACGCATGATCCTGGAGCTTCGGAGGAGACCTCGGAACAGCTCCTTTCAGTTAGGCTTCTAACACTCTCCGCTTCACCTGGCCCCAGTTTGGGCCATGGGAGTAACTAATATGTCGCGATACGCTTCCCCTTCCACACTGCGCAGAGCCCTCTGGGGCTGGGCAGTCATATGCAGCACGGAGCATAATGCTTGATAGCTTGATATCGAGGAGGTTAGTTGATCGAGATATTGACGAACATTCGCTTCGACAAACTCCACACCAGATGCCAAGTGCAAGGATCCCATCGCGCTAAGTCCGGCGTCAAGAGCTGGCGGAAGCATCGGTCGGACAGACAGCCCCAGCCATGGAGAATTCCAAGATTAACAGTTGGATGGATGAATGAACAGCGGCATTACACATAGAAACGATCTTGATTCAATGCCCGCAATGATGCTTGCTACCCCCACAGACTCGTCTCAAGCCGCTGTTGGAGGGAGCCAATCTGAGCAACTCCCTTTCAGATCCGCCACCGCAGTACGGCCCAAGCGCAAGCAGGTCGCGAGGGCCTGTGACTGGTGCCGCGGGCACCGCATCAGATGTGACAATGAACGCCCATGTGCAAACTGTCGTAGTCGAGGAGGGAAATGCACCAGCAACGGGGAGAGCGAATTGCGGACGCTGCCTCACGCTCTCAGGTTGGTCTTCTATAGCCTCCCGTTCTTTTTCTCGCTGACCGAGACGGCCGTGGTGGATTATTCGGTTGACAATCTGTTAGAGAAATCGAGAAACTAAAAAGGCGTATTAAGGACTTGGAGTTGCAGCTTAAAGATGCTGAGCAACCCGAAGTTGAGCATGTTGTACACCCTTCAAAGCCTCCACGACCCTTATCTGTGTACGCGCCTGAGGGACTCGATCCGCTTAATCCAGACCGGCCCAACAGGAGGAATTGGGAGGGCATCCATGCAAGAATGGCCAAGTCTCATCAAACCCAATTCTATGGCCCGTCGTCTCTATGCTACTTCGTCGGTCGCCTAAGTTCTTACTTAGCTACGGTTCTCCAACAGCCGCATTTAGAACATCATTTTCACCCTAATTCCGCGAGCAGGTCGTTCTCGTGTCCCACCAGCTCAAAGAACGGAAGCATTGAAGAGACTCTCATGTCCGCTGACACACCGATAGATGGAGACTACCTTACAGGAACACAGGAAGACTATTTCTTGAACCTATTTTGGCAGTCGTATCACTGCACTCTGCCAATTCTGGATGAAAGGGAGTTTAAAGAATATTACAAGTCGCTGTGGGATACGCCAGGGAAACCTCGAAAACCATCTGCCTTAGTTGATATTGTCCTTGCTCTGACCATGCAATATGGCATCTCAGTTTTGCCCCGGTCTGATGCAAACACCGCGTCAAAGGCGGATGTCGATAGCAACGATGCGACCATCGCCGGCCGCTGGTTTTATAAGCGATCCCAAGCTTTATTGGCGACTGAGCTTGAAAGCCCATCGATATCTACTCTACAGTGCCACATTTTCACGCTCATCTTTCTTTGCAATGCATCATTCCAGAACATGGCTCATAGTACTTTGGCTGTTGCTGTTCGGACAGCCCATATCCTAGGCATCCACTTAGAGCCCCCAGAGGACATGCCCCGATCGCAGCGGGAGTTAAGGAAACGGATGTGGTGGATGTTGTATGCCACAGAGAGCAAAACATGCATGAAGCTTGGACGGCCGTTTTATGCCCAACTATCTCAGGTTACTGCCAGTTTACCGGCTGATGACCATGAATTGGCGTTGCATTCAGGATCTAACTTTGGCTCGTTCGGCGAAGATATCACATGGCTTACTCACGGTCTACATCACATTAAACTACTGATAACAGCCCGCAATATTTACACTGCATTCTATGATCACTGCTCTGAAATTCTTGGTAGGAATGGTGGGAAGAGCCTATACAATGATCCGGAAGGTCTGGAGAACGCTGCAGAATTTCTTTCGTTAAATATGAGCGCTCTCCAGACGTGGCTTTCCAAGGTGCCAGCGGCGTTGAGAATGAAACGCCAAGGGACTGGAGAACGTTTCTCCACCGACAGGTCACCGTTAGAGGTGGAGCGATTTGCACCCCACTGGTTGAAGAGGCAGCAGGTGCTCCTAGAACTCCTGTACCACAATCTTTCAATGAATCTCTATCGACCTTTTATCTGCTTTTCTTCAATTCTCGAACCAAAGACTAAAAGCAACGCAATTTCATGTGTTAATCATGCGATGGCAATCACCTATATCATACATCAAATCCTCGACGAATCCGACATTCTCCCTGGCTGGCATGAGGCGTATCAGTGGCAATGGAACGCCTCTATCAGCCTGATGGGATTCATATTGGGCCAGCCGAACTCTCCTCTAACACCCCTCGCACGAAACGCCATTAGCATGGCCATAACCGTCTTTGAAACTTTCGGCAACCACTTCGCCATCGCCGCGAGCGCCGCGAACGTCACCCGTACCGTCGTCGATAAGATCGATGTATTTCTGAACCACACCCAAGGGGACAGCCAGCATAGTCCCGCCTCTTCTCATGTATCTGAGATCGCCAACGCAAACCCTCAGACGTATAGCATCGGCGCCCAATTTATCGGCGGTGGCAGTAACAGCGCCTGTAGTCAGGCCGATGACCAGACGATGCAGGATTCCATTGCCAATTCCCTCGGCATTGCCTTTACAATGGATTCGCTGAATAGCTTTGAGCCTTTTTGGGATAACGAGGGTGTCATGGATTATTGGACCTACACGCAGGATTAGCTCGCTTCTGGATATGACCACTCGTGGAACATGTTACTAATTGTTGGATAGTATGGATATTGTTTAAACATTGACAGATAACATGAAACCGGTTCGGGAGGCTTCAGTCATTGATTAACTTCCGAGTTACTTTGCTCTTCTCCCCTAACAGCGAAATAAAAGTTCGAACAGTTAAATTCCAGTTACACCCTTTTTATTTTATTCGTGTTTCCCGTGCAGACATCTATTATCTGGTATTATTCGGATTTCCGCAGATTTTTTTCGGAAATTGGACTCAGGTTGCAAGAGCTGCTGTTATCCGCCAACCCTCAATACCCTTTCCCCTCGGATCCAAGTGGAACAGCCCTCACTATGAATGGAAGGTGATCTCGAAACACGATGATGACCTTATCTATTTCGATACACGTCAAAATTTCCGAAACTGTTCCGTTTGTTGCTAATTCATCACCTTTTTTTTCCTTTTTTTTTTTTTTTTTTTTTTCTTTGAGATTCTACAAAAATTCTCGCTGATATGCAAGAATCCGCGTTGTTCGTTCCCATGATTTCCGACATGAATTGCCAAGGGAAATTTCATATAGGTCTTCCTTTTGTTGCTCCTTGTTGAAATCAAACCCGCCGAAAATGCTACGACGGCTCTGGTGGAAAGCAGCGGAAACTACAAAGCACACCCGTAACACGTCAGGGAATTCATTTCTAGGGGAGAAGGGCTAACCATTGAGTTCAGAGTTTTGAGAACGATAAACGTGGACAACCCTCATGTCATTGAGGGTTGCCCGGCGATCGCTAGCAGCCATTTGCTGATTTTTCCTGTTGTTCTTGCTTGCGTTGTTTCCTGTATCTCCATGAGATTGTTTTAATTTGTGATATCAGTTACTCTGCCATGGCGACCCAGTACCCTGCCCAGGTGGGAACAAATTTTCGTCGTGTGAATTATCGTCATTTCATTTAGCAGTTTCTTGCGTTCAAGATTTTTTTTTTTTTTTTTTTTTTTTTTTGGGGGGGGGGGGGGATGGGATGCAATATGTGGTATATCTTAATTTATCTTTATCTGGCTTGATCCTCGTTGCAGCCCAAATTCAGACACAACTGACAACTACGCCAAACAAGAAGATATAACTTCGCTAACGACATATGTGTAATGGGCTTTTGTGCGGTATATAGCAGACACTCATATCATACCTGAGTTCCCATATTATCTCTCGCACACCAACTCCCCACAACGCTGCAAAGGAAAAATTGATTCTCTCAGAAATCCGCAAAGGCCTCCAAAGATGGGTGGTCCCATCGCAAGCACTCATGGTGAGTCTCGCACATTATTAATAGAGGGTTGAGTAATAACTTCAAGACATGGGATGCCCAGAGTTGTTAGGAAGAGTTGATTGCTTAACTCTCCGTAGTACAGGCCGGCGGCGACATATCAACCGTACATTCAATTCAGAGTTAGACTTGTTGAAACTCCAAACCTCCTTGAGAGGCGGTGGCTGATATCATATTTTATATTTCAACAAGCAGGCAGGAATTGCCTCGGGACAACCACCTCCCAGGAGGAAAGCCTCCTTCGCGAGGTGCAATAAATATGTTAGTGCTAAATCCTTGATCTTATTGCATGGTGACAGAGCTTGATGCGCGGTAAGCGCAGGTGGTTAGCCAAGACGAGGGTTCTGATGGGATATCTGCCAATGGTATGGAGTACTGAGACTTTCGATTTAAGTTGTTTCGAATCCTGGCGTAGTCGCATTTTAAATACATTCTTACGCAAGAACCAATCTCTTGTTCTTTTTTCCTGGTTTCTCATGCCCCCGTTCTTCCTTGAGTCCAAGGATTCGTACAGTCATGGTCAGCCCTGCTCGAATAGGATGTTTCGTCCTCTAGTATAACCATGCTAATGGCTTGCAAGCGGGAGCGTGTCAGAGGGGGAGTGTAAATATTTCCTGTTTGATCTTTTTTTATACTATAGATAGTAGCTAGTTGCCGGAGTACAACCTTCGGTGGCTGAGCGATTCATCTTTTCGGTCTTTATGACAGAGTCAGTGAGTGGTTGTAGACACTCCCTGTATGCTTGCTGCATGGTGTCGCTCGGGGAGGGACTCCTGGTCAGGGGAGCATCGCAATAGGGGGTAATGATCAAGCATTAACTAGTTGATTTCGATATCTCTGGGCGGTGAATATCTCGAGGTATAAACCCAGCGAGCTCTGGGGCTTCCTTGATGGCCAGTGATTGAGCTTCCTTGGCTGGCCCTGCTTGCCAACTCGCAACTAATAAGGCAATACTTGCTATTCGCAAGCCGAAATTCTGGGTTTGGAGTTACGTGTTGACTGACTGACCTCAGCGACGCCTGCACATCACAGTTTAGCAGAGCCGATATCGTGCCCCTGAGTTAATGTCGCGAGTCGTGGTAGCATACACTGGCAGCCTGTTGTATGTATGCTGCATATCACCCGTGGCGATCGTGTGCACATCCCTACCCCGTCCCGGGATTGAATATGAGAACGGCAACAAGTGAAGAACTTCCTCGTTCTGAGAGTCCGTCGAAATTCAAGTCATTCGAAATGCCCTTGTGGCTGGCACCCGTTTGACTTCTCAAGTTTCGCACAAAATGTGCAAGGCGTTGTAATTTCTGGTTGGTAAACGCTCTCACCCTCCACTTCTAAGATTCTCCCTCAGCAAATGGACTTTTAAGTCATGGCTCTATCGTTCAATGGTGGAGCGGGTATCTTTTCCAGGAGTTGTTTGGCCGTTACAACCAACTTTTTCAACGTCAGCACTAACTGGGAACACACAGTCTCATTTCTGGGGAAAATTGCTAGGCATTCAGCCGCCGCCTGAGAGGCCGTCTTGTTTTATGGCGACGTCAGCGTTCAATCATCCAGCTGTAAGTCTCCGGTTATGGAAGAGCAGCGGATATCTGTTTGACGAGGCGCAATTTTTCTGATACTGAGATATTGCCCAGTCGCGAGTCGGTTGGCATCTATTCACAATGACCTTCGAACTTATCAAGCTTCCAAACAAAGTTACCAATTATTTTTCAGCACGCGGATACTGACCCTGACAAACACCGCTCTACAATATCTGAGATTTTCGCGACCAGAGTCGAAGTTGTTACGTACCGCCAATGTCGAGCGGATAGTTGCTGATGCAAGAACTAAGCTCACTAACTACTGAGTGAGAGTGAAGTCTCGGAGGCTGAGAGGGGGTCATATCAGGCCGACCTCGGGAAGGTCGTCGAATACGAGGTGGGATCCGACTAGCATCTGGAAGCACGTTGATTGGCAGTGCTACTGGCGCTATCTTCCTTAAGAGAAGATTGACCCCGCCGGAAGATGAAGATCGGTATTCGAGAGTTCTCCCTAAGTTACAGGGGAGATCAAGTTGTCCTAACTCGACATGGCATGGGCTGGCATCCAGTCCTTTCTCTGGAGATTCTCAAGCCTTCCTTGGAAAAAATCCCAGCTCGTGCGCCGTGGGGGCTGGGTAACTCCGGAGCGAATTTTTCGGTTGCTCAATCATGATGTTCCCCTCGGCACTGTTTTTGTGGAAAGTGGAAAATATCAACCCCCACATTTTCTTCTCCACTCTCTTAGGGCGTTGGGAAGCTATCAGTGGCAGATCTGGGGCTTAAAGTGGCTGGGTTGGTGAGAACAAATCATTGTTTGAAAAACCCTAGGTGCTGGTTCAGCATCCTTGTTGACCATGCGACTCCAACCCTTGCATCCAGGGGTGCTTACGATGTAGCGATTGGTGCCGAGAATATTTTGTCAATGGAGAGATTTCTTCGGGATCCAGTTGGGTTCTCGTATGCTTCTCTCAAAATCAAGAGTGTTGACCACCGTTTCATCTGGAGAGGCGAATTCATCCTCCAGTACTCCGTATCTTCCTTGATAAACTCCAAGATTATGCGTTTCATGCCAGGGCTAGACTTTTAGTCCCATGGCGTCGCAACCACCAGCTTGGTTACTTCCCGCTTCATGATCGCACCCATGGATCCTCTCAGAGGTGGAGCGAACGGCTCCATAAAAGCACTGTGCGCATTTGAGCCTTAGAGCGCGTGAAAACCAGCCTGTCGTGAACTTTACTTCTGCTTTCCACAATCCAAGATCTCGGATCTAAGAACAAATCGTTGTAGTTCCTGGATAGGACTAATTTTTTTAATGTCAATATTGATCATCGGGCTCCATCGCTAATGCTGATTTTGGAACTGCGCGATGTCAAATCAGATGAAGATAGGGCTTCTGTCTATGTTGATGTTCCTCACGAAGTATAATGCCCCAGAGTGGGTCAATCAGGAGAGAATAACTGTAGCCTACGGAGTACAGCTGAGCTAATTGATCCCACAGTTTGTTGAGCCGTGTGGGGAATTGGTCCCTGAATGAAAGATATCATGTTGCATATGAATTCGACCAATGTGGTGTTCATACTTCCAGGGCTTCAACAGCTCCAGATATTACGCACATGCTCTTCCTCCAGGCGATTGAAATACCTACCCTACCGTATTTCAATGGCACTGAGACAAAGAATAAATATCACCCAGCATGCAAGTGATAACACCTGTTGAATTCCATTCTGTGCATGGGCTGATGGATTCAGTAATTTCCCTCGTGCATGTTCCGTTCTCTGCTCGCCGTTAGACTAAGGCAGTATCATTTCGGGTCTGTACACCGATGTATCACCAGCTGATCTCGCCGGATGTCCTTAATTTGGGCCTAACTCTCAGTTGTATTGTTTCTATTCGACGTTGGTCAGGCTAGCAAACAGTAACTCCGCGAGCATTTCTTCAACTCTTTTGAATAACATCAACGGAGATAAACTCGGTTTTTCTTCCGTGGAACCGGTGCGTGAGCATCGAGAGGGCCCAAGCACACCGTCATTGGGCTGGGCTGAAGGTTTTCATCATTTTCTCACCTACGCGCTCGGCTGTTCAAGGAAGCCGTCCACATTCAGACGCGGTAAATGGGATATGAAGAGGGAATTCCTGCGTACACAAGAGAAGTTCCCAGTGAAGGTGAAGCAGGCAACTCCAAATCCTCCCACAGAGCCACGTTCTTGAGAACTCCGGAATCTTCAGGGTCTTTGAATCCAGGAAGTTTTTAAACGTCAAATTATCCAAACGCAACCGAGTACTCGGCACTGACCAACAAATGCCACAACAGATAACATACCAAGACATTTGGGATATTTTCACCTCCTGCGATAATTTACCATGAGCAAACGCACTATTCCGTGTCTTGCATGAAAGAATGTCTCCATCACTAGCGCTAGCTGTTCACCAACGACAACCCCTGCAAGAAGCATTGCCGAACCCACCGAACTTAACACTAGTCATGGACAGGGTACGCAACTTCGTCGCGAGAGGGATGGCTTGCCATCGATGCACTTGGACATCCGCTTACCGGAGAAAATGACCAGGACTGAATTATTGATGGAGGCAAAACGGCCGTCAACTGGAGTACCTGGAAGGACAAAGAATGGAGCTTATTTAGTTCGCAAATCCCTGTCTGTCCTTACTCCACTCCCTTTGGCTCTGTGGTCCATGGCCCATGGCCGTTGTTGGAATTGAACAAAACGAACTGATGCCCCAGATTTTCTGATTATCACTCCGTAACTTCAAGCTTTTGCTGACCCCCCCAGCAGGTTCATCTTCATGCCATTATTGTCACTATTGAAACTTTATCCTCATACAGATGCCGGCCGGAAGATCTTATATATCACTTAGAAGTCCTCTTTGAACCTCCTGCCTTCAAAAGCATCCACAAGGACGGATGTGAATAGAGTGAGAGAAGGGCAAACCATTGAGACTACAACCGGAACAATCAATAGCTATTGGAAACCAACATGGATCTGGCTGCTGCGATGTGGGGAGGATACGGCCCCTCAGATGCGAATTCTTTCGAGGCAAGATCGCTTGCACCACGAAGAGTCACTCCACTCATCATCGATCCTCTACCAGTGGAACACCGACGAGGTCTCATAGGTGTTGCCATTACCTCCATTCTTTCAACGATTTCTACGGGTGTCCTCTTTATAGTATTTACCTATCGCTTGATCTATTGGCGAAAATACTACCCAACATATCTCGGCTATAACCAATTCCTCATCTTGATTTACAACTTGCTATTAGCGGATTTTCAACAAGCGATTGGGTTTTTCCTGTCAATACACTGGGTCATCACAGACCAAATAACTTACCGCTCGCGTATGTGCTTCGCGCAGGGGTGGCTACTCCAGATCGGTGATCCGGCTAGCGGGCTCTTTGTTCTCTCAATTGCTGTCCACACGTTTGTCATGGTGCTTATGGGGAGGAAACTCTCACATCGTTTGTTCATAACTTGCGTGTGTGGTGTTTGGGCTTTTGCTGTGGTTATAACACTTATTCCTACATTACGATTTAGGAATCATACTTACGTTCCATCTGGCGCATGGGTGTGTAAAAATCAATATCCTTCTCCGAAAATTGCAGTGGCTAACTTACGAAATTCCATTTCTCTAGTGTTGGATTGATGAAAATTTCGACAGCTATAGACTGTGGACACATTACCTGTGGATTTTTGTTTCGGAGTTTGGATCCGTCGTGCTGTATGCGCTCCTATTTTTCCACCTCCGCCACCAGGTTGCACAATCCGCACTTCTAGGACGAGGACAAAAAGAGCATCTCCGCCGCCTTCGAAGAGTAATTGGGTACATGGTTCTGTATCCGATTGCCTACATTGTCTTATCGCTTCCACTTGCAGCGGGCCGCATGATGACCGCCAGAGGGGGGAAACTAAGTGTCACTTACTTTTGCACTGCTGGCGCTGTTATTGCCAGTTCTGGATTCGTGGATGTTGTAATGTACACCCTAACTCGAAGAGCGCTCCTTCTCGACTCTGAACTTACCAACGGCGACCGCTTCTATCATTCTCAACGTGTTGGACATAGCCACACCACAACTGTCACTACGGAGAATAAACAGTCCCGCTTGGACAACAGCATTCTTCACCGGCGGGAGGTGACGGAAACGGACACCCGGGTAGACCGTGACGGGTCGACGGATAATATTGTGCAACCTATCGAGCTCAACGAACTGGGCAAAGTTTACCAGAAAACGACAATTGAGATCACAACGGAACCGGCTGAAGATACCAGCACGTCGCCTGACAGCTCTGTGAATGAGACGCGGATGCCTCCGCCATCCCGTACTTGGCATAGACGATGATAGCAATGATATTTGGGGTTTCAGGCATTGGAGTTGAGACTGGATTTTTTTTCTTTTTCTTTTCTTTTTTCCCTCCCTTTTCTATATCCTTCATGTATGGCTATATGGTTACCCCTTCTTCTTTCGTCTCCTCAGACCATTTCCCTACAAGCCTTTAATTCCACCCCTTTTGCGATATTTTCCCATGCAAAGGCTACAAATCAATCCCTGACCTATACATTTGAATTCGACATATTTTTTCCACCTTTCTGCTATCAACCTCTACTTGGCATTTCCTCTACGTGACACGACATCTATTCCCTATGCGTTCCCCGTTTAGCCTGCAGGGAAACCCTCAAGGTGGTGCCACGAGCCCGTGGGCTCCCTTCCTTATTTCGGTCTCCCAACCTTGAGGCCGCCGTTCCTCAGTCAGGGCAGCTAATCTGCGGAACCACAGAAGACATATCCTACTTCCATCGTCTACCATTCCATTCATGTATACCCACCTTCACATCTAAAAGAAAGCTCTAGGGGCCACCCGAAACCCTTCTCGCAGCTATTATTTGATTTCTTCTCCCGTGGCAATAGCAATTTTCTATATGCCCATGTAATTTTATATATGTTTGGTCTTGTGTCCTCTACTCCTCGTTAATTGCTTTGCGGGCATGCAGCAACCATCAAGGGAGAAGGACAAGACAAGATACATCAACATGTCCGAGTACAGTCAACACATTAGGATAGACAAATTAATTGTAGATAATAACAGTTTGTCCAGCCCATTCCCCTCTCTAAGTATCACACTACGTCGATATGCTTATAACCTCGGCTAGCCCCTGAGACAATAGAAAAAGAAATGTAGTAGAGAAACGGGGAGCTTGCACACAAACTTAGACCTTGATCTATACATACATATTCTTCATTTTCCTTTAAATGGAACAAAGGGACAGTAAAGAATGACAGATATTGGAAGTGGAGGGGGTTAGGAGGTAATAAACGGGCGGCATACAATTTCGTGGCACTTAAAAAATCCTACTACTTGGACATTAAAAATTATCATGTTACATTATTACACAAACGGGTACGGGAAACAAATGTCCGGAAGCAAATTATTTTTGTTCGTTTTGGCTCTTTCTCCGCCGTTTCGCTGTGGAGGCGTACGGTGCAGCGACAATGTCGTGTTGTGAGGAGAATGTCATACTGCATGTGTATGCGAATAGAGCGAAGTTCGATATCACCGACTCTTCCTCCCCGCGTCCTCTGTTAAATCCAGTTTCTCCGGCTCTGTTCATTTTTTTTTTCTTTATGTCCGGTGCAAATCCCAGAAAGGGGGAGTGACGATATCCTTGATCCAACAGACTTTTCGATCCCACCGCCATTGCTTGTTTGTCATTGTGCCGTGGAGATTTCCAGTACATATGTCATGGATTCAGCCATGGGCTTTTGAATTGAATGATCGTCCTCGGGCTTGTCTCCAACCTATATAACACTAGATAGACCCTGGAAATTGACTTTTTTTTTTTTTTTTTTTTTTTTTTTTTTTTTTTTTTTTCCTCATTATCTGCCGTCTTTTCCAGATCTCCATGCAAATCAGCAAAAGCAGATCCTCTTCACTGTGGTGACAATGCTTGAAAGCCCGGCATCTCATGAATGGAGTTCTGGTCATGTATCAGTAATACTGGAAGCTGACCGTCGATCGACTCAAGCGCCAATCGTCTTTATCCAAGCATCTGACAGACTGATGTCCCGCATCCCCGCAGATTGGCATAAGATTAGCGCTGGCCATCAGCGCCACAGAGAGATGCGATTTGTAACACTGGGCCCAGGGCTGGCTTCTAACCTTCGAGAATGTTGTTCGCCAAGCTGACTTCACGCGAATCGAGAGTCACATCGTGGATGGAATCATCGTGTCGGCTCATTGTTGAAAGCATGTCAGACTCGAGCAGCCAGAACGACGAAGTAGAATTTGAGTTTTAAGCCCCATCTCAGCGCCCTGATTATATCTCAAGGATCCCTTCTAGTTCAGTTTCATGGTTGGTCGAAAATCAAATACACCAGGCTGATGAATGCTCGGCAGAGTTTGATCTATCTTCCCCCAGTCAGCACTAAACCCTCGCGTACTTGTATTAACTTCTGGGGTGGCGCATCAGGCTTTGACTTTTGTTCTTCGAGGCACATATTCGCCCAATCGTCAGCTGGACGTTGATCCTCTGCCATCATTTCCTTCCCCTTTGGCTTGCAGAAGAGCACCATGATGCTGAGTTATCCCAACTTCCCAAGTCACAGTTTTCTGACTGGCGTCCGTAGTTCTACTGCTGAGGCGTCCGTCAGCAGTTGGTCATGGGAGTCTTGATGCGCCATCTGGGCGTCCTCGACTATGTGCGTTCAATGTTTTCTGGACTCCGTCGCCCATTTGGCTTGTAACGCTGAGTTAACTCCGAGCGCAGGAGTTAACCATCAGTTCGGCGTTCATGTCATCGTCTTTTCCATTTGCTCCTCCTCTCCAAATGGGACTATTGGACGGCTCCTGAAGCTGCCCTCTTTTCTTAACCAGCGACTACTGGTAATAGTAGTTCAGTTGGTTCCCTGCTACCGCCTATCATGCTTATGATTGTTCTTCGGGGCGTCTATCTCGAGACCCGACAAGAAGAGAGCTGACATCTGATAGATGAAGTACGCTCGGCTTCGCCCTCTCCGCCTTGTGTCAACTTGACAGGTGGAAGCCCGTTTTTCAGCGGGCGACTGAGTCGACGGAGGCGCAATCCACGTGTGGTTTGCATAACGCCCACGTTCCCCCCGCCAAAAATGCGTGGAGGCCTCAACGTTGTGAAGGATCCTCTAAATCCTGCGCCTATTTCTTTTCTTTTTCGTCGCCTTTCTTTTCTTTTTGTGCGTTTCTTTCTTTGCTTTTTTTAAACTTTCGGAACGGGAAGGGCTGATCGAAACAGAATTCTGAATTTTCTCGAGACACAGGTGACAGCAGGCGAAGTATGTCCATCGATCTCATCCGTCCTGGAGTGACTACATTCCCTCCGTTGTGCCTAGCGCCGTATAGAGTACGTCTCAGCCAGTTTGTGTGTTTCGCAACCGTCCTGCCTGGCAGCTTATGGGTCGTTGTTGCAGCAGGGTCTTGCACTCCTCCTGATGAATAGCAACCCTGAGCTCACTTACGGGATCGACGCCTCATCCCTTGACGTGAGGATGCCCGTCGTGAGGGTTGGGAACTTGGAATAGCCTACTCCGTATGATCTGAGTGAATAGATGGGTGGGAGTTCATCTAATTATTGCGACTTCACGCGCGCGTATCCATCTAGATAGATGTGTATACGCATGTTGCGTAATTATGTTCAGACGATGGCATATATTTTGCTGTCTATTTGCCCTCCTTCTGGGACATATAAAGCCAAATGGTAGCTATGAGGTGCCGACAGATTACGTATCATGAAAGGGGGCCATGAATCTACAGTCAGGTCGCAGTTTGGACTCTTGTGGAGTTGACGTCGGAACGACCTCACTGTCACAAGAGCCACGAGGTTGAACCATATATATATATATATATATATATATATATATATTTGAGTTCACGCCAGGAAACTGATGTCGTTGGCAACAAACCTGAATTTTTAGCAGCCATATCTGCACTGGCAAATCCAGTTATCCCTCACTGAGGGTGATGGAAGCTTACATTTCACCTCAATGGAGGCAGTTTGATAAGTTGGCATTGCTCAAAGGAAATGACAAGCTAAGTTGGTTGTAGCAAGTATACAAGTATACGATCTAATACGTCAAGACATATCTATACATTTAGAACTCTTGGGTGGCCAAAGTGGAGAGCGAATACCGCCACCACGATCATCCTGTGTCATGCAAATTGTCAGAAAACCGAGTGAAATTTATATCCACTGCCAGCAAAAGGTTCATGGCCATGGGCAGCCCGGAGCTGCTAAGGGGAAAGGAGATGAGGTTGTGGGATAAGGGTGGTGGGGAGAAACTTACCCTCCTTCAAGCGCAATAAACGGGCCTTCCTTCGTGATTAACTTCCCATTAAATCCATGAAGCAACTCCGCGACCCGGTATATACATCGAATAAAAATCAACAAAATTGCCAACGAAAACGCAGGGAAAAAAATGTACAAGCGCCCGAGCGCCGTACAAGCAGGCCCACCAACACTAACTCTACCCGCCTTTATCTCATAGTCATTAACCTCCTTCCACAGATATCCTCGTCGGTAAACCCTGGTAAACAACTCCAGCAGCAACACAATAAATACAAACAAACTCAGCACCTGAAATACCAACCCTGCAACCATGACATCAACACCCGCAAGCCGATTCTGCCTCTTTAACATCGCATCACTCGCGATCCCACCTCCTAGGCCTTGCAATAAAAGACTAATAAAATCGCAAGGAATGAATATCCACGCATACTGCCTCGGATCCAACCGCGACGTGCCCTCACACCCAAACAGCCGAGCGATATCTGTCATGCAGAAATAGATCGCCGCGGTGAAAAGCGCCGGCGCGATCGTGAGGGCGCATATCTGTATCAGGAAGCCGTTGAGGCTGAACGGGTCCCTATTTAGCATGAGTCGTCCAGCGTAGCCGATTATCTCGCCCACGCAACCTAGGAGGATTGGCACTGTGAATATAGCATGGCTTCGCCAGATGGAGAACTGGATGAGGTGGATTAGGGCGGAGAGGGCGAAGAGGCCGATGAAGAGTGCGTTTGCGGCCAGGGAGGGCCGGTATTCGTATATGCTTGCTTCAATCGGGCAGCTGTATCTGGAGCACCCATAATAACCCATGTCGGTTCACTGTCGTCTTCAGTCTAGAACTTGAGAAGTTGGAGAATGCTCCGTTCAGTGGGTGCGTGGGGCATTGGAAATCGGCCGCACGGTTGAGAGTAACCACCAATGTTTGGAGATATGATACAAAGCCGAGCCTGGCGAGCTGGAGAAAGCAGGAGACCGTGTGTAACAGTCAGTATGGTCTCTTCTTTTTCATCCCTTCATAAGTGTGGCACATCAGGGCATCCTGCGCGAGTGGGCAACCGCCAATGTTGTATTATAAGGCCCGTATCACAAGGCCCGCCACAAAGCAAAGCTAAATTATGTAGGCACAACCCGCCTAAACAATATAAATAAGAACGTGCATTGCCACATGGATGTTCCTTGGTGGGTTTCGCGCGCCAAAGGACAAAAGCCATTTATTTATGGACTCGATATCCGCGAGCGTGTAGCGTGGGCGAAGTCAGGGCTGACTCACTGAGTTTCGTTCCGAACATTCGCCTCTTCCCCGCCCCCCTTGGTAGCCATGGTCTGGAAGGTCAGGCAGAGAAGCTGGGATAGAAATGGTCTGACTACAACCCGTTGGTGCTTCGCATCGGTTGTGGAGTTTTCTCAATTGTTGAGAATCGCTGAGCTAGATTATATATTCATCCCTTTCCCTTCCAAAACCCATTTGCGAAGCCAATTTCACCCGTGGCAATCTGACAAAGCATAGGTTGCGTCTTGTCCCCTATGTTTGACTTATAGCCGACCCGGTATAGTGGCTGAAGCGAGCAATGTTCCACGGACGGCTTTGCTGTTGTGCCAGAGTCGGGAGAACTTTTCGCTGGGTTCCATGCCACTTCAACCCGGCACAGAGCGCTGCCCGAACCCGCCAACGCCATGATAGTAAGAATAGCATACGTTTCCTCGTTGTAGATGAATGGGAGGGACAGCGTTATGCCACGTGAACGGAGCAAGAACTACGCGTGATGTTAAATATCTAGTGGTTATATGAAGGTGGATTTGCCTGTGTTTGAACATGTGTTTCTATTGTGAAGATTAACTTTTATTTAAAATGATACATAATAATGATAGAGAAAATACTCATTATAATAATTAAAGAAATCCTTTCAATCTTCTGCATGACATTCACTATAACTCTTTATTGAAACATTGAGCTTTCATCAATGATGATGACTCTGAAGAAAATCAAGATGCACTTTATGATAAGATTTTAATTAATGAATGAAAGATATTTATTGATGCTATGAATAATATTTTCAATGATCAAATGAAAAAGAAATGCTAACTCTTAGCAGTATTTAAAAATTAAAATTCAATATCTGAGAATATTATTGTCTGCAGTGATTAAATCCACATTTACTATTTCACATTACTCAGATGAATGCAGAACAAATCTCATAAAACATGTTGATAAAAAAAATATTATTTAAATTTTTAAAAAATAATAAAAAAGTCTGATTTCAGCTGATCTGTGTGTTTTTTCAGATGAATTAAAGCAGAATTCTGATAACAGCAGATAAATGAGTTATGATTTTATTAATTTATTATGAAAACAAATAGCTGATCAGTTTCTCTACAGCACTGAGTTATATATCACATATTTTTAATCTCATAGCAGCAGTCATTACCTGCCTTCAGCTGTAGAACAGAGTTCAAATCAATATACACAGCAGAACTGCTCTGTAGTATCTCTTATGCAGACTGATAAAATTGAATAAAAGAGTTAATCATAGAAACATTAGCAGTCAACAATATAAGAGAAGAACATGGAAAAGCAAATGAATAAATAGCAAGCAACACAATACGAATATGATTAAACATGTTAAAATGTATGACAGAGTTCACACTATTTACAATATCTGCATCAAACTGCAGGTTGTGAATTCACATTTGTGCAAAACAGACATTCTATATATGCATGTTGCTAAAAAAAGGGGAACCCCCAAGTTTAATATTGTATATTGTAACTATGGTAGAAGGGGCAACTAACTAATTCGAAAAAAAAAAACGAGAGATACGATACTAAACAATCCAAGTTGAGAAAAAGGAAATGAAATATCAAACATCAAATATCAGATATGGAAATGATGATGGAGATGAAGATGGAGATCCAAGGATGAGAAGAATTTCATCTGGGGCAGAAGCTCGTAGACGCAGAACTCTCAATCAACGACGGCATGGTCTTCCGCGTCCAGTAAATCTATATCGACGACGATTCATCCATGAGCTCCCTTCAGAAAAAAGATAGAAATAAATAACATACAAAATCCCACAAATAACATTCAGGAAAAAGATGAACGAACAAAATGCCCAGGCCCACGCCCACGCCAAAACGAATAATAGCAACGGAAGGAAATATAGAGAAGAATCCCCCCCCCCAAAAAAAAAAGAAAATAGAAATAAAAAAATAAAAATAAATGAATATAAAAGGACAACATCCTTCTATCGAATCACCCAAATCGGCCCATCCCTATCTGTTCGGTTCCAAATCCATTCCGTGAAATTGTCGTATCCGCTCGCCTGTTGCTGGATTTTCAATATTCCCTCCCCCCCCCCCCCCCCCCCCCTTTCCCCTTTTCCCCCCCGCGCCAACCAGCAAAAGCAATGCTACGGCTATACAAATAACTCCCGGGTACGTGCTGGAACGCAAAGCGATTGCTTTGGTTAGTATCACCAACGTCGTTTCCCACGAGATTTCCAATCTCCATACTCAGAGTTCTCATCACTGGCACCATAACCATCGCTACAGTCATCATTACCACCGTCCCCATCACTGTGATCGTCATCGCCATCGGCATCGCCGTTCCAATCACCCTCGACAACATCGGGTATAGGCACGCCCTCCCAAGCCACCAATCCTCCAGTCCCACAGGAAAATGCCGGGCTCGGCACGTACGTCGGCCGCGGCGTGGCGACCGTAGATGCGCCGTTTGAATCGCAATAGCTCTCTTCCGCATAGAATTGGGGGGCTGATGAAGTTTCTATCGGAACGAGGACGGGCGTTGGGGCATCGTCGCTGTCTAATTGTGGCGGCGAGAATCGCAGGTGATCTTCCTTCTGCTCCTCCTCTGTTGCGGGATGGACATAGACTTCGCCAGTGAGTAGCGGGGTTTTGGCGTACCGTTCCATATCTTGGTGTATGACCGGGGCTACGAACTCGTCGAGTTCGTCCCGGTTTATCGCGAGGCGTTGTGCTTCTGTGAGGATGCCTACATCGCTAGGTGCGGCGGCACATTGTGAGCCAATCTGCGGAGTGTATATCTGGGACATGGCTGGAGGCTTTACCGGCATGTTTGCCTGGTTGACAGTATTGATCTCGGGCTCTAGGAACCCCAGCGCAGCCCCCCATTGGTCCTCAAAGGAACCTTCTACTTGGGAGGCGTAGGCTTCTTCTCCGCTGTCAGGTCCAAGATATTTAACGCACGTATTGTATGCCGAGCAGTCGGTGTCCTGATCGAATCTGATGGAAGTCTCTGAGTTATATTCATCTGGAATCTCTTGGAACCTCGCGTCGCCAAAATAATTACAGGAGTTTGGCTCTGTAAGCTCATATCCTTGTGAAGGCATTATTCCACAATTAACTGGATCCATCAACATACGGCCTGGCATATGGGGCGTTTCTAGTACATTGCCATAGTATTGGTATCCGAATGTATCGGGAATTGGAGCATTTGTGATCGGGTAATTGCCTTGCACGTCAATTTCATTCGATGTTAAGGCACCGCCAGCATTGCTCAGCGGAGATGTGAGTTGTGGATGGTAATTGCATCCATGTGGGTTGCAGCAGCCATAGCAAAATGTTATATTTAGCGACGGACTTTGAGCAGTGTAAGCCATCGGGGGCTTTGTGGGGCGGGTGGCGATTCGGCTGTCCTGCTAGCAATATATCCTTTTGTTTTGCTTCAATCTGGCCCGGTTTGGTTGGAATGCAGGGAGTGGAAATAAACAAAACGGAGTATTTGCGACTTGTTTGAGACCCTATAGCGGAAATTCCTTTTCATCAGTATGGAGGTAACGGAGACCTTCGCATTTCACGTTGAAGGTGAAAATACACTCACACCTACTACCCGCCCTCTGGAGAACGCCCCCAAAAAAGATCAGCGAACTAGCTAGCTTCAGCCGAAATCCTCAGCTGATAGGCCCTTGATCGAAGCAGACGTAAAACGAGAATTTAAGCAGAGAAAGAAGCTGGTGGCACATATTCGACAATAACATGGTAATGTAGGAGGCATGTTATATAGTTATCTATCCCCCGCCCTACCGAGTTGTCTCTTGAGCGTAGGGCTCTGTTCGGAAATATCAATTACCCGTCAGGGTGAGGCGGGATGTAAGTGTTATTCCATTATTGTAGCGTATTGTTGCTATTAGCACTGCCACGGAAAGTGAAAACAGTGCGCCTAGATGGCCACATGGATAGATGAGAGAGGATGGTTTAATCCGTGAGCCTCAGTGCACGGTTGCCTGCAGCGTTGCTTCTCATTGCTGGGATTGAACAAAGTCCAGAAGAGTCAGGAAAACCAGGATCCGGGGTAACTCAAGGCATAATACGCCTGATTCCGATAGCCGCGAATGTGGATGTCATCGCTAGAAGGAGGAAAAGGTTGAGGCGCGTAATGGAAAACAAAATTGGGTTATGCCGCGCGCATCATGGAATGGAATGCCTGTCTAGGTTCATCTGGAACGCCTGGGAAAAAGTAAAGAGAGAAAGGGAAAAAAAAAAAAAAAAAAAAAAAAAAAAAAAGAAAAGAAAAGAAAAAGAAAAATAAAGCGTAAACTAAGAAAGAAAGTGAATAGCCGATAAAAGTTTCTCGATCAACGATTGAAGCCACTGCTACTATGGAGGAATGAGGGATTTCGTCGTGTCTTCTCTCTTTGCCGAGATTTTTGACTCTCTTCAGGCATTGTTCTCGATCGTGTAGTTGCAAGGCTTTGTATTTCTTTGTGCATTGGACACTGAAACACACCAGAATGAAGGAAACACGAATAAAGAATACATAAAAGGGTCCAAAAATCATGTAAGGAAAATAGAAGAAACGCTGTCACAGCAACTTCAACTTCATCAAAGATGGAAATTTCCACGGCATAATTGCATGCATAGGTTGGTCACTTAGCACTCGGAGATTCATGTATCGTTTCACCAACCTAGCCTTCAACAATCGGGATGCAGCCCGGAAATAACCAAGGGCGGTCAAAGACTCAACACGGAACATACCTCGGCGTTCATATAAAATTTATAAAACATCTCTGTCTGCCTCGTATGATTCATGGCCACTCACATTTCAGGCATTTATCCGTCAAGACCGGGGCGCATGGTGTGTTTGATATTGCGTAAACATAGCCTCCCATGTTTTTTCATTTGATGAATAGAAATACTCTTTCCTTTGCAGATCGTGGCATATCATGCCGCACACACCGGGGAGTCGTAAAACGCCATGAAAACGCAAGGTTGCAACCCATATCCTTTGGTAATACGACTTCCTCCCTGCGAGTTGATTGTTAAGTGCAACAACAGAAATCCGGCCGTCAGCGGGGTGCGATATGTGTAGTGAGATTTTGAATATCTTGCGCCGGGATTGTCTGAGTATCCCTGCGAATAGAGAGACAACACATTTTCTGAGCTGCGGTACTCGTGATGAGGAGGTATGAAAAGTGTCAGGACCCATTGCAGGCGAGAGTAAAAGAGGCCTTATTGGAAACGAAAACGAAGGTTTGGGGAAAATGAAAAAGGTAATTTTTATTGAAAGTGACCATGCGAAACGGGCACTCGGAGCGAGAAATAGGGGTTATCGTTTGAGATAAACAAACAGGAAGAATATAGATGTATGTACTGTTTAACCAAGAAAACAACCAATTTACAATCCAATCGCTGTACAATTAGACACAACGGTGCATGGTTTCTTCCAACAGCCAAAAAGGAATACGTTAAGAACATTAGAAACAAGGAAAATATGTGAAAGGGTTGGTTTTGTGGGGCCATGGGCGGTGGGGTAAAGGGGGGTGGGAAGAAAAACACACATCATGCATAACGGAGGGATATGGGCAAGAGATCAAGAAAGAAAATATTATCAAACAAATCTAAAGAAATGACGGGAATATAGCAACCCGAGCGCGTTCCCTAATCGCAACAATGTCCGTCCGCACAGAAGGGAATTTGTCGTTCCTAACCCAATCCAAAATCACCAACCTCGACACGGATATCCATACGATTGGAAAAGGATTGTGAGGGCTCGAATTATAGCTTGGCTCCCTACATCCGAATACCGAGACAGGAGCTTGTCACCGGCCAAAGGTTTCCAAAATGTGGTACCGGAGGATTCGGTTTTGGCAAAAGATAGAGATATCTTGGTCGTCTTAGAGACCTTTTCTTCAAGGCCACCACCGGGCACGCATGTGTAAGCATCTTCCGGTCTCAACTAGCTTCCACGTGTATGCCATTTCACTGACATTAAAACCACCGCTAAACAACGCACGTCCCCTACACCCCCCCCCTCCCCCGCTCTCCCGGGGTTGGGAACTGGCCTCCACCTGGCCAGGTAAAATTCGTTATTTAATGGCCTCCACGAGCGGCCTTGCGCCGTAGATTCCATCGGTAGAGGGCAAGAATAAGCAGGCCACAGGCGATGATGAAGATAATGCAGAAAACCAACATGACACCGACGTTTCGACTGGGCCAGTTGTCTCTTCTGGCGAGTTGATGATAAACGGCCTCATCTCGGGGGATCAAGCTGAGAGCAGGCATTGTAATTGATTATTATTAATTTTTTTATTTTTTTTTTATTTTTTTATTTTTATTTTTTTTTTTTTACAAGGGTAAATATATTCGGATATGTTAGTTAGTACCTGCTTAAGATCCAATTCATGTATTCGTGCGGGTCTTCCGGGTCTGCGCCAGCTGATGTTTCTCAAACTGCCGTTCGCGCAGAGCCGAAATGGAGGGGCTCCCCGAACCAATGCTTACAGGAAGTTGTATCGCTGGAAGGAATTGGAAAGAAATAACCCGTCCGCTCTGAATTTCTAATCAGGCGGCTCAACTGCACCGATACATGAGTTAGCCGGATGGGGTTTAGGTTAAACAAATGCGACAAATGGAAATCAAAAAAGGAAGTTAAAAAAAAAATGACATTTCCAAGAACAAGGCTCAATGATTCAGATGGTGGTGGAATCGCGATTGATTGGCGAAGTGAGCGCTGGTGGTGGAAATGGCGGGAGCTGAGCATCGGGGATGACGGAGCGAAGCAGTACTTACAAGTCAAAGCGCAATTGGAGCAGGCGGACTCAGAGTCGTGTCGACAGGAGAGGGATTGGGAGAGGGATTGGGAGAGGGATTGGGAGAGGGATTGGCGGAGGAAGCAAGATGCACGAAGAGAGGAGCAGATCAAGTGGAAGAGATTTCGGTGAGGAAGGTGGAGGAGAGGAGAGGAGGTTGGCCGGTATGGTATGGTATTGGCCTCGTGGTGACAGCGTGACCTGACCCTTTGCCAAGAGATAAAATACACTAATAGGGGTTGATATCACATCTTTATTAACTACTACAGATGTACTCCGTACTCCGTAGTTAGTTATTATAAGTATAATGTTGCTCGTTAACCAGTTGTCAAGAACTTATATTATTTAAATAGTATAAGATTAGTCTCTCTACTCGTACATATATATATATATATATTATTTCAACCTAGATTCAATATCGAAACAGATTCAACTCAACTACGACAATCATCACCATTGACCCCCACGCCACACAATTAAGAAGGACTGGTATTATGGTACAGTACATCCACTGTTGCCGGGACACAGGGAAACACCGGGCGCATCCATTGACAGCCCGTAATAAATACCAATTTACAGACAATTCCTCCCGGGGATTGATTGAAAGGAGAATGGGAAAAGAAAAAAAAAAAAAAAAAAAAAAAAAAAAAAAAAAAAAAAAAAAAAAAAGAAAAAAAAAGAAACTCAGTTTAAATCCCGCACTCCTCGGGACCATCGGCAACGCCAACCACGGTTAATGGGGGCTCGTTTTCAGAAAGAAGAGGTTGGAAATTTGGGCAAAAGAATGGCAAAACAACCCGGCGACGAACGTAAAAAATAACGGATGTTCCTCAACGAAAAGGGTTCTTTTTTATACTTTCCCATGACAACAAACTCTATTCAAATAAACTCCCCTCCTCTCAATTGAAGTATTTTTTCATTATCAAGCAACTCCGGATGTTGTTCGTTAACCTGGTTCACCCGGGAACTTCTGATCTGCATATGTAATTACAGTACGAGAGATGGTATGTATTGCCTGTATGGTATGGGACGGTGCTATCAGCACCATGAATTATGTCATCGCTCACTGAGTCGCGGCCAAACGAAATATAGGCTTTGTCAACGTTGTTGATGCGAGTAACGAGTACTAGTACTACTATCCACCACAGGACAAATAACTCGCTCCACTTCGAGGAGCTGGCTGGTTATAAAATGGCACTCTTGGACCCGCTGCGTACAATGCAATATCATGACGGGGTGAGAACGAGTGCTCCGTACTCCTGGGCCCGTTTGACCCGCCTGCGTCCGAAGACAGATGACAGATACGGTACGGAGTAGTTATGCGGAAGGATCAAGCTTTGTCTTGGCAGGGCTTGGCCAGCCGGGCATCTAGTGAGCATCTCTGGGCATTCCATCTCCAATCTCCATCTTGCAAGTCATGTCATCCCGCCCTTTTAACCCACTGCCTGTATGCCCCATCCCCATTCAGTGGGATGTGCCAGGACGTATTGCAGAGCTGCGGGCCATTATTGATGATCCTGCCACCAGTGAAGCTCAGAAGATAAATCTCCAGACTGTAATCAAACTCTATCATGACAAAGGTTCCCAGGACCATTGAAATGGATCCAGGATGGCAAAGTTGTTCTTCTCAAGGACATCAATTTTGACCGACCGTACTGGTCTGAGGTACTTCCAAAATGATCTGTCAGGTCCTGTGCTCACCTTCTGTTTCAACCCAGGGTTTTGTCCAACAGCAATCCGCACAAATTTTGATTCCTGATAGGTCAGGGTACAACCGGACGGGTGCGGTAGCTTTTGGCGGCGTGGTTGAAACAAGAATGTTCTTTTTTGTTGTTGTTGTTGTTGTTGTTGTTGTTGTTGTTGTTGTTGTTGTTGTTGTTGTTGTTGTTGTTGTTGTTGTTGTTGTTGTTGTTGTTGTTGTTGTTGTTGTTGTTGTTCATATTTTTTCTGAGGCTATCTATGCAGTCAGAGACTACGACAAACTTCACCTCACTAGCCTAAGCCTACCCTTATGTTCAGCTGCTCTCTAGTTACGTTTCTCTAGTTACATTTTTCTATTCATAACTGAGTCATTCTTAATGGAGATACTTCACTACATCATTCTGGATCTAGTCCTCAAGGGGGGCCCTTGCCCCCAAAGAAATGCTATGACCATCGGACCCCCATATTATCTCATATGATGTCAACACGACAGCTCATTATTAACTAATAGTTACACCTGATCTCATCAGGTCTTCCCAGAGATGGGATCCTGTGAGCGTTCCCACGAGTCAGGGACTCGAGCTTCTGCTGTTGCTGTTTGTTTCGAAGAGTGGCTTTCAAACCAAGCCAGGCCAGGTTATACATACATACCCATGCCAGCAGATAACCCCACGATCCTCCTCTCCATTCGACTGCAACATCGGGTTCAGCTCTACCACCAGACCTTATCCCGTGGAACCCCAGTTCGAGATGGGAAAAAATCAATCGGGTGCGCAACGTGTTGATTTTCCTAATTGCGCGGTTGTTGAGATCGTGGCTGGCATTGGAATTCAATCCGCCATTCTCCCCTTTCAAGATCATCCACCCGTCTATCCAGCCATCCAGCCATCCAGCCATCATCTATCGATGCTCCTTTGCCTGGGAATTGAAATACCACAAAACGTCAATCTGGCAGAAAGGCTATGCTACTCATTTATTCATGTGATTTTTATTTATTCATTTATTTTATTTTATTTTATTTTTTAAATTAATGCCTTTCAGCTGTGATAAACATGCACGCCGAATTGGGGATATTCCCCCTGCCTTCCCCCTGCCCGCACCGCCAGAAGACTGTAGCTTCGGCTTGAATTCAAATCCGACCCCAGGCGGGGTGTCATTCTCTGCCGTTCAGCGCTTCGAGAGTTGTAAGTACACCGCTTCCTCTCAATTCTTCATTGGCTGGTAAGCGGTATCCACGATCTCTGGTCATATTTCTCCGAAGTGAATGGAATGGACCCTGGGAGAAGATATATATTTTTAGTTCCGGAGTTACTCAATTCCCGAGGAACGCTCCGTGTAGCCATTTTCTATTGGAAGGCCAAGCGTTTTGCCGAATTCAACTGTAGATTTGTATGCTCGTTACGGACGTAAAGTGGTTTATTTGGGGATGGTAAGCATTTAGACTTTCCTCGGGGTCCCTACGCTTTTGATCGCCCGGGTTGGACCCTTTCTTCGTGCATCTCAGGAAGATGTTTATGGCAGCCTTCAAAACTAAAGAAACAACAGAACCCATGCCTACATACACTTGCAGTATGGACTTCTTTGGATCATGACGCCCAATTCGCCGCGCTGCTTATGGATGGCCTTGCATGCAACAACGAAAAAACCCGGACCCTTATGAGATGGTCTAACTATATATGCCACAGCACCCAATCGGCCCCTCTCCGCTTCCAACAAAATAGCAAAATAACAAAAGTAAGCCCAAAGGGGAAAAAGGACAGAAAAATATAAAGAAAATACAACAGAACAGAAAGAAAACCAAACATGTCCAACCCCACCAACAACCACTCATCCCGCTTCGAGATCCGTCAACTCCGCCCAGAGCACATCGAGTGGGCCAAAGCCGTGCACTCCCACAGCAACAGCTTCTTCTCCCCCATCTGGCCAAAACTATACCCCAACCTTCCACCATGGCGCATCCACGAGTTTTTCTCCGCCTTCGACCACCTGGTACGCCACCAGATCGAGTCCGGCCTGTCCTACGGCGTCTTTGACACAGAATATAAATTCAAGAACCCGGAGTCCGCAAAGACGGGCGGGAGGCTATACTGGAAAGAGCCTACCACAGATATCGAAAAGGAGGCGACGACACAGCAATCCCTCCTCGACCAGATGGACTTCCCGCTCGTCTCGATCGCTCTCTCCCTCGACGCCTTCCACCCCTTCGAGATGGAAAAGATGATGCCCCTATTCGCCCTGGCCCCGGAGTTCGCCTTCATCAACGCCCAGATTAGCGAGAGGGACACACGCGATCCGGCCATGTTGGAGGACCCCAGCGCTCCCGGCCAGATCCTGCGACGCAACTCCACCGCCACGCGCGCGGACTATATGGGCCTCGGGCTGATGAAGATGCTCTCGCATTATCTCATGAATGAGGCTGCGGGCAAAGGGTTTAGAGAGATCAAGATCGAGACCTTCAGCGATGCTGTGTTCCGTGTGTGGACGAATCCGCCGTCGCCATACAAGGCGGAGGTGGTGTGTGAGTTGAATTTGAAGGAGTTTGCGGGCGAGGTGGAGGCGTTTGGACAGACGTTACCCTTTAAGTATGTCGACCAAGTGGTTGCGAGGGTTTATGTGAAGTTGGAATGATGGATGGATGGATGGATGGGGGTAGAATCGGCTGGTTTTTTTTTAGACTTCTTTGCCCCAAACCTTTTTTTTTTCCATCCTGCTTGCGGCGTGGCTAAGACAGTCAAAATAAAATGCATTATTTGTTTTCACTTTGCTCCTTTCCTTCCTTTGGTCTGTGGTGGGAAATATGCGAGACACTTCTTGGTATATTCTCGACAGCTCTAACTAATCGACTTGATCCACAACTAACCAACTCGCCATTGGGATGATTAAATGATTTTATCCGGGGATGAGCGGGGAACTAATTGACTCTATGGACCAATTGAGAGCAGGGCATCCTGGCGGAACGGAAACTTTAACGTTTGCGAAGCTGTCTCTTGATTCTGTTGAACAATTGAACAATCCGACTTTGCTAATCCATACAGTCTCTCAGCGCTCGATCAAGACCCCGCAAATTGAACTTTATTTTTTATTTTTTTTTTTTTTATTTTTTTTTTTTTTTATTTTATTTTATTTTTTTCCCGCTGTTGAATCCAAGCTGGATGTGGCTTTTCTTCTCGTTCTACAGCTCCCCGTGACTGTTTTCGAATGTGGCTTGACGCCCACGGGTCGATATCCAGGTCTTACTCGCCAGTAACAACATCCGTCTGGGGTCGGGAGGGGCTGAGGGTGATTCGTACTTTCTGAGTCACTCCAGCACCTTCAACGAGTCACAGTGCTGAATGCTGATGCTGACTCCTCGCTCGACACAGATATAAAATGGCGGTAACATCTCGTGGGGAAGAAATTGTTCCTCTGAAGTTTAAAGTCTTGTATTTCTCTTTACATATTCTTCTTGCGTGTCGGGGAAGCTGAACTATCATCAACGTGCACACACACACACACACCCGCTCTTCACCAAGAACTTCAACAGTGAAAAACATACGTTGTTGAACTCGATACCCTGACTTCAATCATGGATGATGAATGGGTGGATATTACCCCTACTAAGGGACCTCTTCTCCCCGCTTACCTAGACGAGCTTCCAGTTCGGAAAAAGGAGACCCGCATCGACCCAAAGCCCCTATACCAGCGGATGGCGAAGCGCGCAGTTGATGTTCTGAACTCGCGCCCCGCCGCACCGATTTTTCATGTCAACATGAAAAATTCTACTATCAAAATGAACGCAATCTTCGAATATGCTTTCCCGCCCGAGCACCGCTCAGAAGTTAGGTGCAATACTTGTGCTCACTTCATAAATCGCTATGGAGACCTTTGCATCGTCGATGACTCGACCGGGAAACTAATCCCGCTCTTCTGGAGCGAGGATAAGTCTCTCCCGGTCCTCTTCCGGGCTCCCGTCAGCGCCATGTGCAAACTCTTTGAAGATGGAACAGTAGCCAAGGAATATAGAATCACCAGCAATAAGAGCCGGTCCCTGGGATTCAAGAAGAAAGGAGGCTTCAGGCACATGGCGTTTGAGATTCCATGTGCTCGGCGGGTGATTCCACTGGCCGTGGCGCGCACCATGTCTCCCACAAACGAGCAAAGGGAGATGCTGCAGCGGATCCTGGAGGATTACAACACGGAAACCGTCCGGAAAGCAGCAGCCATGCTACAGGAGAACCGCCTGCCATACGCTGATGCCCACAAGGGTGCTATTGGCTGGCTTCTTGATGTGCAGAAGTCTCGCGGAGTATTGCTAAAGTCCAGCGCTGTTAGCGACACAAAGCGACATAACATCCAGACTCATATCGCAGCGTCAGCCTTCATTGGATGTCTGAAACAACTGCGCTCGGGCGCACTTTCGAAGCTTCTCGAAGGGGTTAAAGAGGGCAAGGAGTTCAAAGAGTTGGACCGACAGTGGAGAGAACTGTGCGATCCCAAAATTTATTTGCGTCCACAGAAACCCCCGAAAGCGGGCAATATCGCTGTCGCGGAGAAGTTGTTCGAGGAACTCGGCCTGACGAAGGGTGATATGTCTAGAAAGTACCTGGCGCCAAGTGATATTCCTAAAGAAGTCTATACGTTCCGAGATCTCCAGGTGGAGAAGAAGACTTCAAAGCAGGATCCGAAGAAGCAAGAAGGGATCTTTACAGATGTAATTCCGAGATCTGTTCCAAAATTCAACCCGAAGACCCAGAGAGAGCCGGGCGAGTTAGATCCCCCGAAATCCATATCCTTCTCCAACTTCGTCCACACCATCTTGCCTACTGCCAAGGAGGTCGAAGTTAAGCTCCAGCAAAGAGAATATCTCTACTTCTTGATTAGCGGCTATCCTGGCTCTAAGCCCCTGATGCAATGGCACACTAAAGTCAACCTCGTCAGCCCATTCACCTTCACCAGCCCAGTATCCACATCCAGATACAATCTGTACACAGGCTGGAACCGAGTTACCGCCGTGGTGCCATTCCCTCACCTCTGGGATGCTGCGCCAGCAGCGAAGACCTTCCCGTTGCTGCCAGCCGATGCCTCTGAGTTCCAGCATTACCACCGTAAACACGGGTTCAGGTACCTCGTTTGTCTTGACGGCATTGAGGAAAAGACAAAGAAGGTCGGCCTCTGCTTGTTCCCGGCGATGCTCAAGTCGCAATTCCACTCTGTGCGCGCGACCATCGAGGCGTATAGTGCTGCAGGC
Organism: Histoplasma mississippiense; assembly: GCF_000149585.1. NCBI lineage: Eukaryota > Fungi > Ascomycota > Eurotiomycetes > Onygenales > Ajellomycetaceae > Histoplasma > Histoplasma mississippiense. Next base: position 399,918 of record NW_001813980.1, read on the forward strand.
ACGATTGAGGAGCCTGCAGGAAATTATGTGGGGGGTATCTCTGTGAGTCGCTCGAACAACGAACACACTAGGCGTTTGTATAGGGTGACAGATGAAGATGGGGATAGGAAATTGTACGAGACAGTGATTTTCGAGTAAACGGTTTGAGGTTATGAATCTCAGAGGACGAGTATAGGTAGGTTCGAGTGGAACAAGGCTTGGTGTCTAATGGGGGCAGACAGTCGGCAAAGTTTAGGCTCGTAGTATACATGTGTATAACTTGCCGTGGAGTTCTAAATTCTGTGAAGGCGAACACTGGAGAAACTGGGGAAGAGGGAAGAAGTTATTTGGCGCGCAAATATTAGGATGGCTTTGTACTGTCCCTTCTTCTCCCTCCCAACTGGCCAAGCTGGGCGAAAAGCTTCAGTGAACAGGGCTTAATTCTTAAAGGATGGTGGTACCACGAGAAGGACTTTTGGTGCTCTGCTGAGCACTTACGGAGGCGTGGAACAAGGTCGCAGCACATGGTAGAAATTCAAATGGAGATCTCCATGCCGGAGTGGAATGTCTGGAGTTAATGGGGCGGGACGCCTAAACTTCACGGCCAAGTTTTAAAGCGAAATGCCCCTAAACCAGCCCCAAATATTTTTGGAGCTTGGTCAACGGGGATGTTTAGAGGTTTGCTTGAACTAATATCCCAAGTCTGGATGCCCTTTCAAGTTTTAACAACCCCAGTACTTTATCTCGGCCGCCCTTTCATCAATCATCCTTCTCACCACCATTTTTCACATTAGGCATCACTGAACGAGGTTATAAATGGGTTGTCCGCAGTTTGAGTATCATTCCCTTTATTCACGAAAATCAATCAGACAGAACCAACACATTCCTGCTCCTTTCCTTTTTATTGGCCATGAAACTCCATCCCAGGGACCCAACCGCCGAGCCAAGAGTCACATCAACATCACTGCCCCGGCCAAGATATTAGCGGAGCCGAGAGGGAAAGGATCTTCCCAAGGTTTGATAGGCTCGTGATATGGAGCAATAATCAAGAGCATTTTTGAGGCTCCAACGCGGTCGGTCTCCACAAGGCTGACCCATTCTCAAGCAAGCGCGAAAAGAATACGATCTGGTGCTTGGTGGGTACAAGCCGTTCAAAGAATGCGGTTCGATATGTAAATGATTTAAAGCTCCCCCCCCCCCCCCCCCCGGCTGAGTATTGAATTCAGAAGGTAGAATCTTTCCATCTTTCAGTGGCCTTTGTTCGTGCCTGTTGCAAACTCCTAGCGCTACATACCGTGCCCAACTTGTATATCCTTGAATAAAAGATAAAAGTCAATATGAAACTCACCTCCCTATCCATCTTTTCTCTCCTCGCAACGCCGATCCTCGCCATAAACGGCCGATGCGATGCGGGATCCGAATGGGGCTCGCGCCCAGACTGCATCTGCATCGACCACAATGAGTGCACGAACAGGTGGAAGGGCCACGCCGTCCAAGGCTCCCCGGGTAATTGGCCTTGTCCATGGGACGGCGGGAATGTTTGGGGTTGCATGGTTGGCCACCCGTGTGTGACACATGATTCTTATTGCGGGTGGAGGAGCGTTTGCACGGGAACCGGCCGGTATTCGGGGATCGTGTTGCCTGGTAAGCCGGGTTTGCAGTTTGCACCCATAGAAATCATATAAGTACAGATTAGTTAGAAGTTGGACAGCCATTTGAGCTAACATGTTGCGTCCGCGCGGGAATATCTAGATCCTGTTTGCCCCGGTGGGAATGATTTCGTTTGCTGCGATATGCATGGGTAGAGTGTGGAAATTGAGGAATGGGTGGAATCGTGCCAATTAACTACCTGGGGCTCTCTAAATGCCAAAGTTCTCTTCTAGTTGTTTCACACTATATCATACAAGTCGCAATCGCTCGCTTGCGCTCGCTTATCCAGCTTGAAAACTCACAGTCTAATCCCTCAAAAGGAACATAACTTATGAAATATATAAGCAGCTATATATGACTTGTATAGATGAATTCTATATAATTTATAATTATTAATAGAGAATAATTATATGAATGAATCCCTTGCAGTGTACCCACTGACCCTTGCCTTCAACCCATTTGACCTTATTGTTGGAGACAGGTGAGAAATCAACTGAGGGATTGAGTTCTTGAGAGTCAAATGCCTTTATGACATATTAGACAAGCCATTGTCATAGAAGAAGTTACATACCATCAAGATATCATCTTGCCTATGCCAGGATACCATAGGGACGACCCCGCGCGATTGCGCCTTCTCTTGGGTAACGAATCCGAGCCGGAGTTGTACCTCACGGAGTCGGGAATAGAAAGTTTCGAAGTTCGTTAGGGATGCCGGGTTGTAGGAGTTTGAGAGAAATACGACACTCAGCACATCGTGGGTATAGAAGATTGGCAGAGCTGTTCAATTTACGGATTCAAAAATGGTTGCGCCTGAAGACGCTTGAACATGGTGACTTGATGTGATTTCAAAAGGATGGCGGGGTTGAAAGTTATCTCAGCAAGCTCAGACGTTTCACAGGATAATTGCTGTTTTAACACTGACTTGATGGTTTCAAAATAGTTATTACACTAATTGTATTGCGCTAGTTGTGCCTGGCGGCCAGACGAAGGCATAATAAAGAGAGAAGAGATTGTCCGCTGAATGGGCTGGAATAGAATACCTTAGGCCGCAGATAGCTAGAAAAAGCAATGACCTACTCTCTCTTTTGTTCACAATGTGCTATCTTGAAAACTCAAAGCTTAATGTTCGAGCAACATGTGCAATGATGTTTCGACGGAAGGGAAAAGAGGAGAATCTGTGGATTTTGTTTTCTGCCTCGAGGTGTTCGTGATGAATCTGAGGTGCCTCGGAAATTTCCAGTGCTGCAGAAAGCGCAACAGCGATAGTTTGCGCCTAACCCTTGTGCCACAAACAAGGGTTCCCGGCCTAAAATATGAACGATCGTTCACACGATCATACCGACCAGTATTGCCCGTACTCCGGTTTAGCCCTCCCTTGAGCAACATGCATCGTCCGCACACAAGTTTATGTGGATTATTGGGAAAAAAACTTGTTAATAGGTTCTCCCTTATTACGCAGCACGTATCAAATATGTGAATGATGTCTACAGAGTAAATTCCACAGAGTTATCCGGCCAATCCAAGGATTTCTTGGCCGTCGATCTCTCAGATAAGACGTCAGGAACCAGCGTTGTATTCCTCCTGCAGTCACTAGCTGCCACCCAGGAACGAGTCAGGTCCAATCACGGCATAGCTTGACCCCTTTTCAATCTGACATCTCATAACTATGACAAGAAGCAAAGTCAACCTTTTCGAAGCATGGGTCAGGGGATTCCCGCAGGAATACGGAGCCGAGGGACATTGTAAATATCGAGGAAAATCTTTATCTTTGTCTTCTGCCTTGTTCCCATTTGTTCCGTAAGCCTCGAGCTTTTCTTGAATACAAATGGTCCAGCGTCCTTCCTCTGCCATCATTGCCCTGTTGTGGCTCTTTGCGCTTGTGGACGGGCAGGAGAACCCCAAGGATGGTTCGACTCTTCCCCCGGCCGAAGTCCTTGGAATGGGACTCTCCCCCGCCAGTCCGTTGTTTGCACGCGGCATGCTGCATATTAGACAAGTATATACATGTGTAGATGCCGGGTTTTTTCCATGCGATCGTAGGTTTACGACAACATGACCGTCACTCGTTGTCCTCGAGGTTGATGAGCAAATACTAACAAGGGTTAGATCACCGCGGTTGCTGCAAATCCGGATGGGGTTGTTGCCCGACAGAGTGTTGCCCGCCGGGCACGAATTGCTGCAGAGGAGGCGGCTGCGTCTATCCAGGAGGCCGATGTTGCGGTGGCGGATCTTCATGCCCACCTGGCTCAATTTGTTATCAGGCCGCTGGGACTTGGAAATGCCGAAAACCTTGCCCGCATGTAACAACTGATACCACCACTGTCACGAGAAGTCTGGAATTGACGACGACAACAACAACAACAACCAAAACGGTGCCGCCAGGAGGGGAGCCGTCAGGATTCAGCTGCACCCCAATGACCGTGACAAACTCTCTTGGAGATTCGCTCGAACTTGGGGATAACTGCGCGTTAAGATACTTCCATGCCAAAACAGCCACCTCTTCCGAAGCGGCCAGAGCGCTGCGTATAAGACAAGGCGACTGCCCACCAACTCGGACAACTTCGACAGTCTATGCAACTGAAGGCGCTGGCGGCTTCATGACAGTCACTGCGACAGTCACAGGAAGCAACTCCGCCCCGCCTGGCTTCTCGTGCACCCCCATGACCGTGACGAATGCGGCGGGTGATGAGCTAGTCATGGACGATAAGTGTGCCACACAACTGGCCACAGCGGCGCCAAAAGGAGCATCCCAACCGGGCACCGCTGGGAGAGGCGATATCTTCGTGGCGACGCGTTATGCTGTTTTGGGAAGCATTGCTGCTCTTCTGATAGGCCTGTATATAGATAATTAGCAAGTCTCTTCGATATGTATGTATCGTTACAAAGGATAAATAATATAATAATATATATCAATACTATACCATCAATGAGAAAATGCTGTATCGAGATTGACAAGAGAGTTGGACGAAGAATTTCTCAAGGCGATAAGGTTAGGCAGACGAGCGAGATGCGCAGAGTTCTAGGCATTGATCGTTGAGCGGCGGGATAGCTATATTAACTGGCTTAACTGAACTTGGGTCCGTCGGAATATCATCCATGGGTTTTCTGGCTTTTCCTGTATTGAAAATTAGGCGAACTTTTTTGGCTTTTTCTTCGCGAGACATCATCCTGAAATCATCAAGACCATTCGCAGCATCTCCAACCATCGAGGTGAAGCGAACTGATATGCTGGCCAGCTAACTTGGTCAATTGGCCAACTGATCCAGGATGCATCGCATGATATGTCTAGCTTTCTGTTGATAGATAAATTACTAGTATTGCACCAACAAACTTCTGCTTGTGTCTCGCAGCCCGGATTTGCGATGTACTGGATGTAAGTTCACCACCAATCGCAGAGTCTACGTGCCTGTACATTTTGCTGAAGGACCGTTTTCCCTCGTTGAATAACTTGTTGCTCAAAAGACGCGGAATGGCCAGTCGGATTGCCGGTGTGGGGAATACGAAAGGGTGTTCAACCACCGCTCCACATCTGCTGCGGCTATCTCTAGCACGATGTGGTTTTCGCCATGACATCGTTTGACCCTAAAGAGGAGTGATGTACCTTTTAACAGGCTAGGGGATCCAATCTGGGTGGAGATTGAACAAGGCGGATGTCCACTAGTTATTGGCTTCAGGGAGATTGGGAGCATTGGATGGATATCCGGCTCCGCTCCACATTAGCAGGTGTCCTTTTATGGTAGAGGTCCAGGCATCCATCATGGAGGCTATCCAGCTACGGGATGAGACTAATCGGCATCCCAAGGTGACAGAATCTATCTCCCCTTCGGAAAAGTCTCTTCTGTTAAAACGCCATGCCGCTTCAATGGCTGACACTAAGCAAGTGACTCTGACAACAACTCCAACCCAGTTCCATCTCATCCTACGGAGTAGAAACTTCCAAATTGGACACGCGCGGTTAAACTTTACGGGAACACTTGCTGTTTCGATGACACATCCATTTGGCATGAATTTCGTCTACTTCCAATGCAACAAGGGGCCATGTGTGAAACTATTCTGGAAGAGAATGCTGAACTTTTCGGCAAACCGCTTGAGGTTCCTCGACCTATTGGAAACGAAAGCTCCCTGGTCGAAATCAAGAAATCATGTCTACTTCCTAGAAATGAAGGTATGCTCCGAATATCTTATGGTTACGGGAAATTGTTGGAGCTATACACGGCGCAGCAGTTGACAATTCCAGCCGACAACCTCGACGCTTCCTCTGGAATTCTTCGTGTTCTTGCTGGCTACCTGGGGGACACCTTTATGAGCGGCTTCCCAGCTGCATCTCCCTATCTGGTCTTGCTGTGGACCTCTGTCTATCCAGTAACTCAAATGAAATTGAGCAACGATGTCTTGATCGAGATGGATGAAACGATATCATTCCCTAGTTGGTTCTTGACCGGTTTGTTAGGGGCCGTGGAATACCGCCTGCTCTAGGAGTCAATAACAGTACCTCCGATTCGGAATTCCGACACTCAATACCATGGTACGTTGGCGAGAATCCTTGGATAGGCCGATCGGGTAGACTCCACGGGAGTTTCAATCAATCCGGCTATCTTCTCGACATCTGCAGCTTAGAGTTCGAGGACGAACAAAAAAACATTTCCGGTCCGGATTTTGGGACCTGATGTGCTACAGTTCTAGAGCGACGTTGTTAATATTTCGTGTTTCCAATTGCCCACAGCGAATGCAGTACTTTATCTAACTAAACGAGACCACGTCCACACACAAGGACAACAAGCCGTTGTTCGGCTTGAGGATAGGCGAGGTCTCCATTGTGGTATGGTATTCGGAACGAGGGGCTGCGTTCGACGACATTCGCGAAACATACCAAAGCGATAAAGATTGCCACCCTCGGACTTTGCGAACTAGTCACTATCAAAGCCTGCAAATGTAGATGCGCATGAGCCACGGTGCAGTTTCCAGAAAGTTGAGGGCGAAATTGACATGTTTGATAAGAATAGTTCGGACAATTGGGAGGGGTAGTTGTGAGGTCTCTACCTTGGCTGTTAAACGGGACTCTGAGCCTGGTGAGATGGCTACCTGAGCCTAGGTCCATATTGAAGCTTGAAGAGATGGGCGAAGATGCGCGACCGGAGCGAAGGCATATACAACTTGTCCGAGGGGTGTTCGACTCATTTTTCTGATGCCATTGCAGTTACACAGAAGATTTCTGTTGCGTCCCTCCGCTGCCGAACATGCATTAAGAGCTGGAATCCCCTAATATTTTTTCCTTCTTTTTTCCTTTTTCCTTTCCCTTTCTTTCCTTTCTTCCCTTCTTTCTTTTTTCCATTCTGTTTTGTGTTTCTGATAAATTATTTTTAAAGTGCGACAAGCGAAGAACAGAAAACGGGTTGTTTCAGCACTTCCGTCCGCTGGCAGAGCCTCCCGCCGAGCCCGGAAAAATAGTTCATGATATGCCCTTATTTTCTTTCATTCATCAGAATTTGGTGGAGATCAGGCGGAAAACGACCTATTTTAGTTTCGTTGCAATCTGGCTCAATTACTCCGATGGAACAGAGTTGAGAGAGACCGCTCCTTGACATATTTGGAAGCATTCAGGGGGGTGAACTGACTTCCCCACTCAACCGGGTTCTCTCTGCTGCAGATTGGTGGGATCTACATGTTTATTTCCAACCAACCCCCTCGCTGTGGGTAAAAAGGGGACCTTGTGGCCCAATAATTGGAAAGCAATCTGGCATTCTGTGGCTGTCGAAATGTTTTGTGTCCTTGTCCACGCTTTCCATCCGCTCCCATGGCGATGATGTCAATGGCGGGGTGTAGAGGTTATTTTCGCGCAAATGTTTCATGCCTCAACAACATGACTTCAGTAGGTAAGATACCAAGGTGTATAGAAAACCCGAGACGGGGAACTTGATGCTGCTATTCCTTTGGTCATGGCGTGCTTTTCTGATAACTTTCTTTGTAAAGCCACAACAGGGCTTACGATTGCTGCCCAAACCAGCCGCTGAAAACTCTAAGGCAGCATTCAGGTTACCGAATCGAAGGCTCTCATGAACTCTCTATAAATACCCATAAGTGTGTTCTTGTTCTTTCCTAGCTGTCCATTTTGTTTGCGTTTCAAGCTAACGGGGACTTCCATGTGCTACGGATATCCGTCCTTGCCCGTTTGCCTAAGTTTGGCCTGAAATATTACGATTAATAAAGGACCTGAGAAAATATATTCGTTTACAGTCGCATACTGATTGTTATTGAAAAAAAAAAAAAAAAAAAAAAAAAAAAAAAAAAAAAAAATGGCTACTGAGAAACCATCGATAGGTTTCGTCGGCCTGGGCCTCATGGGCTTTGGCATGGCCACCAATCTGATCAAGCTAGGTTATGTCGTCAAGGGATATGACATCCAGGAGACAACAATGGCCCGCTTCAAGGACGCTGGCGGCCAGATCGCTTCGTCTCCTGGAGGTGCCGCGGGTGGGAATATGTTCTGTGTTTGCATGGTCGCTACCGCTGCTCAGGCACAGGTCGCCATTTTTGACCATGAAAATGGCATTGCGAAGGGTATTAAATTCTGCTGCTCTCAATGAATTATTTTGTACGTACTGTACATGTCTTATTCTTTTAGCACAGCTAATATGTTGCCGATAATTTCTTTCATAGGTCTCCCCAGTGGCGCTACCCTCATTCTGTGTTCCACTGTTTCAGCCGTTTCCGCGCAGTCGTACCGTGATCAGCTCGTGTCAATTGGCCGCGAAGATGTATACTTTATCGACGCACCTGTGTCGGGCGGAGCCCGGAAAGCCGGAGAGGGTACTCTCACAATAATGGCAGGCGGCTCAGATGCAGCGCTTGAAGAGGGAAAATTCCTCCTTACAGAGATGGCGGATACGAATAAACTATACTTTGTGCCTGGCGGAGTCGGCGCGGGCAGCAACATGAAGATGATCCACCAAGTGTTCGCTGCTATCCATATACTCGCGGCCAGTGAAGTCATGGGGTTTGCTGCACATTTGGGGTTGAATGCCGAAGAAGCGGGCAAAGCAGTTACATCATCCCTTGCATGGAGCTTCATGCATGAGAACCGCTGCGAGCGTATGCTACGAGAGGATTATTATCCAGGAGCGAGTGCTATTACTATTATTCTAAAAGATGTGGTATGGTTGTTAATTCTGCCTTCTACGACTATGCCGCTACAGCTAGTTTTCTCCCTAACTGACTGGTCTGTCGAAAAACAGGGCATCGTCACCGCGGCTGCACGCCTTCATAACTTTCCCACCCCACTCTGTAGCATTGCGGAGCAAATATTCATCACCGCCCTCCCTCTCGGCTTCGGCGGTGATGACGACGCCAGTGCCGTGCGCCTCTACTACCGAGATCCCATCACCAATGCTGAGCCGAAGGCGTCCCTCAACCCCAAAAGCAACGCGGCGGCGCTCAAACTCATCGTCAATTTACTTACCAACATCCATCTAATCGCTGCCGCCGAAGCCATCGCTTTCGCCCGACTCCTCAAAGTCGATCTGCAACTGGTCTACGCCGTCGTCAACGCTGCCGCGGGCGCGAGTACAATTTTCAAACTTCGTGGTGAGGGAATGATCGCAGAATTGACTGGTGGGTTTGACAGTGGCAGCACGAAGACGGTGAATGAGGCCACGGCGGAGCTTGCCGCTGTTGTTCAGGCAGCGAGGGATGTTTATTGCCCGCTTCATATGGGGAATGCTGCGCTTAATATACTTTATTTGGCTCAGAAGCAGGGGCTGGGTGAGAAGACTGATTCGCACATTTTGCGGGTTTATGAGAATGGAGAGTGAGAAACTGCCGGGCTGGTTGGTTGATGGGGAGATTCTCATTGCCATTTCTCTTACCCAATATACGTTGCGGCCTTCTGTATTGCGGCTGTCTTCCCCCTATATCCTACATTCGATAGCCAATTTTGGTTTTCTCACTTCTTTTTGGATGTTCCACATAGAAATTATGCATATATCCACCGATGAGTCCCAGGTATTATTGAATTAGAGTATCAATGGAAAGATATGATTTTAGTCGCTTTTGTCTCCTTTCTGAATCTCTATTTCGAACATTTCAAGAAGACCAAGAGGTGTCAAGATCATCCAATCGGTAACATGGATCACTATATATCTGCTATTTCTGTATAAAATTAATGGTGGCCAACTCTTGTTATTCTAACATCTATGAAAATACTATGATATGTAATTTGCCGATTCAGATATATATATTATAAATAAATTGTTTAGAATTTAAAATATCAGGTATGTTGCCGAGCTACAGTCTGTATTATTATGTGCTTTTATTTTCATAAATTATATACAAATTATGTGAGATTTTATTCAGATTACAGTGCTATATTTATCTGATAGTTTTATATATTTTATTTCACTTTATAATTGATTCTATATGTAAATTGTAATAGAAAATAATGCATGTAAAAAATAGTTATTCAATATTATAAAATGATCAGGTTTTCTCAAGCAAGCGGAACACAATAGTGATCTGAATACATATCCTAAATTTATCCGAGAAAATATTCTTGAAGTTCACATGTAATGCCCTTTCTAGAAAAGCAGAAACTTTTAAGTTATATATATTTGATAGGTGATTTTAAATTACCACATCTAAATTTACTATAACAACTCGTGTTTGAGATATGAGTATCAAATTTATGTCAATTTGTATCGGAAAATGCGGGCGTTGCATATGTTTATAGCCGCAAATCCGCCGTCCTCGTTCGTCAGCACTCGATGTGCCTTAATCTTCCCCTCTGCAATCAGCTTCTCTGCAATGTCTCCAAAACGGATCCCGTACTCGATATCCCCCGGTTTAGGAGGAAAGGAGAACTCGCCCACCCTGAATTCTTCGTTGGTCATAGTGTACACTACCGCGGCGCTGGACTCAACATCCTTTCGCTCCATCTGGGGGAATTGCGTAGCCATGTACTTGCCACCCGGCTTGGAGGCGAGGGCGTCAGCGCATACTGCAGCTGTTTCGGGAATTGAAATAGTGTCGTAAACGAGATGGAGGTTGTCGTTGGTATATTCGCGGATTTTTTTGCCAACGCCCTCCTCGTGGGAGTCGAAAACTACGTCTGCGCCCAGTTCCTTCACGTACGAGAAGTTCTGCGGTGAGCAGGTGGTCAGAACTGTGTAGCCAGACCTGTTGAAATGGTTAGCCGTATCGTCGCAACCACAATAGGCAGGTCGTTAGCCAATGTTTATGGATATGGCAAACGCTCATCATACTGAGTCGGTGTAGACGACATACAGCTTTGCAAACTGAATAGCCAACACCCCCCGTCGCCGAGCTTCCTCCATAAATAAGCACGGGAACGGCATTTTTAACAGGCTCAGTCGGCAGCGCCATCTGCAGGATCCCCTGATACAACCCCTGAGCCACTGTGTACAACCCCATGGGCATTGATGCCGCCTGAATCATACGCAACGTGTCCGGCGCCCGCAACAGCAGATCACCTTGGAGATTACATATTCAGCAAAGGCGCCCTTGGTCGGCTTCATTTTGTTAAGCCAAGGTTGAAGCCCATCACTTTGTCTCCCTTGGCGAATTTCTTGATAACAGCAGGACCAACTTCTTCGATTATGCCGGAAAAGTCGCAGCCACCTAGTGTGCCGGGGACGGTTTTGTCCGAGCCCAAATTCTTCCAGTCCGCCGGGTTGAGGGCGACATGGATTGTCTTGACGAGGACGTGGTCGGGTAGTAGTAGATCGGGAAAATCATTAGATACGAGCATTTCACAGTTGGGCCCTGATATGAGTGCCTTTTTGAGTTTTTGGAATCGCCATTGGAGCAATTTGATACAATAAGATTTAGATATGCAAACACCAACTAGGTGTGGGACATAAAGAGGTTGTTGGGAAATTAATATATAAATTGTGTTGATATAGGAAGGCGAGAGAGTAAGTTCAACTGCGCTGAAGGAGGGGGAGAAGTGTCGATATATATATATATATATAAAGAGGTTCGATGAGGAGAAGCTCCAGAAGCTACCATCATTTTCCTTTGGAAGTCTCCCAGTACTTCGCATTCTAGTAGTACATGAGTTGTGCAGAGTCACTATCAAAAGTTTTGGCTCACTCAAGAAGCATACAACATATCTACTGTTAAGTTGATCGGCGACACGACATGATGACCAATCGATCATGTTGACAATTTGCGGATTCCACAAGCTCCGAGATACTCCTCAAATTGTGCTGGCATGCCGGACAAGTTCGCAAACGCAACATGACTATCAGGCCGCAATAGATATGCAGCGTCTCGAGCGAATCCCACTCCTTTACAGTCTTCTGTCCAGTCGAAAGCATGCAGTGCAACGTCCTTGTCTCTGCACCATGCTATCATCTCCTCCTTGGGGGTTCCGTAAACATGAACTTGCCACGCGATTTGTGATAGTGCTTCATAGTTATCTAACCCAATGGCGGTTGTATAAGGGAGCCGGTCCCCGCCGTGCACCTGGCCCGCGACGCCTCCGACACATGACGTTCCGCGGTAGGTTATGTGCGTTTGCGAAAGTATGCGAAAGGCATAATCCGTAGCTCCTGGTATTCGCATAGCCACGGGGAGGATCCAGGGTACGATATAAGAGCGCGCGATATCTGCAAGAAAACCCCCAGATGTTGCGATGGAGAAAGCTTGATCCGTCCTCTGTATCAACGCTCGCGCAAATGGAATCCTCTCTTCCTCGAAGCTATCCAGCAGTGATGGATCGGCGTGGCCTTGCAATACCGCCGCCAATTTCCAAGCCAAATTGACCGCATCGCCGATTCCGGTGTTCATTCCCTGCCCGCCTGCGGGGCTGTGAATATGCCCCGCATCACCCACGAGAAACGCTCTGCCACTCCGAAATTTGCTCGCCACCCTATGGTGGACGCGATATGTTGAGAACCAGTCGACTTTCTCTACTTTGATTTTCAAGCTGTCTATAGCGGTACCCAATACGTCTTCAAATGCCAGTGTTTCCGGAGGGACATCGGGTTTTTTATCCACCATACCAACTACTCGCACGCGCGAACTGTCGTTGTATGCGAAGATGAGGAGGAAGTCGGAGGAATGGAGACTGACATGGACCTCTCCGTTGATGGCAGGTCCGCTGGCCTCGATGTCCGCAACGTAGAATCGGGACTGATAAGTCCCACCTGGGAAGTGTATATCACTGAGCCCATTTCGCACAGTCGACGATGCACCGTCGCAGCCGATGATGTACTGTGCCTCACAATTCTCCTCCCGCTCCTGTGTATCATTGTGAAGGACGGTGAACGAGACATGGTCGCCATGGTCTTTGAAATTTACTAGCTCCCTATTCCGCTCGACCGTGATGCCAGCTTCCGCCAGCTTTTCCTCCAGCAGCTTTTCATGTCGGTCCTGTGGGTAGACGTGGACGAATGGGTAAGGTGTGACGCCCTTTCCGATATCGCCAATCGGTAATCGCACTCTATGTTTCCCCTGGATCCAAAGGTTTGCGGCTATCATCTGCTTGCCGCCAGCAATCACCTCGTCAGCCAGGCCCAGTTTTTGGTACAGCTCAAGGGAGCGAGCGTGCATGACGATGGCGCGTGAATTGGAAGCCCTAAACTCGCCCTTATCGATTATCCGCAGCCCCACGTTTTGTCTCTGCAGCCACGACGCCAGCACCAGACCTGAGGGTCCACCGCCAACAATCAACACCGGGATTCGATTCATTTTTCCAAAAGCCAGGGCTCAGAAGCGTAGTCGGGATTGTGGACCAAAAGGTAAGGGATATAGCTGTCGCTCAACGAGGAGTAGAAAGCCAGGCTGCCACATCCGGCCTTTTAACTGAACCATGGAATATCATGTTGAGTAGCACAGAATAGTTCTTGAGGATAGATCGTAGAGTTACACCTCTGTAGCCATCGGACATCGCCTGCCCCGAAACGCCGACTTTCGCCTCCCGCTGCACATCCAGCTGGAAAAGCCAATAGATCCTCGCTGAAGAGTGAGATTCAGCGACAAAGAAGAGTACCAAAGGTACGCAGCAGATAGAGGAATTGTCGGCAAAAGAACAAACATCCGTCCGCTTGAAAGTTAAGGCTGCTTCTCTTCAAGGAATTGGCTCAAACTGTCCGATGCTGAGAAAAGAGTTCAAACTAGTTGAAGCGGGGGTGGCTTGAGCCTTAGACCACAAAAATGCTCAAAACACTTATAAAAATGCACACAAAGGTTCGAGAGCTGTCTAATTGGATGGCGAATGCCATACTTGATATGTGAACTATATACAGATTATATGCTTGGATAAATGCAGTCTCTCAAATAGAGCAAATACTGAGTAGCGAGCTTGGAGGCTGGGGGAAAGTTTCATGCGGAGGATGAGGATGCCTCGAGGGTGATACAACTGCATCAATTTATGTGAATATCTCAGTACAAATACACTGCAGTTAGTGGATAAAGGTGTAATTCATATGTTAGAAGAAATACAGTATTATGCATCTCATTTTTGCTGAAAAATATCAAGTATAAGATGAGACCTGAAGTGTAACTATTGGTTAGATGAAATTATAACTACATAATTATTATTATGTAACCTAACTATTGTTTGTTTATTTTTCAGTCAATTCTTATATACCAAATCTCATGATATATACAAGATATATAGGACATTATAAATTACACATAAAAAATAAAATATGGATGACGTGCTGTTATATCCCTATTGAAAATTCTCCTTTTTGTGTGAGATAGTGGAGTTTGAATCTGTTAGAATTGGAGCTAAAAAGGAGAGTCAATTCCCGGTATTAAGTTCACAATTTTCATGTGTTGAAACACGTACGGAGTACTCCGTACTCTGAGCATTGACATTTCTCAGGATCGAAGTAACTGGCCACATAGGATGCAGACCGCACTCCCTTGCATGTCTCAGCATCCAGCATCTGCACGAACCCCTCACTGGCCGCTGCCCGCAGGGATGCCGCACCAATGCCTGACAAGCCTCATAAAACCGTTCATGTAAGTGGCAGGTCAACAGAAGCTAGGCCAGTTAATATTCGGCACAAGCCCATTCTTAGTGGGAGGGGCAGGTCCAACGATCATACAAATAGCTGCTCTCATCTTGTCGACCGCGCGGCCGTGGCAATGAATTTTTGGATCGCTTCTGTGATTCGCAGCTCGTATCCTACAGAGACAGAGCTAAGAGACGGCGTCATGTAGGTCTGTCATCCTCCAGGGCCAACTTCGCTGAAGCGGTGCCAAAGCGGGCTTGAGGTAGCTATCCAAGTCGTTTTTCCATCATTATTATTCTGCGATTGAACTGCCCGAGCTCTAGAATAGTGTGGATGGATGAACACTGAAGCTCAAGAATGGGCCATAGAGATTGGAGGGGATCTCCCTTCCGATGCTTCGCACAGTCCATGGACCATCTTTCTAGCTCCGTGTAGATTGGCTTTGTTACTGAGCTTGATAGCTGAGCAGTCCCTTCAAGATGGTGATGACACATCCGGTCCATGGGCTTGAGCGGGGATAGCACCATGAGGCCCACTTTTGAAGTCACTGGCTGAAATTCCCGCTTCCAGCATCAGTTTGATGACGATTAGATTAATAACTATTAAAGAGTCAACAAAGCAGCCAGCGGCCGTTTGAAACCCGGCGAGTTTTGGCGTGCAATTTCGCTATGTGAAGCAAGAGAGTTACCCTGTCTAACTTCAACACGGCAGGGGAGTTCATCTTATACAGCGAGCCCCAAATTCTAATTGTCGCCTTGTCGCCTTGACATGCGGGAATGGACTGTTGATCGTGACGTAATGGCTGCTTCAAGTTTCCAAGCTTTCTGCGTCTGTCTCGTTAAGAGCAAGGGTAAGTCGTGGTGGACAGTTAATTGCTGATCGTGGAGGGCCTTGTGCGCTGTGTGCTGTGTCGATGGAGTCGTTCATCCGCCCCTTAGTTATATATGGAGGGCATTCCCGCAACCCGCCATAAACTTCCATTTTCCTGTTTGCATATACAAGTGTCAATGACAGATTTTCAGACGGTCGTCTCCGTAACTACTACATTAATAGGAAAATCCATTGCCTTTGTTGTCTACTCTACTGTAGCTGTGTGTGTCATGATACCAGCAAGATTAGAGCCGAAACAAGTCATCACTAGTAGTAAAAACAATGTTAGAATTCCTTTATATGCAGCATTTCGTCAGCTCCTCGTTTGAAGTAGCACCAAGGTATGATATCACCTAGTTCAGCTCATTTTGTCTTTGGACTTGCTGAATTTTGACTGTCTTGCCAAAGATATACAAACCTACGCCCCGTCAAGATCAAGGGTTCCAATATCATCTGGTACGTGATCATTTATACCCAACCTTTTGCCCCATATCTTACAATTTCACAACTGAAGGATGTGCCATAACAGCTCAGCCAGCGATACCCTGCTCGGCATCCAAGTCGCAATTAAGAAAATATATCAACCCTTCGCCCGCTCCGACCTGTGCCAGAGAGCCTATCTAGAACTAAAGCAGTTGAAACTTCTTAAGCATGAAAATGTCCTTCCTCAACCCAACCCCCTTTTCCTACGAACGAGCATTTGCACCATTTGTATCGACTCCCTTACTAACTTGTGTGCCGTTTTCTTTCCTACTAGATCGCTGGCTTGCAGGATGCGTTCCTGTCATTCGGAGGGAATTTGTAAGCACGTCCTTGATCCTCGACTTGCTTTGCAAATCTCAACAGGCAATTTTTGAGCTTACCGGAACGTGTAGATATCTCATATCACAGCACCAAGGCATGACTCTTGATCAATGTCTTGCATCCAGTACGCTCCAGCAATGTGCAAGAGTTTTCTTCTATCAACTCCTGGTATGTGCTGGCCCTCCAGATCCACTATTTCTAGCTTGCCAATAAGTGACCTCGCTGTTAATCAATTTATCTGCAGCGGGGATTGAAATATCTTCATTCCGCAAACATAGTGCATTGCGACTTGAAACCATCCAGCATCCTCATTACCCGAGGCTGTGACCTGCAAATAACCGGCCTGGACCACTCACGAATTCATGGTGAGAGAGTTACGATAGATCATGTTTACGACAACGCAAACCAATGCTATCAGGCTCCAGAACTCATGTTAGATGCACAGACTTATCACCCTGCCATGGACATGTGGGCGGCGGGCTGTGTCCTTGCGGAAATGATAAATGGCTGTCCCCTATTTTCCGAAGAACGATGCACGAACCAACTATACGCCATTATTAAGTTGTTTGGGTATGCACCAGGCGATCTGATGGATGGGCTCAGTAGTGGGAATGTAAGTATATGCTGCCGAACACTTATGCTAGCCTTACACAGGATGCCGGTTGAGATGGCTAATCTCTTGATCATTGAACAAGATTATTGGTTATTTGAAGTCTTTACCAGCTCGCGATTGGAAGCCTTTGAGAAAGCATATCTCCACGTCCGATAATGAAGGTAGGGAAAGAGGCCCAATTTGCTTTCCTTCTCCATTCCCTCTGTCTTGATTTTCTGTTTCTACCTTTTCCCCTTTCCCCTGCAACGTAGCTAAACTTCAGTTCACCATGTAAAATATACTGGAAGGGCTAATTCGTTTCTAACCCACCTTTATTCCACGAACAGCCCTTGACCTTCTAGAACAACTGCTCGACTTCGATCCATCGATAAGATATCCCGCCGCCCAAGCGATCGAGCATGTATATGTTTCACTTTACCATGATCTAGCGGACGAACTGACGTCTGACAAGACATGGTCAGTCGCCGACTTGGATTATGCCGAGTGGCCGGTCAACGATTGGAAAACCTTGATGTATGTGATGCGTATCCACCATCGCCCAGTCCAGCCTCCCATCATGCCCTCGCTTCCCGCTTTCCCCTGCCCCCTGCCACCCGGACACGTTCGAAACACGGCCCATCGGTTCCCTTGCATGGCCCTATCTAGTATATATAAGAAGGTGGCAGATTTTGCTAACGGTTTGGTGCCTGAAATTCGGCATTTGCTTTCTCTTAACAGTCTCTCCGAAATTGTGGACCATCATGAGCTTAGAAACGGGTACCAGCAGCCGGTGGAGTGTTCAAATTAAGTATGGGAAACGGTGATGATTTAGTCATGATCTAAACTTAGCGTTGTGATGACTGATGATCTTTTTTTCGTCCCTTCATCGGGAGCATACTTTTCTCGGGTGATGTGGGACTCATTTGTTGGGGGGATTGGGTTGGGTGATTCGTACCCTCTATACCACCACGGCGCTGGTGGTGATATGAGCTCTTTTGCCCTAGTGGCCTAATATCATTGAACTTTTGTTGACAAAGCAATAACGATTTCGTGCTGCCACATTTAAATGATTGGGCAACTAATTGGTGGATAGCCAGCCAACCAGCACTGGCTTGCTGTCTGGAGTGTAACTGCCAGTGATAGTTGTTGGATCAAAAAATAAAAACAATAAAGAACAATTGGAAAAAGAATAAGTTGCAGCGCACGAACTCTTATGTTAGATGACTACAGAGATAGCCTGAATTAGAAAGACAGCTTACAAATACAGCTTATGGAGACTCAACTGACTGGGAGAA
>NW_001813980.1:419024-420742 GCF_000149585.1 Histoplasma mississippiense
AATACACACCCACACATGAATGCACTCCCAAGAAGTATATCACACACCTAGCAGTATATCAGTATATCAATATGCTAAGAAGCATTACTATCTATTCAAACACCATTTGAAGAAATAAAAATTCCATCTGAAAAAAAGAGAAAAGGTGAAAAGGAAATTGAAATCAAAGAAGAATACTCACACATTTGCAGGTTTTTTCTGCTGAGACACAAGCCTCACAATATTTTCAGATATTTGATCCCAACACACATCAGAAATCAACATCCTCTAATTTGAGAGCACAACACTCATATGAGAGCTGACTATTGTGCGTCATATAGTTAATTAGAGCTAGAGCTAGAACAATATAGCAAGTGAGAATCAAATGATGCTAAGCAGGAACAAGCTAGTGACACATGACAGAGAATATCATCAATAATAATAAGTGATAAACACCAGAGAATCACTTACTTGCAGTTGAGGAATCTGAGGGAACCCATATTGATAAGAAGAGGGGGAAGAAGCAACAGAATATTTATTTAAAAAATTAATTTTTAATATAAAAGATCACATCAGAGAGGCAGAGAGCATTGATGATGATCAGATTAAAAGAGAAGAAGAATCAGTAAGAGGGAAAGAAATTCTTTTTATCTCTTCACTTGCAACCTCTAGCAATCACAAATTCACCAATTCTGCCATATTTAGAAATTGATAACAACATATAGCAAGCGCTTGCTAGTGACATATCTATACAAATTACTGAGAGCAGCTCATATGAAAAGAGGGGGCAATTTGTAATGCACTCATCTATTATTTCCATATATATCTTCATTTATTCTTACCTTTTCTTACTATGTTCTCACTACCACTATTCCTAAGTATATAAATATTTATATGTTTGTATGTACATGTACTTCGCACATCTTCTTTTCGTTCCTTTCCTTCTCTTCCTTAGCGATTAGCTACTATATTATTGTTACTATATTACTATATCATTATATTATATTCTCCTACTACTGCACGCTATAAACTATCTTCTACTATTCACTCTTCACACTGTCACCCCTCACAGTTTCTAATCGCTTAGTATCACTTTTTCGAGCCCCTGTCTGCCAGTGGTCAATTAGGGCAAGGACGACCACGTGCTGCGCAATATATAAACCCCTCTCCTCGCACGCCAGAGCATTCTCTGTCAACTTCCCACGACAAACCTCAATTGCAGCTCTCTTCCCTATCACTCACTTTCAATTCCACCCTCACCTCTAGCTTTCGAACAGTTTTTCATCCGGGTACGGCTCAGCATGGATAGCGTCGTTGTCCTCTCTTGCGATGGAGTTGTCACCGAATGGTCAAGGTATTGTTGCAACCACGCGTGCACATGACAGGTGTTCGATCAGTTCATGTTCTCTCAGCGGCTTAGCTATATATACTCTTCTTTGAAAGTATGTGCCTTGTGGATATTTTATCCAGCCACACTTTTTCTGAATTGGAGCGGGCCTGCAGCCGGTGATCATGAACTGATTGTTCTGAGATTATACTGTCTGAACTTGATCTGGGTAATTCCAGCGAAAGGACATGTTACGCTTGATATCCAAGGTCCCTATATACGTTGTTGTGGTTGATATGCTGACTCTGACAGTGACACTTAATTCGCTCTGAATTTACATCGCTCTTGTTGCCTAAACAGGTCTACCGATAAGATTACTTTTTTGACGAATTGGTAGGTCTCTTGAGCGAAT
>NW_001813980.1:420842-422724 GCF_000149585.1 Histoplasma mississippiense
ATTCCAATCCAAGGCATATTTCAAGGATGAGGGCATTAAACCGGTACCTTCTTGAGCCTAATGACCCCTCTGATGTCACTGAGATCATTGGGAGTGGAAAGGTCGACATGGGCTTCAAAGCCATGATCCACACTCTCGCTGTTAGTGGAGAGTATTTTACTTTATATTATATGTGTATGTCAATGATAGAAATGCATTGATGCTTACGGATCCGTCTAGGCGAAAGCCCGCAACTTCCCAGTTGTTTCCGTCGGATCGCTGTTGGATGAACCCTTTACCGGTATTGTCTACTTGAAGGATAGTGGTGTTACCACTGACTTCCACTCCCTGAAAGGGAAGCGGATTGGATATGTTGGTGAATTCGGAAAGGTCTGAGCTTCCTAGCTTAGCAATGATACTTCTCAAGGAATAAGCCACTCACCAAATTTCGCTAGATTCAAATCGATGAACTTACTAAGTACTATAACATGTCTGCATCCGACTACACTGCCGTCCGCTGCGGAATGAACATTACCAAGGCCATCATTCGCGGCGAGATCGACGCGGGCATCGGCCTCGAGAATGTGCAGATGGTCGAGTTGGAGGAGTGGCTTGCGGAGCAGAATCGCCCTCGTTCCGATGTCCAAATGCTTCGCATCGACCAACTCGCAGAGCTCGGATGCTGCTGCTTCTGCTCCATCTTGTACATCGGAAACGAGACATTTATTTCCCAGAGCCCGGAGAAGGTCTCCAAATTCCTCAAGGCAGTCAAAAGAGCCACAGACTATGTTCTCGCGAAACCCTCAGAAGCTTATGAAGAGTACGTTGACGTCAAACCCGTTATGGGCACTCCAGTCAATCGTAAGATCTTCGAACGTTCCTACGCCTACTTCAGTAAAGATTTGAAAAACGTCCAGCGAGACTGGATTAAAGTGACCAACTACGGCAAACGGCTCGACATTCTGGACGCTAGCTTCGAACCAAACTACACGAACAAGTTCTTGAGCTGGACACTTGAGCCCGAATCCGACGATCCAACGGGCGACCAGTGTCGGATGGCAGACTTGCAGCGCCTGGTTGCTGCTGAGGGTGGGTTCCGAAGACTTGAGCCCGCTGCGGTCAAGGCTTGAGATTTGTCCACAAGCCGTCCCAATCAACATGAGTCACTAGGCATCCCTGTCGGCAGTATGTGTTTTTTATTATCCAATCAGGGTGGCATCATTGAATGTACAGGGGTTACATTCCTCTACGCAAAAAAAGTCTCATGGAAGAAGTTGGAAATTTATGTCTTAGGTAGTTTTTTTTTTTCTTTTTTACAGATCGCTCTCCAACTGAATGACAATCCTTTCAAACATCATTTTCGCCCCATAATTGATCTATATCCGGCTCCATGTTATAGGTTTAGCCAATGGACCCACTTACCCAAAGCTTAACCTCCCTGTTCCAGTTCCTATGGCTGCAAGATAATTAAACGACCGTTCCGGCGCGTATCTACGGCTTTCAGAGTACATATTGCCATGGTACAGTACATGTACACAATTGTAGGCTGAATTCATGGATTTGGACATGACCGTGAAGGTCCTGAGAGGCTCTATTTGTTGAGGGGTTTGAGTTACATGCAACTTGACTCTATCCGTCGCCGCAATGAAAGCAATCGAGCAAAACTGATTCAGGAATGAAAATCTAACTGCGCTGCATTGACTAAATATGGGGCAGTGGACGTTGCGAGGGCTAATAAATTGAAAACGCGACATCCGAACAAAAGAGCAAGAATAGCCTGAATTATCATCCAGAGGCAACTTTGGAGCTACCTGGGTAGCTAAGGAACATCCACATGCTCCTAGCTCAGTGTTTTCAGGTCCTTGCATATGCCGGGTTTCCCTCCTTTGGAAGTTGCTGGGAA
>NW_001813980.1:423041-608372 GCF_000149585.1 Histoplasma mississippiense
GCTTTGATTCTTCGCTGACATCTTTCCAATTCTTTGTTCGTCCGTTAGTAAACTGAATTACCCCATGTAAGATATCGACTCAGTTAGTCGACCTCCTTCTATCACATGCACAGGTATTGTACGGCATCACAAAGGAAATATGATCCGTAATGTTAGCTGCACCAAGCAGTAATGGTACATATAACCATCCACCTCTCTGGAACTTGATTCCCAAAAGAAACACCCCACAATAATGAAACCTAACATTTTTTAGGCCCGTAGTAGCTGGGGAGGTGGGCGTGGCAGATCTGCGGTGGGTTCAAAAATGGCTGATGCTGCATGCTGCTCGAAATGATGCCGCAGGCTGGAAAATGCAGGAGATTTTGTTTACTAGCACGGTGTATGGTTGGATGCAACCGATATGCATAGCTATCGAATATGCCAGTAGCTAACTATCGAAGCCAGCTCGAGGATAGGCTAGCATAGGGTGCGCATTGAGGATCGAACGCGTGTCAGTCGGTTGCTTGGATCACCAATTGCGCGGGAAGTTGGGGTGTTGGGGGTCTCAATTCATGCCGGCTCATTTCTTTTTTTCATATTCTGTACGACCTTTGTTCTTGGGTCACGGATGCTTTGCATAGAGGGACGATATACCAACCACGACGTGGAATCGGAGCACATATGCGGGTGATTCCAGCCCATATATCGCGATGCCTAAGTGTGAAACCGGTAGTTAAACCTCTAGGTTCAAAGAAATAAAAGCTTCCACCAAGCTGGATCACCAAAATGCCACTCATTTAATAGGTGACGCTTCACCACACAAAAGTCGTTGTTTTATCCTAGTTTTATATTTGTTTGATACGTGAAAAGCTAGTTTCTTATAGGATTCTCCCCGTAAAGAGTTTGGACTCACCTTCATTCCAAAGCCCTAAAGGCCCCCCAAGATTTAGGCGAAATCTAGTTATAAACATTACAAGAATTAACTTCATATGTGAACAACAGCAATTATAAATTGCCTTAAGTTACTAAGAACTGGCTATCGCTGTTCTCAGTGAAAGGGAAATAGATAAAAATGGCAGGATAAAAAAGGAAGAGCGAAAGACTAGAAGAGATTAGAAACTGAGATCTCTGTCACCTCTGGGCTAAAATAGTGTATAAAAAAGGGCTAAATTAAACTACTTGATTGATGAGACTTTTTTTACTTACCTTTCTGTCTTTACGCTAATAGCAGTCTGTGGTTTCCTATGTGCTTAACAATAGCGTCATGCCAGGCGCCTCCGGGCCCAGTATGCCCCGAAGGGTTTAACTACATATAGGATCCTGCTCCTATCACCGCAAGCGCTGTCGTGGTGGTTGACCTTAGCCAAGTGGCCCAGCCTCGCCTGCCCGCTTGGCTTGAACACTATAACCAAAATGGATTGATGATATTACAGCATAGATAAACAAGATAGTGGTACGAAAATTATTTCTTCTCATCCGAATAGCAAACCTCAACTATGTAAGCCCAGTCCTTATAATAGAAGTTTATGGCCTTGACACCTAACTTGGCTGCCAAAGCCCCCTGAGAGCATTTCAGATAGTATGCATTGATCCAGAAATATCGATGAGCGATTCAGAGAGGGCATGACCTTATTGAGAATATTTGCACAACGTCATTCTACTGCCGTCTGAGTAGAGCAAACACAAGTGGAACGGATAAGCACAACGTTCCGTATACATAATAGATAATTAACTAAATCAACATGGCAACCGTTGTGTTCCCTTCTCTCGCCCGCGCTTACACCGTCCCCGCTTCCCACCACAGATACACCTACATCTTCTCCCGTCCCAGCACCAGTACCAGCACTGCCTCCACCATCCTATTCCTCCACGGATTCCCCTCTTCCAGTTACGACTGGCGCCACCAAATCACCTTCTTCATAACAAACGGCTATGGTGTTCTTGCGCCTGACTTGCTCGGATACGGCCAGAACACATCAGCTTCTGGAGCTGATGCAAATGACCCAGCACAGCCGACGGAGCTCTCAGACTACAAAGCCAAGACAATGTCTGCAGATATTATTGCGCTGCTGGACCACGAGAATATCTCAGGGCCTGTCCACGCTGTGGGGCATGATACAGGCTGCTATCTGCTCTCGAGGCTGGGGAATTATTACCCCACACGGCTTGCCAGCTTGTCGTTCTTGGAAGTCCCGTACCAGAAGCCTGGTGAGGGCTTTCATCTCGATGCGATTAATGAGATGGTGAAACAGGTCTTAGGGTTCGAGAGGTTTGGGTACCTGAAGTTTTTTGTGTCGGAGGGAGCGGCGGGACTCATTGAGGAGCATGTAAGTATTTGGCCATGATCTTTATTTTGGTATGCACCGCTGGTGGGGCAGATTGGCTAATTGGACTTGCTAGGTGGATTCGTTCTTCACATTGTTCTATCCCGCAGAGGCCGATTTATGGATCGAGCACCTAGGGCCAACAGGGGCCCTGGAGACATGGCTGCGGAACGATCGTAAAGCGCCACTGGCCCCGTATATCACGGAAGAGGTGCGTAGGGCCATGAGGGAATTAATTCCTCAATGTTGTAGTTAGTTCTATTCTAACGTTCAACAGGAGAAATCCACTCAGTTCAAGATCATGCGCGGCCATTACAAATCTGCGTTGATGTGGTATCGCGCCCTGGTAGGGAATATCAATGTCGACGACGAGATCCAGGCACAGTTAGACTCGAAACTCTACCAGCCAGTGTTGATGCTCACCTCGCAGCCAAGCCGGTTGAATATACCAGGCGCAGCAGCGGGCATGATGAAACAGTTTGCGCAGAACTTGACTGTCAGGGAAGTTGATGCTAAAGGGCATTGGATCCAGTTGGAGGCGAGGGATGAGGTAAACGAGGTTTTGTTAGGCTTTTTCGAGAGAATATAGGAATATTGGCGGGGTTCTTGCGAAGCAAGATAGATTGCTGCTAATGGACAAACAAATCTCTGCTCTGGATTTGTAAAAGTATACATATATCCACACATTTGGTTGGATATAGGCTGTCATTCCTACCCCTTCTTTTCTCTTCGATACATTTCCAGGCTCCGATTCGCGAAGTAATTATATTGGCCATGAGGGTACTAGTAACTAGGAGTAATACCGCTACGTGGAATGGATTCGTGCCAGAGCTGATTCTCAGAGACATGCCTCATCGTAACACAATGCCGAACCCCTTGGATGTGAAATGAATTATCAAGCATACGCAGAGGACATCATAGGTTAGAGAGGCAGTTGCGTCTAAGCTTCCCGTAGATGCTGAATTAACCAGACCCAAGCAAGTTCGTCACCTAAACCTCAAGTCTTTGGTAAGTTGTCGCCTCGAGAGCTCAGGTGTTTAGATGTCTCTACATGTTTTCCGCTCAGCGTAAAAGGCGGGGTGGGGTGTCTCACATCGAAGAGACGTGGGAAAGATGATATCGCAGTGAGATTTTTGACGGAATTAACTCCTTATTTTTCCCGGTGCGTATTCCTCTTGTCGTTTCCTAAATCCATACAAGATACACAGCCCAGCACCGATCCTCCACACACATCACATCACATCTCTAAAATCCAACCGGGCTCTACCCCTCCTTGACGCTGCTGTTGTTGGTAGGTACGCCTACCCTGGAATCTGCTGCTACAACCTGGAAGGCATCCTAGTCACGGTCCGCGCCGCAGATGCCAAACGATCCCCAGCCATGAACCTCACCTTCCCCTGGGCCATCCAGTACACCGGAGCACTCCTCGTGCACGCTGCCGCGAGCGCCGCCTGCGTCGCTCCCGTGCCCGTAATCCTGCATCTAGACTACGCACAAAGTGCCGAGGTCATCTAGCAGGCCGCGGACATGCAGCCGCTCACCTTCGTGGTGGACATGAACCATTATGAGAAAGTAGAGAACCTGGCGCGGACGACGGAACCGGCAGCGTACTGGGGGATTGCGACGGAGGCGGAGCTCGGGAGGATCGAGAGTGGGGAAGGTGGGGTGGCTGGAGGGCCTGCTGACGACAGCGGAGGAGAGCCGGGAGTTTGTACGGACTGGGGTTGATTGGCTCGCGCCTGCTTTTGGAATTGTGCAGGGGAGATGGTCCCGGTGGAATCTTGGTTGGAATATGACCTGTTGTGGAGGATTAGGGGGGCGGTGGGGAATAACGTGAGGCTTGTGTTGCACGGAGCAGATCCATTTACGAGGGAGATTTTTGAAAAGTGTGCAGAGGGAGAGGGTTAAAGGGGGGGGGGGGGGCGGCGGTTCCTATTACTGTCCTGCATGGGGACGTGACGGCGGAAATGCAGCAAGTGGTTGGGGCCATAATGTATATGTTGGGGCCAACTGGGATGGCGTAGCGTCGCTTCATTTTCATGCTCATTCCTTTGTTGATTCAATCATTTATTTTTGGTCTGCTTGTTTTATTTAACGGTGATTTTATACATGGTCAAGACATTTCACTAATTGATAATTCTCCATATATGTACAGAGGTGAAAAAAGATGTGGAACAGGAAACGAGAAAATAAATAACAGCTTGAACATTATGTCAACAAGAGAAAGCTAGAAACTCATAACCAACAGAAAATAAACAACGAACAAACGGAATCTCCGTATTCCAACACCTGCATTCTCGATGCCGGAAACGGGGGAGCCGGGTTTGCTTTTGCTGCTAGTACAGATCTGGACCCATGACGCATGTCGTAGGAAGTCACGGCACAGCGAGCTGTAAGAGAGAATGAAAGGACTGCGGCGCCATGGTAGCAAAATGGCACCACAAGCATAGGCGCTAACCGATTGAAGGATCCAAATCAAAAAAGGAGACCAAAATTTAAAACAGAAGAAGAAAAAGCAGCACGATCCTATTTCTTACGCGAAGGCCATCATCTTCTTAATCTCCGCAATGGCCAGACCGGGGTTCAATCCCTTGGGGCACGTCCTCGTGCAGTTGAGAATGGTGTGGCATCTGTATACACTCATGCTGTTGTCGAGGTGAGCCTTGCGCTCCTCGGTTTTCTCGTCACGCGAATCAATTAGCCACCGGTAAGACTGCAGCAGGAGAGCGGGGCCGAGGTATTCTTCCGAGTTCCACCAGTAGGATGGACAGGAGGTTGAGCAGCAGGCGCACAGGATGCACTCGTAAAGACCGTCGAGTTTTTTGCGGTCTGCGGGCGATTGGCGGATTTCGCGGCCCTACGAAATAACGTGAGAAAGTTTGCTTTATGAAAAGTATTGTTATTTGTGAGGAGGGGCGTTGAACATACGTCTGGAGAAGGTGTGTCACGCTGTAGGTATGGCTTGATTGATTTGTATTGCTTGTAGAAGTAGGTCAGATCGGGAACTAGATCTTTGACCACGTAGGTGTGAGGGAGAGGATAGATTCTGGACTCTTTGGTGGTCTCGGTAGGAATACGGCCTTTATAGTTCAGTATCAATCCACACTAAAAGGTACAGTGGTGAACCTACATAAGCAAGCCAGGGTGTTAACGCCATCAATGTTCATGGCACAGCTCCCGCAGATGCCCTCTCTGCAACTTCTCCGGAAGGTCAAGGTCGGATCTTGCTCGTTTTTTATTCTGATCAGGGCATCTAGCACCATGGGGCCGGTCTTGTTCAGGTCGAGAGTATAGTCGTGCATGTAAGGCTTCTCGGTGGGCTTGTCCGGGTTCCATCTGTAGATCTTGAAGGTCTTGAGTCTTGGGGATTGCAAAGTCGATGGGGTAGATTGATCCGCGACCTTGGATGCAGACTCCACGGTGGCATAAGATCTCGAGGCTACGGAGGTGAGGAATAGAGGTCGAGAGGCCGCGAGTAGGCGGGATGTAGGGCGTAGGGAGGCCATATCGACAGCTGCCTTCCAATTCCGAGAAGAGGGGCAATAACTCAGAGTTAGATGTAGATGGATATCAGCGACTCGTAGTCGGTTAGTTCTTCAAAAGATTTTCCCTGGTGCTTGCTACTCTCCGCGTGGGGTCAATTGAAGCCGTCGTCGTCGTCGTCGTCGTCGTCGTCGTCGTCGTCGTCGATGTCTGCTGTTTGAGTGTGTCTGCTTCAGTTTTCGCCAACCTTGGGAAGCGGCAAAGTCGCGGTTATGTCAGCAGAGCTAGCCAATCACGGGACTGTGATTACCAGTCAGTTCTTCGATGTCTCGTAGTTATAACTAGTTAACGTTGATATTGATAGCTACTAGTATTGATATTGGTATTTATATTGCTATTAACATTACTTAAAGTCTGCACTCTAATCCCCCGAATTGCCCTCTAGTATACCAAATAATGCGCGCTGCATACGAAACATTGTTCTATCTTCGAACAGATTCACTGCCAAGCTTTAATCATGTGATATATATCCCAGCAAGCCCTAATTCCCTATTTCGGCCAGGCCAACCTCTTCCATTCATCCATGTTGTTGACCCAGGGGACGGGAACCAACTCTGGGACCGTGTCAGATTGATGAGACGCTGCTGTCCTTGGTCCCGACCATGGCCTGACATTCCGCTAGGGACCACACTCGTTTGTCCTGCGAATTCATTCATTCCCCTATTATCTACTCTGGCGACTGCCGTCCATTCATTCACTCATCCACTGCTGAGGAGGCCTGCGCTTACTCTAGCTATACTACGTCCAGCCCCTGAATCCCGGCGCAAAGGCAGAAAATATACTGAAGTCACAGAATTGGGTTAGACTTTGTTGTCTAGCCCACACTGGCATTCAGATAGATATACTCGGAGCTGATATACAGCCATCACCTTCGCTATCCTTGGTCGGAAAACAATTCCTCGCAGGGCAGATTCATGAATACAATCGACTCTGATTGTCATTTCGGACACACTCATTTAAACACATATCCCCGAGAAACATCCAGACAAAAGCCCTGTAGAAAGGAATATAGACAATGGCCCAATCAATCAAGACTGTTTCCTCTCTCACCCGCACCGTCTCCTCAACCAGTGTTCGGAGCATCAGTAATGATGAAACCGTACCTCCTCACACTCCCCGGCATGTGCTCCCGCAGTCCGAGCCCACCTCGATAAAACATATCAAAGCCGGTTCCTGTGTGCAAGTCTCCGTCTCCGAAATTCCCAAGCGCAAACCCGTCCTCATTCCCCCCAATCCTACCACCACAATTATAACAGCAACACCATACCACGACTCCCCATTCGCGGAGAAAGGCGCTGGCGCTACCTCAGCAAATTCTCCCTGGCGATCCTTCACCAGCAAATTCAAACGTCCATTCATGAAATCGACGTCCGTCGCAGCAAGTCCATCACGACCACCAACACCACCAACACCACCAATAACGACAGCAGCGCAAACCAACGACCTCAAAGCAAAACTCCCCTTCCAGTCTAACAAGAAAAAACAACGTGTCTTCTTCATAATCGGTGGAGTAGTCCTTCTCCACCTCATCCTCGTAATTGGGTTGGCAGTGGGTCTTTCGGGGCGGAACAAGAGCAGTAATATTAATCATCACTCCTCTGCCGACCTCCCGCTACCCAACAGCCATGGAGGGCCGTATACGGGCGATTTAACGTATTATGACGCGGGACTGGGCGCTTGTGGGATTGAGAGTTCGGCTGGGGAGCCTGTGTGTGCTGTATCGCATTATCTGTATGATGCGGTGTCTGTAGGGCCGAATCCGAATGCGAACCCGCTGTGCGGAAAGAAGTTAAGGTTGCGGAGGGCGGGGAGGAGTGTGGACGTTACAGTTGTGGATCGATGTAGGTTTTTGACCTCTTATTTTTCTGGCGTTGGCTGACTTTGATTCTGTTGTAGGTGTTGGGTGCCAGCCAAATGATATCGATGTCTCGCTTAGCGTTTTCACGCAACTGGCGTTGGAAGAGCAGGGGCGTGTGGATGTGCAGTGGGCGTGGTTGGAGGATACACCCCTCCCGCGCACGCCCCCACGCACGCCAGGGTAGCAGGTTGGAAGGACCACACCTGGTGATATGTGGTTATCCTGTGGATTTCGAGATGCGAACTTGAATTTCTTGTTTTTGTTTTCTTTTTTATTTTTATTTTATTTTTGTTTTGTTTTTATCATGAAAGAAAACTGATGTTTCTCGTTTCATCATTTCGTTTCTGTTTCGTTTCAGGCGAATGAAACGTTTCATGCGTATTTACTAGCTTTCGTTGCTGCGATTTGCTCCTCTTGGACATGATACCCACCTTACACCCAGCCCTTTTTTTTGTATAAAAAGGCAAAACCCTTTCACCTTCTTGGTGGGTAGTAAGGAACATTCTTTGATTGTTGTTGATATCGAATGTATACATCGAGTGAATAATATGTTGTCAATGCGTATATCTCTATTTATATCTCTTGTTTGTGTCTAATATCCACCGCTAGAGAAAGCGGCTTGTTATCTTCAATTATTAAACCCTGATCATGACATGACATGACATGAATGGAATACCCCCAATTGCCCCTCTCACAAACCCAAAAAATTTTCACTCATAAGCAAAACGATCAATAATCAGGAAACTCCGGCTCGACTTCCTCTCTCCACGCCTTCAGTCCACCCCGGATATCTCCCACCCACCTCTCACCGCCCCTATCAACACCCAGCTCTTTCAGCTTCCGCACCGCCACCTGAGAGTCATTCCCCAATCTACACACGACATGGATCGGTCTGGTCGGGTCCGTATCGAGCAGAGATGAAGGGTACCAGGACGGGAGATTGAGAGCTGTTGTACTTGTTGCTGCGGACGTGCCATTGGGCGCTGTTTCAACAAGGGAGCCGGAGTTCAATGGCGTCGCGGAGGTAGAAGAAGAGGATGACAAGATCGACGAGATCGGAATATTAACACTCCCCTTCAGCGCGCCCAGGCCATATTGCACCGCCTCCCGCACGTCGATTAGAATCGGGCTTTCCCCCTCCCCCTCCCCCTCCTCCCCCCACGGCTTTTGATACCGCCTCCAATACTCCCGAGCCGATATCCGCTCCTCAGCCCCCAACAGCGCCTGCGCGCCAACCACCCCGCCGCAGAACTGCACATAATCCATCGACCCACTGCGCAGCGAATCCAGCGTTATCGTCCGCGCCGTCGGCGAACAAGTTGCGCAGTCCTGTCGCCGTCGGCGTAGCCGTATACTACGGAATGGGGGGCTAGAGAAGGCCGAGAAGAGGAGAAGGGTTGGTGATATGGTTGTGGACGTGGCTGACATTGTCTGCGTGAGGACGCGGATCGCCTCGAGCGCTTGGAGCACGCCCATGACTCCGACGACGGGGCCGAGGATGCCGCCGTCAGCGCAGCTCGTGACGCTCGCGGCGGGAGGGGGTTTAGGGAACACACAGCGGTAGCACGGTCCTCCGGTGGTGGTGTCAGTTGGCAAGGAGGATAGTTGGTCTGCTGGCTTTTGGGGAGGGTAGTTGAGGACCATTAGCTGGCCCTCGGTGCGCAGCGCGGAGGCGGAAACGAGTGGTTTGCCTAGGATGACAGCGGTGTCGGAGATCAGGTAGCGGGTTGCGGGGTTGTCTGTGCAGTCTAGGATGAGATCGTAGGGACTGAAGATCGAAGGTGCATCGGCGGAGGTAAGGTTGACGCGGTAGGGGATGTATTTGGGATATGGGTTCAATCTGGAGAGTTTATGTGTTGGTGAGATGTATGCGTATCCAGTATTAATAGCAATATGACGTACTCTTTCAAATAATGAATCGCGCTATCAACCTTGAACTTCCCCACATTCCTCGTCCGATGCAGCACCTGTCGATGCAGGTTTGATTCCTCGACCGTATCTCCATCTATGATTCCTATGGTTCCAACCCCAGCTCCAGCCAGATACATGGCAGCAGGGCATCCCAATCCCCCGGCGCCAACAATGAGAACCGAGGATTCGCGCAGTTTTAATTGCCCTGTATCAAAAAGGATTCACAAATTAGCCTGTAGTTCTCTATTTTCGCCGCTTGTTCCAGGCCCGAACGCACCCTCAAGCCCGATCTGGTCCACAATCATCTGCCGTCCATAGCGTCGATACTCATCCTGTTCGAGCGGATATCTGCGATTCCGTTCAGATGGCACTTCTCCCTTGTTCACAGTTTCCGGCTGGCTTGTGGTCGTTGTTGCTGTTGTTGGCCTCCCCGCCGCGATCTGCCGCTCTGTCCGCTCGAGCGCAGCATTGAGTTGGGAGAGCTGAGCTTCCGTAGTGGAGATTTGCTGCTGGAGGAATTCGCGGGATTTTAAGAGGTCCTCCATCTCTTTATCATTTCATTTTATCCTCCGACTACGCTTGGTCAAGAGCGTGTTGGCAGAATGATTCAGAAAAGAAGTGTGGGGTTAGGCGGGGTGACAAAAGGTTTTTACATCTGAAGTTTAACTTTGGTTGTGGCACGTCGGTTCTCTTTCAAATAGCGAAATGATTTTAGTACGTAGTTTGCAAATATTATTGAATTAAATCATTGTGTGCTACTTTCGTTCTTCTTTCATACCTTTTTCTTATCATGACATTTTGTTAGAGGAAGACATGGTAATTGAACTTTTCAGATATTTACTCTCAAGCCGAAACTCCACCAAAGAAACTCCGTACACCGTTCTACATATCCCGCGGACCGTTTCTCATGAGCTATAGCTATCATCCACGTTGGTTCTCCATGTCTGAAGCTTTATCACTGATGTAATAAAATCCTCCCTGCGGGTTGCAAAACTGCAAACCGCGCAAACAAACAACCCCAGCAGCGTGCACAGAGGATCCGGTATCTGCTCCAACTGAAGCGAGGCCGAGATAGGCAACCTATGGTAGGAGCGTGTGGCCATTCGTAAAATAAAAGAAAAGAGATAATACACCCTTTCATGTCGGCCGCGCAGCCTTATTAAATTCTGGATTCTGGTCGATTGTCTGTGTAATAAAACTACGCAACGCCGCCCAACGATTCGACATGGGAACGTTCTCGGCTCCCGGCTGCGGCCGTGGATGTGGCTGCGTATGATTTGTGAATTCTGTATCAGAAGGCGAAGGCGAAGGCGCCACAACCGCCATCTGCACCAGATTCCTCGCAAACCGCTCCCTCTCCTTTCGATCGAGCATCTCCTTCCTCTTCATTGCGCCGGGCTTATGTTTCAAACTCTTCTGCCGGATGATATTCACCTGGCCGGCCATCTCCCCTCTATGTCCATCGTTATGATTAGGGCTGTTATTTTCATTACCGGCGTCAGGCAGCGCATCAACGAGAGAATCGAGATTGGCGACTAGTTTCTTCGAGGGACGCCGTCGCTTTAGGATCTTGGTGCGCGGCTTCTCAATTCTGGAAAGGAAGACGGAATGTTTTATTTGGCGTTTGTCTTTTTTGTTTGTGTGGAAGGTTGAGGTGTCGGGGAAGAGACCTGAGGGGATGGGGGTGGTAGCTGATTTCCGGACAATTTTGGCCCGGCTTGTGGTACGTTGTTTGGGGGCGACTGGGGCCTATTGAGTTCGTTAGAAGTGAAAAGCGGCGAAGCAAGGGTTCCAAAAGGTAGGTATACCATGGTGATCGGGTTATGAAGAGTAGTCGTTGGTCTCGTATACGGCTGCGAGCCGTTTAACTGCGGCGAGGAGACCCGTCTCAAATGGTAGCAAGCGCGCGGAGAATAAAGTTTGTTCGCTAAAATAAACGTGCGCGGCTAATATCCATAAATGTCGAATACGAGTAGTAGTACTCTAACTTTAGAATTCTCCATCCCAAATTATTCGACTTGTTCAATTAGAATCAGACTAGCTTGCACAAAACGCTCTTGCATAGGCAATGGAATACATGTGGGTTAGCACATGGGAGGAATAAAATGGGCTGTTCCATCCAGACCGAGGTTGGGCATCTGATCCACCAGAGAGATCATAGAGCATCGGTTGGGTCCCTCGCAAAGGATGGCTCGGGAACAGTGGAAAAGCCAAGAACACCCAGGAACGTCCCCCCGCCGAAGGGTCTGGCCATAAGAACAAGCTTTAGGTTCAGGGACTCCGGGACCTGGGTAGAATTTTTTTTTTTTTTTTTTTTTTTTTTTTTAACCCCATATACCAGTGGCGGATTTCGAGAGGAATTATTTGTCCATCTGCTTGTATCTTTCCAGGTATCTATCCAAAGGGAAAGCCAGGCGGGACTTGCTGGATGACAGAGCTGCAATGGCCTTCCCGTACTCCAGATGCTTCTTTTCCTCGCAGCACAAGAAAATACCGGTTGTTGAGCCATCTCTGCTTCCAACCTTCCTCCGCCAAACAGACCAAACAGACCAAACAGACCAAACAGACCCCGCCGGCGTCTGGACCGGGCAGTGGCGGCTGAGGCTTCTGCCCCACCATTTTCCCTGTTGGGCCACGGCCAGCCAATCACAGGCCGCTATCTAACCGCAGCCCATCTCGGTGGGAGAAATTTCCTGTTTGGGCGATTTAGAAGTGGCCTCGGTTCCTTTTGATCTGATCTTTATCTCTGCGATCTTGCATCTGGGAACCTTCCACAGATCGAGTCCCGGGCCCAGATATCCGCCTTCGCTGCTATCTGCGCCTGTGAATGTCCCGTATCTCTCCACGGCCAATTCGTGTCTCATCGCCTGCAGCACCGTTTCTCTTCCTCTTGGCCCCACGTTTCTGCGCTGGCACCCGAGTCAATCGCCACACCTATCATTTAAATACCAGTATTGCCTGCTCACCTCCCCATCCTCGTCTAGCTTTCGCATACACCTCTTTTTGTCCCAAGTTACTTGCGCGCTCGTACACCATGGCTGGCCTGACACCACACGGGAGGCGGCACAAGGTGACCGTGATAGGCTCTGGAAATTGGTATGTATTCTACTTCTTTGAACGACATAATTTTCTGACCTAGCTTGATATATATGTTTGCAGGGGCTCGGTAATTTCCAAAATGGTCGCTGAAAATGCGGCAGCCAACCCAGACCTTTTCGAGCCAACAGTGCAGATGTGGGTATACGAGGAGAATGTCGAAGTGCCCCAATCTTCAAAACACTACAACAGGGAATTGCCTATCTGTACGGGATCCCAGAACCTGACTGAGATCATCAACCAACTCCACGAGAACGTCAAATACCTGCCCAACATCACCCTGCCAGAAAATCTCCGCGCAAACCCTTCCCTGGAAGACGCTGTCAAGAATTCCACCATTCTCGTCTTCAACCTACCCCACCAGTTTATCAATAACATCTGCGACAGGCTCAAGGGCCACATCGTCCCCTATGCTCGCGGCATATCATGCATCAAGGGCGTCAACGTCACCGCCGACGATGGCGTAAGCCTCTTCTCCGAAACCATCGGCCGCAAACTAGGTATCTACTGCGGCGCCCTCTCAGGAGCCAACATCGCCAGCGAAATCGCCAAGGAGCTCTACTCTGAAACTACAATAGCCTACGACCCGCCCCATATGGACTCCAAAGCCCCCACGCCCAGAGGCCTCTCCCCCGCTCCCTCCATCGCGAACATCAATATTCCCCGCCCGCAGGACGTCGTCGTGCACTTTGAACACAAGGACTCCTCCGGCAAGTTCTCCAAAGTCAAACTCCAGGCGTTGCCGCCCGAATACCCGCCAATCGACCACAAGCTTATCAAAAGTCTCTTCCACCGCCCGTACTTCCATGTGCGTGTCGTCAGCGATGTCGCGGGTGTGTCTCTGGGTGGTGCACTTAAGAACATCGTTGCGCTAGCTGCAGGCTTCGTCGATGGGAAGGGGTGGGGCGATAATGCAAAAGCAGCCGTGATGCGCGTTGGGCTGCTGGAGATGGTCAAGTTTGGCACGATGTTCTTTGGTGCGTCGGTGAACTCGCAGACATTCACGGAAGAGAGCTGCGGGGTTGCGGATCTGATCACGAGCTGTAATGGGGGAAGGAATCATCGCTGTGCAAAGCTGAGTATCGAGAGGGGGCTGAGTGTTGACGAAGTGGAGAAGCAGGAGCTCAACGGGCAAATGCTGCAGGGGACGTTGACAGCGAAGGAGGTTAATATATTTTTGAAGAATAAGGGGTTGGAAGGGGAGTTCCCGCTTTTCACCGCGGTTTATAGTATGTATTTCATCATCATATCCTCTTCCTCCTTCTCCCTTTGGGAGTAGATGAGCTGGAAACTAACAATGCTACAGGGATTCTGACAGGAGAGGTGCAAGTGGAAGATTTACCCAGCCTGATTGAACGCTAGATGGAAATGGTTTTAAACATGGGATGATGGAAGTACCATTCGTCTCGGCACATGCGTTATACTTATCATCCTTATCATGATCGTTTTTATGTTTTGCTGCATATTTGGTGGTTGTCCTGCTTTCCCTTTCAAGAAGCTGGTTTTATATACACATATATGCTTGAATATTGACGACCCCTTCCGATTTTCTCCGACGTTCATTGCATTGCATTTCCCGTCTGTTCGAAGTTCGTGTCGACCTATACCTATATCACGGATACGGGACCCGTCAACACGGACTTCTGTGTCGCGCGCGTATGATTGTTACGCTTAAAAATGGTGGGTTGGTGTTTTGAGAAGGGCATTGATTTGATTTTTGTTTCATTCTTCCTATTTTCCAGAAGTTGAATCATAAAAAATTATAGCGACACTTAATGTCATCTGCCAAGTAGATTTAGTATTGATGGCACATAACGAAATATATGCTAGGACCATATGTTGAGATGGTCATAATACCAAACCGAAAGCTTTTCCACTAGTCTGAAAGGAAATTTCCCATTAGCACCAGCCCATGGTCAGTTGGTTTTTAAGTCACATATGACTATATTCTGTATATCTTCCGGAGGCCTGACAAAGATGTGGCAGATGATGATGTCAGCGGCCGAAAACCTACCAACCTCAAAACAACATTTCAATCACGCCCGCCGCCTTGTCCCGTCGGTTTCCTTGAGTTCCTGTTAGCGGTACATTCCTGCACGGGAGTTATATCTTATATGGATGAGTCCCTCGCGCTGGATTCCACTCTCATGCCCTTATGCCATGTTGTATCCCGCGCTCTCTCTCCCGCCGCATACCCTTTTCATCACAGTCAATCTTAAAGATACTAGCACTCTGGGCAAACAAAAGATTAGGAAAAAAAGAACAGGCTCGATAGACATTAGATCTCCTACAGTCAACTCAGAGACATGGCTTCTCAAAAGAGAGAAGTTTACCTCCTGCCCTTGACCGACAATGGCAGCCCGGATGTCCCGCGAGAGTTCATCTCCTTACCACCCCCCACAGACCCCCCATACATTCTGCGCTTCGTCACTGAGGGGAGCAGCCCCATTTGCAGACGGGGAAGTCTATGGGCCAATATCCCGAAAGAAGGGAAACAGTTTGAGAAGGATGTATTTACGGAGTATAAGTAGGCCATTATCCTATATTTTTCCCTCTCAGTCCGTTTACGACCAGGGAAACAAGGAGTTGACTGAAGATGCGGGTAATGATAATAATAAGGAGAATAACCTTAGATTAATCCACTCCACGACCCAAGCGACTGAAATTGACATACCCATCACGGCTCCCGGTGCATTCGCCTTTTACGTAACATATGCCGCTCCCCCTTCGCTCTCAGCCAGTTCGTCTTTAATCTCGCGGGAGAAGAGTCAAGAGCAGCTCCGCTCCCAAATTCACTACCTAACCATCTCCCCCCGCGTAACACTCAACGATACTAGACTCCCCTTCGCATCCCTCTCAGTAATCACCGTCCTCTCAAAATTCATGGGTCAGTACCCGACAGACTGGGACAGGCATCTAGCCAGCATCTCCCGTCGTGGTTATAACATGGTCCACTTCACCCCGCTGATGGCACGTGGCGAGTCGAACTCGCAGTATAGCATCTTCGACCCATTGACGTTTGACCCGGCCTGTTTCCCAAACGGTGAAGCTGACGTGGCGGCATTGGTCAAGCGTATGGAAGGCACATATGGCCTTCTAGCATTGACGGATGTCGTGTGGAATCACACAGCGAATAATGCTAGTTGGCTGTTGGAGCATCCGGAGGCTGGGTATAGTGTGGCCACGGCGCCGTGGTTAGAGGCGGCGTTGGAGCTTGATACGGCACTGCTGCGCTACTCCGAGCAGCTGGCCCAGCTGGGATTGCCTGTGGATTTTAAATCGAATGAGGACGTGGTAGAAGTTGTCAATGGGATAAAGGGGAATGTCATTGATAAGATACGGCTGTGGGAGTATTACGTTGTGGATGTGCAGAGGGACGTGGAGCGGACGATTCAGGCTTATGTGAGCGATGATGTTCGCATTCCCGAGGGTGGGTTTGGAGTGGATACTATTGGCCCTTTGCAGGAGATCAGAAATTGGAGCTTAAAGGAAAAAGCGTCCTTTATTCGGGAGAAGGGGTTGAATAATAACAACCGGATCCTGGGTCGACACAGTCGGGATGTCGATGCTGCGGTGGGTGCGGCCTTGCTACGGGCGCTATATGGTCGGTATGAAAAAGAGTCGTCAGATATTTCACAAATTCGAGTGGAGCTCGTTAAAATCCTCGACGAGGTTAATCTCCCGCTCTTTCTGGAGTTTGATAGAGATTCCCAGGAGATCTTTGACCAGGTCTTTAATCGCGTCAAGTACCAACGGCTCGATGATAATGGGCCGAAGCTGGGGCCAATTACTAAAGAGAATCCTCTTGTTGAGACATACTTCACCCGCTTGCCAGTGAATGGAGTTACGAAGAATCACGCTCCAAATTCCCTGGCGCTGATTAATAATGGATGGGTGTGGAACGCAGATGCCATGCGAGACACAGCGGGCCCAGACTCTCGAGCCTATCTCCGACGCGAGGTCGTGGCCTGGGGCGACTGCGTCAAACTACGCTATGGTGCTTGTCCAGATGACAACCCATTCCTATGGGACTATATGGCCCGTTATACACGGCTGATGGCTAGACACTTCGCCGGCTTCCGCATTGATAACTGCCACTCGACCCCGCTTGTTGTTGCAGAATACCTCCTCAATGAAGCCAGGCGCGTTCGCCCAGATCTTACGGTTTTCGCGGAACTATTTACTGGCTCTGAGGAGACGGATTATCTCTTTACGAAGCGGCTAGGTCTAAGCGCGCTGATCCGCGAGGCTATGCAGGCTTGGAATGCGACAGAGCTCAGCAGGCTTGTCCATCGGCATGGCGGGCGGCCTATTGGGAGCTTTGATATCGATCTGCTGACGGGCGATTATGTACGAGAAGATTCTCCCGCTCACACCAACGGTGGCGACAGGAATGAGGCTATCAAACACATCCGTGAGATGCCGATCCAGGTGTTGTTTATGGATTGCACGCATGACAATGAGGTACCTGCGCAGAAGCGGCAAGCTAGAGATACGCTGCCCAATGCGGCGCTGGTCGCCATGTGTGCATCTGCGTCTGGAAGTGTAATGGGCTACGATGAGATTTATCCAAAAAATCTGGACTTGGTGAAAGAGACGCGTGTGTATTCTTCTGGATTCTCGGAAGATGAATCGCAGGGAACGCAGGTGGGAGTCAAAGGGAATACGACAGCACCTGTTGGGGAGGAGGGTATAGGTTGTGCGAAGAAGCTGTTGAATCAACTACACATGACAATGGCTGTGGATGGATGTGATGAGACCCATATTCATCATGAGGGGGAGTACATCACTGTCCATCGCGTGCAACCAAATACTCGAAAGGGCATCTTCCTCATTGCTCATACGGCGTTTTCAAACAGTGGGAACTCGAATGCCACGCTGGGCCCTGTGTGCTTAACGAGGACTGATGCCAAGCTTCTTAGTGCCTGGAAGTTGGAAGTTGATGATTCTGATGCGTCGGAAAAGCGTGTTCTTTCCGATAAGAAGTATCTTAGGGGTCTACCAAGCGGCATTATTAGCCTGGATGGTGTGCGAGTTGATGGGAAGGGGAATGAGACAGTAATTACAATTCCCGGCGAATTCCCCCCTGGTTCAATTGCGGTGTTCGAGACGTGGATTCCTGGTGAAGATCCGTCCGAAAATCTTCGTTCCTTTATCATCTCCGGTGCCGATGAGGCATTCGGTAATCTTGACCTTATCGATCTTAACTTCGTCCTTTACAGATGCGATGCGGAGGAGAGGGATTCAAGTGGAGGCAAGGACGGTGTTTACAATATCCCAAATTTTGCTCCGCTTGATTATGCTGGTTTGCAGGGCTGGTGGAGCGTGCTTGAACCTATCGTCCACTCCAACGACCTTGGCCACCCAGTATGCGATAACATTCGCAGCGGCCAGTGGGCGTTTGATTTCATCGTCGGACGCATGAAAAACGCGGTAGAAGTATATGGATATGACCACCTGCAAGTTCCAGCGACATGGCTACAAAAGCGCTTCGATGCGATTCGCTCCGTGCCAGATTTCCTCCTGCCAAGGTACTTCGCCATGATCGTACAAACAGCGTATTATGCTGCGCGGAAACGTGGTATAAGTCTACTTGACGGCGTCCGATACGGCACACACTTCATCCACTCACTCGCAATGGTTGCCGTCCAGATGGTCGGGTATGTAGAATCAGCTTCTCTCTACCCAGACAAGCAGGTCCCCGCTCTCGCCGCCGGTCTACCACACTTCGCCACCGACTGGGCTCGATGTTGGGGCCGCGACGTCTTCATCTCACTTCGCGGCCTCCTGCTGGTCACTGGCCGCTTCGACGTCGCGAAGGCACACATCCTCGCTTTCGCAAGTGTGCTTAAACACGGCATGATCCCCAACTTGCTCGGGAGTGGTAAACTGCCGCGTTACAACTCGCGGGACTCCGTCTGGTTCTTTCTCCAAGCCATTCAGGACTATACCACCATCGTCCCCGATGGGATTTCGCTGCTAGATGTGAAAGTACCTCGTCGCTTCTTGCCGTATGATGATATTTGGTTCCCCTTCGATGATCAGCGGGCGTATAGTCAGTCCTCGACGATTGCAGAAATTATCCAGGAAGTGTTCCAACGACATGCATCCGGGTTGTCCTTTCGGGAGTACAATGCCGGTCCGGAGCTGGATAGGCAGATGAATTCTGAAGGGTTCCAGATTGATGTTCATGTCGACTGGAAGACTGGATTTATCTTTGGGGGTAATCAGTGGAATTGCGGGACGTGGATGGATAAGATGGGTGAGAGTGAGAAGGCGGGAAATAAGGGCTATCCAGGGACACCCAGGGATGGTGCTGCTGTTGAGATTACAGGGCTTCTATACAGTGCTCTGCGCTGGGTGGCAAAGCTCCATAGTGAGGGGCGTTACAAGCACGAGGGCGTTAAAATTGGCTCAATCTCTACAGCGACGATGGATGAAATAACATTTTCAAACTGGGCCTCCCGTATCCACGAGAATTTCAACCGTGCCTACTACATCCCCCTCGACCCAGGCGATGATTCACAACACGACGTCGACCCGTCCATCGTCCACCGGCGTGGCATTTACAAGGATCTCTACAAATCCTCCACCCCCTACCAGGACTACCAGCTCCGTCCTAACTTCGCAGTCGCCATGGCCGTCGCTCCAACTCTTTTCCCACTGAAGGATGCCCTTCATGCGCTCAGCGTTGCGGACAATGTCCTCCGCGGTGAGGTGGGGATGGCTACACTCGATCCTGCCGACCTGAATTACCGACCGCATTATAACAATGCTGAGGATTCAACGGATTTTGCCACGGCGAAGGGAAGGAATTATCACCAGGGACCTGAGTGGGTGTGGCCGCTGGGTTATTTCTTGCGGGCGCTGTTGGGGTTTGAAATTTTAAGACGGTCTGGTTTAGGAGAGGGCTGGGAGGAGGGGAAGGGAGATGGGAAAGCAGAGGCGTTCCAACTTGTGTCGAGTAGGCTGAAGGGGTGTAAGAGAATGATTGTGGACAGTAGGTGGAAGGGCCTGACGGAGCTGACAGATGGGGGTGGAGCCTTCTGTGCAGATTCAGTAAGTTGCCGTTCCTGGTTCATTCAATCTTTGTTTTTATTTTCATTCCGCTCCATCTCTCTATCCCTCGTGATGGAATGTACTAAGCCTGTGTGGGTGCTATTGTTTACTAATTGCCTGCATATTCTAGTGCCCGACACAAGCATGGTCTGCGTCGTGTCTGTTGGATCTTTACTACGATGCGACTCAGTACCAGTAGAGGGCCGGGGGTTGGTGGAGAATGAGAAATGATAGAAAAATGAGACCTCAGGAATCAACGGCCGACGGGCGCCCTTTGAATTTTGAAGTTTTCATGGATTGATAGATACACTTTAAATAAATAGAAGAGATGGAAGTGTGAATAGATAGGGGAATTACGCAGAGCATGGCAGGCTGTAAAGTCAACAGAGCGCTCACTCCATCACATGACTAATAGTTGTAGAGAGTGAGCCGATAGGCAATCCTTCTTTAAGTGTTCTGTATTCAGAAGTAATATAAGCAGCATTTCTTCTTTCTTTGCTAGTTAATCCTTCTGTTTACCTACTCTTATTGCCTCCTTTCCTCTAAGAATTCTGTTTGTTTTCTTTTCTTGTAAAAAGAGAGGATTCCCTCATTTTCTTTCTGATCTTCTTTTGTTTTTGTTTTGTTTTGTTAAGAAGAAGAAGAATAATCAATCAAGAATTGTAATTAACTTCTAGAATAGCAATAAGATTGTCCAATCCTTGTTCCTAATCCTTAAGAATCATTCTACACTAAGCAATCCATGGGCGTACAGTTGAACGTGGTTAATAAAAAGTTGAACATGGTTAATTTTTCAGGCCGGAATAACCTTCATCAGTGGGGTTTTGACCATAAACCATGTCAACCCCCCATTAAAACTACAAACACTAGTCATCTCTCCTACATATCTCACACATCATGATTTTATCATATTTCTCAGAGCTCTATTTATCAGCTAATCTGGATTCTAACTCTAGATTGCTAATTCTAACTCATAACTGCTTTCCAGATATTGAAGAGCCTCAGATGTTGAAGTAGAACTAAATAAAAGCTGATTAGTAATATACAGTGCAGATGTGTAAAAGATATTTAGTGGATGTAGATTTTAGTGAGAGAGTGAGAACTGGGCATGGTTTATTTTTCAGACTCACTTTTTTTAAACCATATTCAACTTTTGATAAACCACGTTCAACTGTAACCCGCGTCAGGCCGGTAAATTACCCAGGTTAGCTTTCCTTTAACTGAATTCTTTTTTACATTTTGTTATTCCCACGGCTCCCAACACCCTACCCATTCCGTATACAGAGCCTCCAGCGCCACCTCCTACTCTCGAAATGTGAATTGTAGCTACAAGTTCCGCGAGAGCTGTATCTGATATAACAATAACAGCAATGATGCCTCGATCCCCTGAGGATTGAGATCCTTGCTGAGCCTGGCATAGATATAAGACAGCAGGAGACTCCCGCACATTTTATCCCATTTGTATTGGAGAAGTACTTAACCAAAGGTACCGCATTGATCATAAACTTGGTCACGGCGGCTTCTGCACTGTCCTATGGTTGGCATATGACATTGAGACTAAGGGTGATGTCGCCGTCAAAGTACTGGCCTCGGGGGAAAACTCTAGAGAACATGAAGTCAATATGCAAGAAGAAATTCGCAAAAATGTGCAGGACACCTCCCATCTTGTGACATCTCTGGCAACCTCCACTCTTCCTGTTCCTGCGGGCAAATCCTCCCACCGAGTCCTGGTATTTCCTCTGAGAGGTCGATCCCTGGGCAGTATGCATGTGAACAGGATATTGCCAATGTCAACTCGCATGTCCGCTGCTCGGCAATTACTGAAGGCTTTAGAAAGCCTACACAGTGCTGGGATTGTGCACCGCGGTGAGTCAGGCCAAACCTACTACATTCCCTTGATGCTTGAATGCTTGAACTAATTGTCCTAATACCATTGACGCAGACCTAAATAGTCAAAATTGTATGTGGGGTGTAGAACCACTTCACCATCTCAACAAAGCTGCTAAGTACGAAATTCTTGGCCGACCACTCAAGCAGGTTGTCCCAATTGTACAACTCTGGAAAAAAAAGGAGAACTTGTTAAGCCCTTAGTGTTCGCCGAGAATTTACGCACTGAGGATTTCTATCTTTGGTGACTTTGGCCTGGCAATGAGGCTCGAAAGGCCCAGCAACGCAAGGCCGCCCACCCAGCATGTACTGCTCACCCGAACGGCTTCATAACAAGCTTTCAAGGCTTTGCTTGTGACATGTGGAGCTATATGTGTGTTTTTTCAGTGCTGTACCTAAGGTTTGTCCCTTTCAATACCTTGTCACGTGGCGGGATAGTAATCTTCTATGGTTCTCACTTAGGACGTCTTCCCAGAGAATGGAAAGGGCTTATATGTTGACCCCGAGAGCAGCCTTGACATGTGGTATAATAGAAAAGCCAGCCCCAGAAGACTCCCTTGAAGCAAATATTGCATACCGGCGTCCGGAATCTGATCCTGTTGAACGACAACATGCACTCTCTGTCTTGTCAAGAGGGTTTAGTTATGTCCCTGAGGAGCGGCCCAACTGCAACACAGCTTCTGCAAGATCCATCATTTATAGCTCTTGTGGACAAATACTGTTGATTTTATATTCTCCTTGACTACATGTGCATTTGTCTTTACCTCGTATTTTTTTTCCCCCTTTCACTTCCTCTGGCTCGGTGGGGTTTACAATTCGGTGCTAAGAGTGTTGAATGAAAGCGTGTCTTGCACTCCTTCGAACATTTGTCAGAGATGAACCAGTCCCCGCAGCTATTCGCTTAAAGTATATCCTCAATATGAAAATTGCTGGTAATGCAGTGCTCGGTAGGAGCGCTACCTAACAATCCGCGTTGGGTTATTGAAATGAGTCAGCTATTAGTCATGTCGGTCATTAACTAATTAACTAGTTAGTTAAATAGTTAGTTCCAGTTATCCATATTTAGAAGTCCATAC
Source organism: Histoplasma mississippiense (assembly GCF_000149585.1). Lineage (NCBI taxonomy): Eukaryota > Fungi > Ascomycota > Eurotiomycetes > Onygenales > Ajellomycetaceae > Histoplasma > Histoplasma mississippiense. The sequence continues at coordinate 445,775 of NW_001813980.1, forward strand.
TGGACAGAAATGCATCGCATCAACCAGCCAACAACCCAGTGATACCGATACTGCTGATGTAGATAGTGGCTTGTCCTAAGATCACCGCGAAAAGTGGGAATATGAGTCAACCTAACGAAGATTAGGCATGCCATCTCTAGGAAACCTTCTGCAGGATCCAACTCTTCAATAGCTACGGGCCAGTTCCTCTTCGTCCTTGACGACGGCGACGATTACCCCCTCTCGGCCCAACCTAATGTTATCCTCATTGCTATCTGTGACCGCGACTACCACAGTCTCTTCGGCGCTGTCCCTCGCGACAGGGAAAAATAGTTCCGGCGATGGTGGCGGAGATGGCGAGCATAGATTCCAGGATCAGACCAAGGGTCAGCGTGACCTGTTGACGCAGGTTATCGTCAGCTGCACTGTTGGGTTTCTTGCATTTATGGGCTTTTGTGTAAGATTTAGATTTGGCAATTTTCTATCTCTCCCCCTTTGTTTCTTTGAACTTGTTTGTTTGGCGTGGGAAAATGCTAATTGCCTGGTGAAGATTCTTCGACCGAAGTGGAGAGAACTATATGCTGCGCGGAGGAGGCTGAGAACGGCTGCGTCAAGATTGCCTGAATTGCCGGATACGTTGTTCGGCTGGATCCCGATCGTCCATAAGATTTCGGATGATGAGGTTCTCGCATCGGCTGGACTAGATGCGTTTGTGGTTAGTTCTTAGTTCTTTACTATTCGAGGACTATATTTTGAGGATATGATGATGGTGGTGCTCACCATGTTCTTCTACTACAGTTTTTGTCATTTTATACGTACGCCATTAAATTCTTGAGGGTGGTGTTCTTTTTCACTCTTGCGGTCATACTCCCGATACACTATATATATACGAAAAAATATGGCTATCCTTGGGACATGCCGGAGGATCATAAAGATGATCCACAAAAGTCGAAGGCCAACCCGACATACCTATGGATGCATGTTGTGTTCGCCTATATTTTCACCGGCATTGGCATATCTTTTCTCATCGACCACACGAATAAAATCATCCAGATCCGCCAGCAATGGCTAGGTGCCCAAACGACGCTGACGGATAGGACACTTCGTTTATCGGGGATTCCTCCCGAATTACGCTCCGAGGAAAAGATTACGCAGTGCATCGAACAGTTTCAGATTGGGAAAGTGGATCAGGTTATGCTCTGCCGGGACTGGAGCGAGCTGGATGGCCTGATGGAAGCGAGGAAGAATATTCTCCAGAAATTGGAGGAAGCATGGACTAAACATGTTGGCTATCGATGGCAAAGATCCGATACCCGGGGAATCGCCTTACCGCTTGTTCAAACCGACCGGATGGCAGCAACCTTCGACTCGAACGAAAACAGCGAGCGGTCCCGCCTGCTTTCCGCCGAGGAATCTGCGCGAGCGCATGTGTCTAGCTATAACCTCAAGCGACCCACAACACGCATCTGGTATGGCCCGTTAAACCTGCGGTTCAAAACAATCGACGCAATTGATTTCTATGAGGAAAAGCTGCGGCAACTCGACGAGAGAATTGAGGAAATACGCAAAAAGGAATGTGAGCCTATACCTCTCGCTTTCGTCACCATGGAGTCGATTGCTGCATGCCAGATGGCTGTTCAGGCTATTCTCGACCCTTGGCCCATGCAACTAGTTGCGAACTTAGCACCTGCTCCTGCAGACGTTGTTTGGCAACACACATACCTGTCTCGGCGTAGCCGGATGCTGCGAGGCTGGTCTATCACATTGCTCATTGGGGTACTCACCGTGTTCTGGTCTGTGCTCCTGATCCCGCTTGCCTACCTGCTCAATTTAGAGACCATTGAAAAGGTGATTCCGAGTCTTGCGGATTTTCTTTCACGACATGCCATAACCAAATCTCTTGTGCAAACCGGTTTGCCTACCCTCATTCTCTCCCTAATGACAATTGCCGTTCCATTTATTTATGATTGTAAGTTTTGTCACATCCACCCCCCTGTCTATCCGCAAACCTGTTCGTTAATATCTGATTGTTCAAGGGCTGGGCAACCTTCAAGGCATGACATCTCAGGGAGACGTCGAGTTATCTCTTATCTCTAAGAATTTCTTCTTCACGTTTTTCAACCTCTTCCTCGTCTTCACGGTCTTTGCAACTGCCTCCAACTTCTACCGATTCTTCGAAAACCTCCGCGATGTCTTGAGAGATACGACCACGATTGCCTTAGCTCTCGCTCGCTCTTTGGAAACACTTGCCCCCTTCTACACCAACCTGATCGTCCTCCAGGGCTTAGGGCTTTTCCCCTTCCGTCTTCTCGAATTTGGCAGTGTGTTTCTTTATCCATTCCAACGCTTTAGCGCGCGCACACCCCGCGACTACGCCGGGCTCGACAAGCCCCCCACGTTCAGCTACGGCCTTGCGCTCCCACAAACAATCCTCATCTTCATAATCACTGTCGTGTATAGTGTCTTCCCCAGCTCGTACATCGTCTGCCTCTTCGGCCTCATCTACTTCTCCATCGGCCGCTTCATCTACAAATACCAACTGCTCCTACGCCATGGATCACCAGCAACACAGCACCGGCCGCGCATGGGCCATGATTTGCTCCCGCGTCATTCTAAGGCTCATCGGCTTCGACTGGCATCATCCGTACTCCTTGGCCTTCGACCGCCGTCAAACGCTCCATCCTCGTCATCCCCTTACTCGTCGGAACCGTTTGGGTCTTTTACTTCTTCTCTCGCACCTACGACCCGCTCATGAAATTCATAGCGCTACGCTCCATCGACCGCTCCCACGCTACGGTTGATCAGGATGAAGTACTCACACCTAATTCAACACTTTACCCGCCTTCACAGTGGGATCGAGATGCTGTCCCTCTCCGCTTCCGCGGTCAAGACCTTGCGTCCAAGTTGAAGAAGTATGTCAATCCAAATTTGGTCGTGCCTCTTGACGAACCGTGGATTCCGGGACGGGCAGCCGCGCATGCGATTATTAATTCTCCTGATACGGGTGGTGATACTGTCACCGAAAGTAGTCACGATGATAACACTGGTACACGGACGAATGGGAACAGGATCCGGAGGGATATGGGGCACTAAATCTCTTGATTTGAATAGAAGGTTATTGTATATACATACATATACGTACCTAAGTACATCGACTATCTAGAATCGGACTTGTGATCAGGATCACTTGGCGATGAGAACCGAAGCTGATATTGGGATTGGATCGGTATTATTTAGCTTTATGCTTGAGATTTTAGAGCTGGTGTTAGGTAGGACGGTTTTTGATATCATTTTCCTTTTTCTCCTTTACTTTGTCGGCTTTAACCCTCCAACGCACCGTAACTACACATTTTCCATGATGAAGCTACTTCATACTGCCACTCACCCTTTGCCTAATATAACTTCAATCTCTCATCCTCAACTCATTCCTGCCCATTCCCAATTTTTCTCACATTGTTCTGGGTTACCCTTTCAAAACCCGCATCGTCATTTCGCCCTTCTAAAGAGATATAGGTAGCAAATTTTGTTTAAGCAATCCTGTTCTTATGTCCGGTTCTTCTATTCACAGTGGCTGGGACTCTTCTGAGAGAAAACAGACCCGTTCAAGTAATGTATAATGTAACGCATTTGTGATGAATTCAATATTTTGTCGTTCCGAAGTTCTAAACAGCCACACATGTGTATATCTTCCTTTTTATTATTATTCCTTAGCCCCTTTGGTTTTGATCGACCAAGAGGAGAGAAGGAAGAAAAGCATAAACAAGCAGACAAATTCGAAACAGATGGAGAAAAAACTCAGGGGAATAAAAAGGGTCCCATCATCGAAGGAGAATATAAGCAAAATGTCTTAAAACCACTCATATTTTCGTCTTTTTTTTCCCTTTCTTTTTTTTATGACACAACTTGTGCGTGCTCCCGTCGTTGTCGCACCGCGTCCGCGAGGGTTTGTAATACGCTCTCCGTATCCTCCCAGCCAATGCAAGCATCTGTGATGCTGACTCCGTATTTGAGACCTGCTTTCCCCTGCGGACTGACTTTTTGGTTTCCTACAGAGATCAAAGGAAAAGCGAGGTTAGATCATGTGTTCAAAACCAGCGCTGCGAAAAAAAAAAATAAATAAATAAAAATAAAAATAAAATAAGACGTAGAAGGGACAAGACTTCGATAAAATCACACACCTTCGTTAATGTTACTCTCAATCATAACCCCCATAATCGCTTGTTCCCCAGCTGCAATCTGCTCCGCCAACACAGCGGCTACCTTAGGCTGGTTACGGTGATCCTTCAGCGAGTTGCCATGGCTGCAGTCAACCATCAACCGCAGGTTCAGGTTTTTCTCAGCCAACTTCGCCTTAGCCTCCGCAATGCTCGCGGCGTCGTAGTTGGTTCCCTTCTTCCCACCCCGCAGGATCGCGAAGCAGTCCTCATTGCCATCCGTGCCCACAATCGCCACGACGCCGGGCTTCGTCACGGAGAGGAAATGGTGAGGGTGCTTGACGGCGCCGATGGCGTCGACGGCGACATCTAGAGAGCCGTCCGTGCCATTCTTGAAGCCGACAGGGAAGGACAGGCCACTTGCGAGCTCACGGTGGAGCTGAGACTCCGTGGTGCGTGCGCCGATGGCGCCGACGGAGAGGAGGTCAGCGAGGAACTGCGGGGAAATGGTGTCGAGCATTTCGCTGGCGATTGGCATGCCCTTATCCGTCAGGTCGACGAAGAGCTGGCGCGAGACGCGCAGGCCCTTGTTGATTTGGAAGGAGTTGTCAATGTCTGGGTCGTTGATGAGGCCCTTCCAGCCGACGGTGGTGCGCGGTTTCTCGAGATAGGAGCGCATGACGATGAGTAGCTCATCCTTGTGTTTCTCCTTCTGCTGGAGCAGGCGGTCGCAGTAATCCATGGCTGCGTCTGGGTCGTGGATGGAGCATGGCCCGATGATTACTAGGAGTCTGTTGAGCGGGTCTCCGCCATTGACGACAGCGGCGGCCTCCTTGCGCGAGCTTATGACCGTCTGCTTGGATGCGGGCGTCTGAGGGATCTCATGTTGTAGCAGGTTCGGCGGGGTAAGAGGGTTGTAACCCCGAACTGTTGTGTGGTGTGTTCGTTAACTGAGTTGGGCTGAGACGGAGAATGGCGGGGAGCGGCACGGTGCTTCGAGATGTTGAAGCAACAAAGTGTTAATGAATGGAACATACTTCGCCAGTCTTCCGCAAGTTCTGTGTTTCCGACATTTTTATTCTCGATATACCACTATTCCGGGTTAGTTGGGTCATTTGCGGCCGGGCGCAGCTCATGAACTCACCTGGGTAGCCATGGCGGGGCAGTTGACAGCGACGAAGACGGAGGATTATTTGACAAATTTAGTTAGTGGTTGGACAGGGAGGTCAACTGCAAATGTTGACCATAGGATATAAAGTGAAGAGAGATATTGTCGAGAAGACGGCCTCGGCTCATTGCTTCATTAGATATTTCGTCGTCTTGATCGTTCAAGCGCTTTGGACCTGGGGTTGATAGTAATCTCACCGAGCGATGACCTTCGGGGATTTTTTTTTTTTTTTTTTCCAATTTAGATTTCAAGCCCACAATTTTAAGTTCAACAATTGAGATCCAGAAAGGTAGTTAAAACGTCATTTGATCGCTTCGGAATAAAATATAGAGAAAATATATATAGAACAATACTAGTTCTGCCTTTTAACAACCAGCAACATGGCCATGACATGATCCCTTTTTATCCCCCATTAGTTGATCCTGATCCCCCACGCCTCCATTTTATCCGTAACAATAATCACCACAGGGATTTGCCTCATTAACTCAACACAGCCATAGCAGGTTTGACTCGAGTTAAATATGCATCCGCAAACAAGACCTTATCCCCCAGAAGCGATAAAGAGAAATCCCCCGTCCCTCCTCTGCCATTGAAACATTTCTCGCCCTCCTAGGATCCCATGGCGTCCCGCAGTCAGACGCGGAAACGACAATTTATGCCAAGACCAGCTGAAGTCAAAGAGTGGTCGCAAAATTGACAACTCGCTCCTCCAGAGCATAGTTCTGAGTTGGGAGCTTTATGCGTCAGTCTCGTATGCTTTCATCACGGCATCGATTTGCACAAGCACTCTTTTCCGTTTGTGGACAGCTGCGGAAAGATCCCTCATTGGCGGTTGCTTCAAAAGGCTTTGTCTATCACCGTTGAGACGAGTCATCATCGTATCGTAACGCCCAATAAGCTCTTCCTTGATTGGTTGCAGCCGATTCTCACATTCCACAAGCTGCTCGCCGTATCTCTGCTCCAGTTGCTGTATCAATGTGGCCCCTTCTTTTCTATAGGTGTCGACGACCTTGATGATGGCTTGCTCTTCATCCACCAGGTGTCGAATGAGACGCTTTGAGACAACTGGGTTAGCAGGTTCAATGAAGGCAGCACGGTTTCAATTTCATTTTCGTACTTACACCGCTGATTTCTAGCAGAATGTCGAGGCTGGTCTTTTGGGTGGCTCGCAGCGCATTCTGCCACTCGGATTCCACATCCTTACACTCTTCCACTAGAGTATCCGACAGGTTTGAGTTTGACCCAGAGGAAATCTCGACTGAGTCCCAGTTGCTGCTACGCGTGTCGTATACTTCATCCCCCAAACTATTGATATCATGGTCGAGTTCACTACTTGATTCTGCAAAAGGCATGGCATTCGATTTCCGCGAAGCCTTTTTTATTGTTAGCACTTGCCTGCGAGTCTTTTTGTTTTTCTGTGATTTATTCTTCCGGTTTGTTTTTTGCTGCCCCCTGAGATGTCTAGCGAATGTGCTCGGAGTACTCCTTCTCCAAAACGAACTTGCCCTTGGACTTGGTTGATCTTGAATCGCAAAAATACTTCTCGTTTTTAGATCCTTTTTGTTTGGCGGTTTGTCTCTTCGTTGAGACGAAGTTTCAGACTTGGAATTGAGGGAGCTCTCATTGCTCACGGAGAGATCTTGAGCTCTGATGGGATCTACGTATGTACCGGCAGGAACAGAACATGGCGACATACGATGCGCAATCCTAACTTCCTCTTCAGACAGAGAAACCGAAGCCTCTGATAGCTGTGATGTTCCCGAAATCTCTATTGGAAGTTCAACACCAGGTGGGATATTACTACTTGCGAGCCTGTTTGCGTGGAGATCTCTGTGGAGGGGCTGGGGGCTGCCATTCTCATCTACCCTTTGACTTTGAGTTGGGATTGGTTGCACATCCCGGCCTTGCGGTCGAAATTCAACGTGAGTAACTTCACAAATCGAGATAGAATCGACATAGGAGCCTTCGTTGCTGTATTGATTGTCGACCACCAATCTACGACAATCCGACGTTGGAATCAGGGACACCTCATCCAGGTCGTCGATTTCGACTATATCGTTTGCACAATTTTCTGAACACTTTTTTCCAAGGTAAACTTCTTCTTTTTCGTGAGTGTTATTTATAATGGTATCAGATTTCGTCGAATTTCTGCCCGATGCGCCGTCGGATATGGCGCATTGATTTTTAGGCCCCTTTGAGTCGAAACCTACAACCTGAACTTTTCTAAGCGCTCTTGCCATTGTTAGGAGTTCATCACTCTTGTTTCCTTCAACTTTATTTCGACCATTACTATTAGGATTCGGGATACTGTCAAGTTCAGCAACAGCTGTAAGTTGACTTTGTACTTTTGGCTTTGTAGGATGTTTCTCAGGTTGACTCCCTGCCCGTACACTCTGGTATGTTCCGTCATTTGGTTTGATGGACCCTTCTGTATTTTCCACGACCTGGACCCCTGAGTGGCCCAGCTTGTCATGTTCAACGGCCTGCCGTGCGATGAACTGAGAAACGTTTTTCGAAATTTCCGATACATTTTTCCCCACTTGACACCCCGTGCCATCAATCAAATTGTTGCTGCTTTCTCCATCAACATTCTTGCTGTCTATCAAAGAATTTGACGAAAGCATCCCTGCTTTCGCTAGCGCTTTGGAAAGTCTCTTTCCCCAATTGCTTTCCCCGCACTCACCAACCGTTTTCCATTGCGGAATGTCAATACCGGATAGGGTTTTGGAATTTCCCTCTTCGTTTGGTTGAACGGAGGTGCTGGCTTCCCTTCTGGGAACATTGCTTCCTTGCAAATCAAGCTTGTGGTCGGTTACCCGTCCAATGAGGAAGTCAGAGTGACCAGTCTCCTTATTGTTCGTGGTCTGCTCAGATCCAACAATTTCAACCGGATTGGAAGTTTCTGGCATCACAGGATTTGGTTTAAGGTCGACGACACCCTCGATAGAATGCATGGGCTGCACCTGAACATCTTCAGGAGTTACCCCAGGTGAAACTACGTCTGTGCTTCCGGTCCAGTTATCCCGGTTGGCAACCAATATCGAGTCTTCTGGTGGACTTGATTCGATCGGATCATCGAAGTCATAAGTTGCATTTTCATATTCGTTGGCTAATGCGAGCTTCCGATTTGCTTTCTCAGCCGCAGCTCGCCGCTGACGAGCGGATGTCAAGGTTTTCGTAACTTGACGGCCAGTTTTCTTCGTCTTACTTTTAGCTGACGTTCGAGCTTCATGTGGTGTCAGGGGGAGGGTTTGTGCCAGTTTCTTATTCTTCTTTTTTGTTGAACATGAGGCGCTCTTTAATTTGGAGGGTTTGGCAGGGCCCTGGGGCTGAGGGGGGGTTCCTTTCAGCTTCTTAGAAGAACTTGCTGGTAGACCAAGCAGATTGTCCTCCACCCGGAGATCCTGGTCCCAGTCAACAGTTAGTGGATTAGCTTTGGATATGCTGATCCGGTTATGAGGCCGTTTGAGTTTCGGGTTGCCTGCAGTTTGATTGGGAACATCTAATTCATTATGAATTCCAGATACGTGCTTTTGGGGAACATTGATCTGCTGGCCCATGGTTATCGGATTAACTGGGTTGGGATTCTTATCGACCAGGATGTCGGCTGGTCGTTGAGGGTCAACGGTGGGGTCATCAACAGTGGACGTTTTCTCAGCCACCAAGCCACCCAAGTCCAGGCCGCTTTCCACACCTTGATCGTGTTGTCCAACACTATCTGTTGATGAGTTGGAGTTGTAAGGTTCGAGCCGGAGTCGAAGTGCTTGTCGTGCAAGGCTTGGCAGCACAGACTGGGTGTCACCCCCTTCCTGACTAATCTGCGGCTCAACAACACTGTTTCCATTGAAAAACTGATCTTGACCATTGGGTAGATTTACGATGCTGGGGGTTGTTTGGGGGCTTGGATTTCCTTGCCGGTCGTAGGGACTGCTCCCAGGAGGATATCCAGGTTCTGGGATCTCGTCAACTTTGGACGGGTATGATCTCCAACTATCTACGAGGCCCAAACAATCAACATTATTGTTTGGCAGCTGCTTCCCTCGCATAGGCGGGCTTTCCTGATCTCTTTCATTCTGGGAGTGGGACGCATTTAAATCGAAATGGACACTGGAACCATGTATGGCTTCCTCGTCAAAGGAGAGCATGATGGCCGCAAAGGATGGCCTTTTCTTCCGGTTCTGTGCTGTAGATTTACCAAGATTGGGATCTAAAGTGATTGAATCCCTTACTACCCCCGTCGTACACAAAAAAGATTCTGGTGAGATTCTTCGGTCGGCAACCTTAGAGACACCGCCGGCACCCATGAATTGGCCCATGGCTCCCTTGACGGATTGACATTGCTGTTCAAGAACATCGCGAACCCCAATCCCTTGGATCTGATTTTCAAATACCATTGAGACCTTGTCTGCCTTTTCCGTCAAACCATTTGTCATATAAACCCCGTTGTCGTAGAGGTAGACATCAAGCACTGCGGCTCCTGCGTGCTGTACTAGCTTGTCAATATGGTCGAGACGAATCTTCATAAACCGGAACCGATTGTCTTCAGTTATTATGATGGTGAGGATACGCGAAACTAATATCCCAATCGAACAGTTTCTGTAACCAATACTCCATGTTCCAGTATTGATAGATTGGACGATATGCATCCTATATAGCAGGGTCAGAAAGGATATAATTGACAGCTTTCGTATCCACCCACGTATTTTGAATATCTGGTCTTGGCTGTGAATCCCGACCAGAAGCAAAGTGATTGAACCTCTGTATCCAGCTTGAATCGATCAGGGTTCCTGATGAAAACATGTCCATGACTGGTTGCGGTGTGCCCGGAGGCCAAAAGATACAGGGTTTGACCTGTGAAGCAACCATATCTTGGATAATTACAGCAGCCAACAATCGTAGAACGTATTCCGGTTCGCTCAGAACAGTCTCACCAAGTTTTCGGCTAAGAACACGTTAGCTGATCGTGTGCACGAGCTGGTTTGCCCTTAAGGAGAGAAACTTAACATATTCTCCTCACCGCCCAACACTAACAGGCTCCCATTATCCTTAGATTTCCGAACCAACTCGAGAATGAGTTGGCCACTCTGGCCACACACACGTTAGCATTTCACGAAATAGTAGTACGAAAAACGTCAACGACCTACCCATTCTCGAGGCGCGTCGACGTCACCACTGACAAAAGTGTGTAACAAATGTTTGAAGGCCTTTTGTCCGATGAGTGATTTGCGCTGACGAGAAGCAACAACCAGAGTATAACGCGGAGACCTTTGGATGGCATCTGTGAGATCTCTCATAGATTTCTTCACAAAATATTAGATACGCGAACAGTTCAATGCACATCCAGTAGATATCAAGAAGACGCAGACCAGAAAAAGATAAAACCCCCTGTCTCGAGCAAGACATGGAGGACCTCGAAGGAGAATATGGAGCATGCAGTGGAAAGAAACGAGATCGAGCCTCGAGCTTTTTCCTCTATTTTCTCCATCGAACAATTCAATCAACTGTGGAAAACCAGCCTCGGCAAGACGATCGAATGATCCTAGAAAGCCATTGATTATATCTATGGGAATACTGTATAGGAAAGACATTGTTAGTGAGCTAGTCACCCTCACGCTTCGCTCGACCAAAAGTCCTGAGAGTTAAGTGAACTGACACCAGCAGGTCGTTTTCCCTGAGCTTACTTATAGCTCCTTGTAGGTATGCTACCAATCTGTCCAGAGAGAATTCCCCTCCAGAAGCAGCCGTCTTATTGGGGATGGCCATGTCGAGAGATGCTTGAAAGGGGATGAGATAGCAACAAATACAAAAGGGTATATTAAACAAACCGCATTGCAGCAGTGTATGTATCGTATAGGGAATAATATGATGCTACATAGCTAGCGGAAAGGCATTGCGGGAAAGGAGCAAATAAACTGAAAAGCGAAACCATCAAGCAAAGCGTTGGGCGAGGAAATGGCAGGAGTTCGAGCCGCAACAACAACGCAGATGGCAATAAGCTGGTGATTTGCTGATAAAACAAACGGCAACGACAACGACAACGACAGCGACAACGACAGCGACAACGACAGCGACAACGACAGCGACAGCGACAGCGACAGCGCTCAATATAATCGAACAAACAACATCCAACCATCCCTCAGGCAATGGAAAGAAGAAATTTCAAACAAGCTACTGTTGTAGCTTTCTTAGGGGTACAAAAAACATCCGCAAACATCCACGCAGTTAATTGTCTGTAGAATACAACAGCAGAATGCCATCCATAACTTGGGCCGGATTCATCAATTTTCCGGGGTACATACGGTGGTAAAATACCATGAGGTGGAAATGGTTTCACGGTTGCTGGTCACCTATTCATCTCCCTTAGCAGCCAACCTGCTGTTGCTTGATCCCCCGCAGGGCAGAAGAGCAAACGTTACAAGATTTTGGAACGGTCTGGAATAGCTTCTTTTGAAACTTTCAACTCTCGTACCTTTTTGCTGATTCATGAAACTCTGATAGGATGGAAGTGTACAAGGTTCCAACTTATGTTCAGGAATGATCTATATCGGGTAGGGTGGAGAACATCTGGGATAAGTCCTTCGTGAATTTGTTTTCTGATCTCGGGTTTGCCCTGATTCCGCTCCAGCCTTGGCTCCTAAACGGATGAATCAAATCCGCTCCGATTTGCGCTAACTACTGGGAGGCCAGAGATCAAACCTCTTTGCTGGGGTAACCATGGACAAAATGGGTTATTACTATTATTAGATGCGCGAAGAGTGCTAAATGGCTGAACGTTCGGTCATGGATGTTGTTGCCTTATAAATCAGCTTACTCCACCTTTCCCATAGGAAGTGATCTTGAGGAGCTTGAAGAAGTTCCATCCAGCATTAGTAGCTCATTCTCGACCCCAGAAAACCCCAAACCCCGTCATCATGAGAAAACCCACTGATAAAGACATGCTGCAGAAGCAGCCATTCCCTGAGCCTGACACTGTTGATAACCTGACTTCTACAAAGGCAACGAACCGATTGGCAAAATTGCTCAATCTGGGAAAAGGAAAGACCTATGATCCGTCCATCATAATCCCCAAGATATCAGAAGAGCGTTTGCAAGCGGCCGCCCACGACCATGCGTTGGATATCAACACCCTACTTCACGATCACGGGCCAAAGGCGAAGCACTCGTCTGAGGCCAAAACCAGTGGACCGGATGTGGAAGCTCATAAACCTGAAGAAACGGTTCTGTACTTAGCCTACGGCTCGAATATGAGTGCCCAATCATTCCGCAAAACCCGCGGTATTTTGCCTGTCTCGCAACTGAATGTTTACGTCCCTGGCCTCAGCCTCACATTTGACCTTCCTGGCTTCCCCTACGTTGAACCCTGCATGGCGGGAACGAAATACCGAGATGACAACCAAGCCCCGATCCATAGATCGGACCAAACATGGGACAAACCGCTCGTCGGTGTTGTCTACGAAGTCACCCTTTCCGACTACGCGCGCATCATCGCCACGGAAGGGGGGGGGTCCTCTTACATCGATACTCGTGACGGACTGTTACCGGTCCCGAATCGTACGATCCCGCGGGACCCTGTCCCAACCCACCCGCTTCAAGACGCAAAGCCGTTTAAAGCGCACACCCTCCTCTATCCGTCCCACAAGAAAGAACCGGACAACACAACCGTAAGTCCTCTTGGGAATGCGAAGGAAAATGCCCATGCAACGAATCCACCTCCAAACAACAAACCCTACACCCGCGTCCACCCAGCCAACGCCCCGGCCCAGCCATCCCCACGTTATAAAAACCTCCTAGTCACTGGCGCACGCGAGCACGATCTCCCAGCCGAATATTGCGCCTACCTCTCCTCCATAACAACGTACCGAGTCACCACCACCCGCCAGCAGATCGGCAGGTATACCACGGTGACACTGTGGGCACCGCCCGTGATACTTGTAATGATGCTTTCGTCGCTGACTACGGATAAAAATGGGAGAGCGCCTAGATGGGTGGTGGCGACCCAGAAGTTTTTGGTTGTGGGGTTGTGGGGGTGGTATGATCATTTTGCAAAAAGGATTTTTGGGGATGGGGAGAGGGTGATTGAAGCATGAAGGATGATGCTTCTATGTTTTCCTTTTCAGTTTCTTTTTCCTTTCCCTTGTTTATTTGTCAAGCTTTGGCCGCAGATTTCGGCAGATGCCCTCTGCCTGGTTTTTAAACTTGATCAATGTAGAATTATGAATTGAGATATGGCGTTTTAAGTATTTTGTCCCCGTCCCCGTGGTTTCTGATAGCTGAATGAAATATTACAGGAGTACTCGTGCGTTTTCTTCTATTAAAAATTGGATATTTTTTCCTAGAGCTTCAGGATTCATTTTCTTATTGTCGTACATGTCGTCAGATCAACTAAAGAGCATTCGAAGATCCGGGTAGAGCGAGGTAACAGAAGAGAAGAAACAAAGCTATCCATCCCATTAGTACCCAGACCGAAATTAAAAAAAAAAAGAAGAAGAAGAAGAAGAAGAAGAAGAAAAAGCGCCATCTATCTATCTATTATACAAAGTTCATCGCTCCCTCTCCGTGAAAGTCAATCGCAAACAAACTTTGGCGATGTCCCTGAACTCAACTTAGTTAGCGCTTAACTTTAATAACAAGAAAGAAAAGAAAAAGAAAAAGAAAACGGGTCCGCCCAGGCCAAAGTTTTAATACATATATATATATATATACAGTATATCTCTATCTTTCCACCCATTTTCATCTAGCCATTGTTTTCATCGACGCTTGAGCTTCCTCACCCCTGCCGTTGTTACCTATCGTTGTGACATTATATTGCCGGGGAACAGAAAATAGAAGGGGAGTGGAATGGTATCGACGACGCCTTCTTCCAAGGAAACTAGGAAATGGAAAAATATGAGGATGATTATATGTTGGAGCGGCAGTGGGCGGGTGAGTGGACGAATGGGATTACTAATCCAGTCAGAAGACAGATGGATAAAACCACGCTAATACAATAATCATCGCTAAAGATAAGGGAGACGAGAATATAGGTGAAAACGAACTAATTGAAACAAGATTCTCGTTCTAGAAATGGATGGGTATAGAGGATGGAGCGAAAGAGAGTGCGAGGAGAGAGTGAAAGAAGGGAAGGAAAGAGAAGGGAAATAAGGGGAGTGTGTATGTACTTTTACAATACAGCAAATGGAAAAAATGGTAGAGAAAAAAGTGCATATGAAATGGTAAAATGAAAAAGCATATGCTCCGGTGATATTTCTGCGGGGTTTTTTTGTGACTTGGGTGTGGAATGTAGTGGTCCTCTCCTCCTCTCCTCGTTCCTTTTCTTTCCATCTTTAGAAGCATCCAAATAATTTTTTATCTGCAAAAAAGGCAGGGGGTTGAGGGCTTTTTTGATCTGGTTCTGTGTTTTGGTACAAGTATGACTTTCCATCTATCCATTATCTCCCCGTCCACAATCGACAACCTCCCCTTACACCTTCTATACAAAGTACAAAGTACAATAAAGAAAATAAAACGAGCATAATTCAGAAACGAACGAAAAACCAACCAAACAACTAGCGCTTGCCAATGGGCGGTCTCCCAACGGGCGGACTATACACGATCTTCCGCGATTTGATAGGTGCCCACTTATATCTCTTAACCCAGATGCTGATGGCAGTGAGCATAGCAGTGATGGCAAGAGTCTTGAGGCCCATCTTTTTTCGCTCATCCATCTCCGGTTCTGCCGCCCAGTTTAGGAACTCCGTTACGTCCTTGGCCATTTGCGAGGTGGTGGCGGGTGTGCCGTCTTCGTATTCGACAAGGCCATCGAAGAGGACGCGGGCCATTGCGATTCCTGATATCAATTTCCCTAAGTAAAAATTTACACTCTCGGAGAATTCAGCATCGTTATTTCTTACCAGTTCCGGGGAAGTAGGGATTAAAGTTCAATCCCTCCTGTACTGTGGCACCCGCAGGCGGCTCATCGGGATATCCAGTTAGCAAGTTGAAGATGTAATCACAGCCGCCATGGCGGGCCTTGACTATCAAACTCAAATCTGGTGGTAGAGCGCTGTTGTTTGCGGCGCGGGCAGCCTCGTCATTCTTGTAGGGCGGGGGAATATAGTCGGACAATTTGCCTGGCCGCTTCTCGATTTCGCCTTGGTCATTGGGTTCGGTATCGTACTCGTATTCCTCGGCCATGGCTTTCATCTCGTCCACGGTATGGATGGTGCCGACGAATGCGCGCCATGGCACACGAGTGAGAGAGTGGCAAGCCATGCATACTTCGCGGTAGACTTGGAAGCCACGGCGGAGACTATATATCATCGATTGTACGAATCAGCTACATCTCGTTGTGCATTTGTTTTTTATTTGTGTTTTGTGGGAGAATTAAACTGAGAGGTAATTGGTAGCCTGCATATGAGCCAATGGCCTACTTACGCTTGGTGGTCGAATGTCTTTGTCCATTTTGTGTGTTCCCATGGGTATTTAGCTGGATGTAACCTGGAGAAAAGCAAGTGTTAATATATTTGACGAACAATTTCACATGTATTGTCAATTCCTGTTCAACAATCCTCCAAGAAAAATCTTACCCTTCTTCAGCGGGCGTCATAGCACAAGCCTCTTGGCCATAGAGATGATAATACCATGCCACCGCGCCGACAGCGGTCACAGTGGCAGCCGAGGCGGAGAGGGTCAGGTAGAACGGTGATTCAGCGCGGGACCCAGAAGATGTGGAGGAGGCTCGCTAGAGAAGATGGGGTGTCAACAATATAATCAACAACGTAAGAATGCCATTGATAGAATGACGGCGATCTGGGAAGTCCAATTGGACCTGGAGATTATGTTTGATTGTGCGGGTGGATGGGCACTACCGTTGTTGCGGTTGTCTGGCGGAACGTCTGTCGAGCGAAGATGGCCTTCGTAGGCACATTGCGCGCGACAGATCTGGCGAACATTTTTCTTCAATTCAGAGGATGGAATTCCCGCCAGTGGGAAGGGCCGGAGGGGGTGCTGATGCGGGGAGAAGAGAGGGTACGTTTGTCGTTGAGACCGATATGTGATTTCCGGAGTGGAAGTTTTGAGGTTTGGACATACAAGTAGCTTTGGCTGTATCGGGTTAGCGCGGCAACGGGCTTGGCGCCGGTGACAACAGAAGTCATATGATTGGCGGATAATATTATTTTGTCATGTGATCTCGGCGAAAACCGCGAAGATGAAGGTGTATGATGATTACAATACCATATCTATCTCTGCTTTGTAGTGTTCTGCTTCCCTTCGTCCTAGCTACCTGGGCAACTGGATATGGAAATATAATATACATGCGCGCTCTAGCTCACTGGCATGCTGGCAGCACATCGTCCGCTTGCTCCTGATGCTGCCTCTACTCCGGCCCGCTTCTCCTCTTCCACTCCCAGCGCCAAAGCTCTCACGGCCTGCTCAATAGTACACTTGGAATAGTCTGAGTGTAGCACCAACGATAGGGCCGGAAGCCTGCGCAGACTACGGCCACTCAATCCCTAATAATGCTTGTTAATAGTTTATATGACTTCCGGGGGAGATAGCTAGTATCATTTACCACGCTCGCTTCAGCTACGTCTGCCAATCGTCTAGGTACGGATTCAGGAAACAGCTTGTACCAGAGAACCATCTCCGTGTGGCTGGGGAGATCAAGTGTTTCTGCCGGGCATGAGACGTATTTCAACGGTGTGTTTGGATTGTCCTGGTCGACGCGGACCACATCGAAGGTCGCGCCGTGTATCAAACCGCAGTGATTGAGGTTCTCCAGACAGCTTCGGAATATTTCGTAGATCACTCTACTGGACGGGTTGGGCATGAACTGTTTAATGTCCACCCGGTCGAGGAATGCGGAATCCTGTTCTTTTTGTATCAGCAGGGAAAACACTAAAGAGAGGATGTATTCTCTAGTTTTATCATAAGAAAAGGTCCCACACCAGCGCCGTGATAAGGTTACTAGTGCAGAGTACCACCACATTCTGCCTGTGTCTGAGCCGATCCAGCGCCGTCAAAAGTGCGTTCACGGCACGCATCGCATCAAAAGGCTCGTTTCCGTGCACGCTCTGTTCCCGTTTGGCAATCAATGTCTCCGCCTCGTCGATGAACACACATACAAAAGTATCCGGTTCCTCTTCAAGAATATTCTCAATGTTATCGAACATTCGTGCAACTAGCTTGCCGCTTTCGCTGAAAAATTTACTCCCTAGCGAGTGCGCATTGATTTCTACCATCTTGCTCTGGGGGAATTGTTTGCCCAGGCGGATTGACAGTTTTTGTGCTAATCCACGGCTGAAGTTTAAGTTAGTATCTTTTAATAATGAGAAATTAGGGTATATTATGAATAGAACTATACGCACCAAAGACTCGTCTTTCCAGTCCCTGGTGGACCATAGAGGAGAATGAGCCTGTTCCAATTGATCGTCCAGGTGTTGAGTTTCCTCCGGGAAAACATAACTATTCCTATTAGCCACGCCACAGACACCATTGATCCTGAGACCTGTTCTTTCCTTTTCTTCTTTAAGAATAATAACGATGACATACGCATCCTGTTCACCGCTCGAAGCAATGTCGACGGTATCAGCTCATCAAACAGAAGTCTATTTCAACGCAGTGATTCATTGTCAATACAACCAACACCTGTGAAATTAATGGGACCCCATGGCAACAAAAACTGATAACATACGATTCCCACAACCCATCCAACTCTTTGCTTGGTAGGCTGATAATCCGTGCCTGCGGACCTTCCTCATCTCTTTTCCCATTGACATCAGCATACGTCGGCTGCGGCGAGTCGTTTATGCTCTCAGATCCATGCAGCTGGTATGCTTGCACGTCCAGTTCGACGTCCTCAAGTCGGTATGCACCGCTCTCCTGCTGGGGCCCTGCGCATTCCATCACCTTTATCACGTCAAGATATTGGCAGTAAGTATCCGTTAGGTCCGCTGTTTATTTTTTGTTTGGTTTTTGGTCAGTCTTAATTCCTGTGGCAATTCAGTTGGATTAATTATAATGATTTTCACAAGTTTGCTCTACTATCTCACAGAAGGAGGTTATCTCCTGTCCCAAGCTTAGGACAGCGAAAGTTTCCAGGAGCCACTTTGTGACTTCATCACGGACCTATTTGCGTAAGGATATTTTGTTCATGTTTAGATATCATTATAAAAAGAGTAGAAATGACGGAGTGGTGTGTAATCGATGGATCAAACTAAGCACCCACGATGTCTGTCCGGACAATGATGTTTCCCTCATTCCTGATACGTGCTTCGACGTGGAGGATAGGCTTGGAAATGGTCCCCGTCCCTCTGGGTGGGAATCCCATTGTGAATGTAATATAGATGGAAAGGTAGACGGACTACGATAAGGAAAACGTTAAGAAATGCAACAGATGTGGCAAATGAATCTCTCTGGCTATTGTGTTGACGGTGCATTTGCTAGGAGGTTGATAGAACGAGGAAAGGAGGTCAAGGGGTAAATAAAGGGGCTTGCTTATTAGAGGCGAGATGTTGTTCCCAGCACAGCAAGAGAGAATTCGGACTCCAACACGGCCACGCATTGATGCGCTCAACCATCACAGGACACTCCGGGTTTCAGACATCATATACGGTAGATAAACTGATAGAATGGCAGGGATAACCATAACCAAGGTAGTGAGATAAAAGGGAAATAAGGAAAATCGCTGTTGACCAAACAACACATGGAGATGTGTATTAATGGCACAGGAGAGCACCAATGTTTTTCATGTACACTACTTTAAAAACATCATGCGTAGATGTACTCTGCAATTCCCCAAGCATTCAATAATAAAGGAGAAAAGAAAAGAAAAGAACTGGTGGTTTGGTGTGAGATGATCTCGAGTTCGCCCAGGCAGTCTCGGTTACAAAGGGTGTGGAAGAAAAGTCCTTTCACAGGCCAGAAATGTATAAGCATGTTATATGCCAACTGGCATTGTGTGTTTAGAGGCTTGAGACCTAACCCTTGACCATCAAGTTAGGCACTAAGGCCCCATAACTTCTACTGCGAGGACTGGATTTGTTTCTTCGACCTCCGCCCAGGTGGTATTGAGATTTCCATTATTTAACATTTCTAGCGTGTATTTACAAGGACTTGTTATTTTCCATACCTCCGGACTGCACTTTCATGCATGATTTCGCTATTCCAACCAATTTGCCGAAGACACCCTCACATATCTCGAATCCAAGGGGCAATCCCTCCCGCGTGGATATTTTATTTAATATGGGGTCCCCGCCGCTCCATTTCCAGCCATGCAGATCCGCAAAGATCTGATAAATGATCTGATATTACGTAGCTCCTAACGTCCCCATGCAACACTGTCAGCGATCCGGGTGCAGCAGCTGGGAATGATTCCCCCGTTTACCTCGCTACATTGATCGCGAGCCCAATTGATTTCCGCCCTTTTTACTGACACAGAACCCCAGACTACTCTTGGAGCCGTGATGTCGGGTTTTGCAAAGGCTCAGGTCTCTGGTGGGAGGCCGCCGCGGAAGGATATCCTTGCCTCGCTGAAAATGGCGCAGCTGGAGATTTCTAAACCAGCCCTCCCTGTTGGTGAGTATGGAGAGTAGTAGTTTACTCTTTTGTTCATACATACGCCATGCATGGGCGTGGAAAGCTGCTTTGCTGACAATTGCCGGCTTTAGAAATATTAGCCTCCATCCTAGATTACCTTTCACCCACCGACCTTATCAGAGTTGCCAGAGCTTCAAGGTTAATGCGAGAGATGGTGTACGAAGATTCAAGATGGGTACAAAGACTGAAGCGGATTGGCTGTTGGGATGAATTGGAGGCAAGGAAGTTGGCAGAGCAGTCGAATCCGTATCTCCATGGTCAGCTCTCTATGGCTGTGCCGACTGTACACGTCCAGGCTCCACTGTCTAGTACACCTCTTAAAGAGGACACGGCGGGAGGGATTGTAATTACCAATACGACGAAAACCAGACCGAGCGCCTTTAGTAGTGTTGAGCACATTACGGAACCGGGATCAAATAAATTTATCGACCCGAAGGGGTCGGCCGCTTTATCCGTTTTGTCCCGTGTTCGATCTATACGTGGGAAGGCGAGAGAGGAATACGGAAAGATCCATGCAGTGCTTTATCCCTTCTATAACGATATTGACAAAACGGGAGGCTCGATGGATAGTATGGTTTTCCGGGTGTACGATACGCCTGAAGACCAAGCTCAGATGCTGTCTTCACTGCATGCCTTCGCGAAATGCGATACTGCCATTAGCGGGGAGGCGAGACAAGATAAAGTCTCTCGTGCTGTATCTCTTTTTGAAATGGCTGCACTGCGGGAATTTGAAAGTGGTTACGAACAGGGAGATATCGATGGCCAAATGCGAAAATATGCACGTGTACTGACCACGCTGAATGGTGGCGGTGCCGCTATGGATTATTTCTTTGAACACAATCACCTTTTTGCACGGAAGCGCGATTTTGGAAGCCCGTCAGATTGTGTCGACAATGACACTAATGCTGTGAAGTTGGGCCATTCGCAGGCATTCCTCACTCGCCTAAATGTTGCGTATAACGAGGAACTTGCTATTATAGATATGTGTTTTTCTACGCCTACAAAGGTTTCAACACTATTTTTAGATAAGGTCGAGAAGGATATATTGACTCCTTACTTTACTGCCCTTTTTACCGACCTCCGCTCCCGGAACGTTGAGTCGTACCTTAGGGCTGTTTCAGGAACGTTTGTGCAGACATTGCATTTCACCCAGGAATTGCGCAAACCGGTTCAAAATTCTGGCGACGACTTTGTCGAGGCGGCGAATAGAATCGTTAAAACTATATTTGAGCCTTGCCTTGATCAGTATCTCACGGACGAACTCAATCACTTCCGCAAGCATTGTGAAGTTGTCGTGTCGGAATGGGATAGACAACTTTCGGAGCAAGCAGCATCCACGGAATCCTTCTACATGTCCAATGTCAACCGACAAGCTGATAAAAAAGACTTTCTCACTTCGTTTAAAAAGGTACTTATGGCTCCTGTAAACATTCTACCCAATTTCTCTTCTATGATGTCCAATGACTCAAAAGCGGACAACGCGGAGAAAGATGCACAACTGCATGATCCAACATATATCCCAAACCCCAAGTTTGCAACACCCGTGTCAATTCCATCCACGCCCTCGGCACCGTCAAATGACCTTCCCACAACGGAACTTGCTGCGAAAGCTGCAATCTTGAACTCAAGACTCGAGGGAATACGCTCCTTGTTCAGCATCGAAGTAGCCCTCGATTTAGTCCACGTTGCCAAAGTTAGTCTAGAAAGAGCTGCCCAGTTCCTAAAACTGGGAGGCAAATCCGGGAATGATGCGAAATTGCAATGCGAGTCTATTTTCGTCTCCCTTTTGCACATCCTCGGCCATCGGCATGTCATTGCAGGTTTCGATAAAGCCGTCGACCACCTTTCTCAATATCGTCCTCGATACGAGGAGAAGCATGACGGCAAGGGCGTGGAGCCATTAGTCACCTTCCTGGAACTGGTCAATGTCGGCGATCTGATTCTCCAGATGATGGACGTCTTCTACGAGCAGGAGCTTGTTGCAGCGAAACTGACGGATCGGAGCGACTTCCTTGATCCAGCAGTGAAGGAGAAGAAAAAATTCGAGCAGATGCTGGATGAGCGGGTTGCGGCGGGTCTTAACAAGGGGATAGACGTGCTTATGGACGAAGTTGATTACCTACTGGCGACGAAGCAGCCTGCGACTGATTTTAACCCGGAGGCAGGCCCTACCCGTCGGAATACGAGTGATGTTGGGCCAAGCGAGGCGGCGAAGGCGGTTGTGGAAGTTATTTCGTCGCATACGCGCATGCTTGTGGGGAGCACAGACAAGAGTACACTTGAGGTGTTTAATCAGGAGATCGGCCTTCGGCTTTTTGCGTCGCTGTGCAAACATCTAAAAATGCAGCGTATTGCGGTAGAGGGATCCATTAAACTTATCAGGTAAAGTTGAAAATCCCAACCGAATATTCATATGGATTTGCAAACATGGTTATGGTAGCTTACTCTCTACATTTTTCTTGAGCAATAGCGACATGAACCATTACTTCAACCTCATCAAAACTATGAAAAACGATCAGTTGCTCCAGTACTTTATTGCCCTCCGGGAACTTTCACAGGTCTACCTTATTGACCCGTCTGATTCCAAGGAGATGGCCACTATCATCGCTGATGGTGACCGGTTTCAGGGCATCTTTCGCGCTGAGGAGGTATATGAATTTGCCACCAGACGCGCGGATTGGTATCAGGTTAAAAAAAGTGTAGAAGGGGCTATGTTTGGTATTGGATGCTTCGTGATGTGAATTGGATGTTCTCCTCGACGGACCTCTGTGGGTTTTGATACCTGGACTTTCGTGATGTTCAACTTAGGTAAAACGCCGTCCCAGCTTCTGGGTGCAGCTATGGCTGGTTAGTTAATGGATACAGCTAATGGTGGCGCCGCCGTCCATAATCAATGTTTGATCCTCCACTTTTCCGTCTCTCTCTCCAGCAAAATCTCCCAACCCAAGCACTCCACTGATTACATAATCCGAATAAAAACCTGTCGATGTTTCTATAGGCGCCGTCAACTTCCAGGGGTTTTCGACAACACTCACGAGAGGCCAGTCAAAGAAAGCCATGACCCCGGCCCTGATACACACGGTCTACAAAGATGTTTTGCATCATGTCTCCTCCAAATTTTCTTGGATCATGACATTCCCGCCAGTCACAAGTATGTTTTGCTTTCTGTCACTTACTGCAAGTAGGATCGGTTTTCCTACACGCCATGATAGCATTATTTTTTAATTTCTGTCGTTGAATTATAGTCACAACATGTAAAAGCTTTTATGGTTATATTTAGGTATATCTGTATTTTCTTTTGTTATTTGTGATATATTCTCCTTTCAACCTTCTTGCTACCCGCCGGAAAGGTCAGGGCAAAGAAATAACGTTCTTGTTCGCATTCAAGTCTATACCCTCGAGTTTGCTCAACCGTCGCCTGCCGTACAAAAGGATATCCATCTGTGCATGATATTATTATTGTCCATATTTATCGCTCTGGCACGCTTTAAGGCACTTGTTTCGTCTTCTGATTATCATCAATACGATTTATGCAACCATTAGGCCCCCATTCAATAACCATTAAATCCTTTCCACCAACCCCGGAAATGCTAAAGTCATCACATCCCCTCACCATCTTCTGTTTTCTCCTATATTTTTCTGGCACCTTCGCAGCCCCTTCCCTAGTTATATTTACGGTTACGGTTACGGTCCCTGCCTTACCTACACCACATCAAACGTCACCTGCTATCCCGCGCTCATATGCTTCCGACAGAGTATTTCAGAATACTATCCTCACTGTCACAAACAGATACAGGCGCGAGCACAACGCCACAGCACTCACATGGAACCGCACTCTCGAATCCAGCTCGATGCGTTGGGCACGTCAATGTCACTGGGCTCACTCCGTACGTATCTCTTCGGGATGAATTATAGTACCGCACATACCTCGTCCCGTGTTTCGAAATTTCAGCGCATCGATATGTTCATCTTATTATTTATAAATATATATATATATATGTGTGTGTGTGTGTGTGTGTGTGTGTGTGCACAGTACAATAGTTTTTCCACATCCAGCTAACAAACACACCCACACAGACTAGCGGTGAAAACCTCGCCATGGGCTATGCGAACGTCACGGCTTCAGTCCAGGGATGGGGCGATGAACGAACTCATTTCAACTTCAATAAGCCCCACTTCACACATGAGACGGGCCATTTTTCACAGCTGGTCTGGAAGGCCACCAGGACTGTAGGGTGTGCGAGGTTCAATTGTGGAGATTATAAAAAGAGGAGAGATAGTGATGATGCGTATGGATGGTACATTGTTTGTCAATATTTCCCAGTGGGGAACATTATAGGGAGAAAGTTTTTTGAGGAGAACGTTCAGGATAGGGTCCATGGTGGTGCCGTGAAGTTGATGACTGGGGTATATGAGGGATGGGGGTTGGTGGTTACATTGTTTGCAATGCTTCTGGGGATTTTGGGTCCGGGTTAGATTGGCAGGTACTGATAATTTTGCAGTTGTTAGGTTGGTTTGTCCTTGCCACATTATGCATCATACGTCGAGGTCGAGTCATGTTCATTTCCACTATATACCCAGGTAACCGTGCCATGCTTACTCTCTCTAGTGAGTGCGCCACAGCGTACAGAAAACCACAGCGTATGGAAAATATTTTGAATATAGTGATCTTCGAAAATTAATTAATAACCACCACCACATCTATCTATAACATAAAGATTATCTATATACTCATTAGAAGGTGTAGAATCCACTGTAGATTGAGATTCTATAGAATTATCTTGTTGTGATTGAGTGGCTGTAGATTTTGTAGGTTTGATTTCAATTGACTGAAGATTTTTATTGAATATCTTTTTCATCTCATCTGCTCTATGAATTGTGATTTTGTGATTGACATTTTTAATAGTGAGGATTCTGTCTATTTGCATCTGCCTGTGGGAGAATTTAATGATCTGATGTCTATTTACTTGATAATGATCTGCAAGTTCACCCTCACAGTGTGTGTTCAATTCCATCTGGATCATGCTACCCTTGAAGATTTTGTTCAACTGCTTTGTCAAATCAGATGTAAAAGTATTCTTCACATCTTGTAAGATCTTGACTGCTGCATTGATTTGATAATGTAGTTTTGCAACTGTCTCTGAAGAGATTAATTGTGAAGAGGCAGTTGACAGTCAATCTGCAGATAGTGGGATAAAGTAATTGCATACATCATCATCATCATCATATATGTTGAGATCTGGGGCATCATCAATGGTAAGAGGTCTCAATCAATTGAGAATTATATCATGATTAACTGGATACATTCCGCGGTCGGTAAGCCAGCTCTCACAGTGCCAGGTTTGAATGCTTGCAGTTGAACACTCTTCAGATTAGCAAGGAATTGTCTGCCGTCATACTGCTCATATTCATAGCAGGCGGCCTCATTAACTGCCTTTGTATGATAATGCTTATACTGCTGAAAAGGTACATCATCAAGAGGTTGTAGAATATAACTTGTATGAAATAGAAATCTGAATACAATAATCTTATGAAAGTCACAGTATTGAATGAATTCTTCTGTGAGATGAGAATCATGATTGTTTATTAGTAACAGTCAATGACTACTCATTGACACTTTTTTATCATCTTATTGAATTGCTTGATCCATTCAAATCTAATCTCATCATTTATGAAGCCAGATTTGAATGCAGTAATGATGTAATTGTCAGATAAGTTGAAGTGTGTATATTAATCCTCTAGATAAATCTTTAATTTCATTATAATCAATGAATTCAATATTGTGTCATCTGCACTGACACACTCCACCACTGTTATTAACCTGCAGGAGTATGATGACTGTATGATGAAATTCATATTTTTAAAGACAGTTATAACTCACTGTTCACATTCTTCTTCTTCTTGAAATTCAATTTCATCAAAGTTGTAGATATTGCAAGGGAAAAAGTGATATTGATTGAAGACAGCTTCATATCAATCAAATCAGTTGATAATGAAGCTTATATTCTCACAAATATCTATTTTGAATTCATAAGCTTTTACTTGATTCATTCATAATCTGACAGATGTTTGATGAATTGATATGCTCACACTTTGTTTACTGTAAGAGGTGTGATCTCTGGATCTGTATGATGCTGTCTCAACATGCAGTCCACAGTGGCTTTGATATGCTCAATGATGAGTGGGTAAAAATTAATATTCAACTGATGAATTCATATCTTAATTGCCTTCTTCTGACTGTCATTCAATGCTCTATTCAGTGGAACCTTCATAGTTCTTGATTTCTTTCTGTTGATCCTTCCATACAAGATGGCATATGAGACTTTGAATTTTTGTGACAGAGATGTGATTTTTAATTTTGAATTGTTTTTGTACATATCAACAGCTCTTTACAACTGCTTCTCAGTAATTAGAAGATTTAGACATGGTTATAATTAATGATGATTATATGAAGATGAAAAATGACGATATTGATAATATTTTCTGTACACCGTGGTTTTCCGTACGCTGTGGCGCACTCGCTAGAGAGAGTGAGTAAGCATGGCACGGTTATCTCCTCATGGTTAGGTTTTGCCCCAATTAGCGTGGTTTCAATTAGTGTATATTATACGGCATATAATATATTGACCGGTTAAAGTGATTTTGGTATTAGTCAGTATTAGCGTATTTAAAAAAGCTCTAATTAAGGATTCGCATCATAATTACTCTATCAAACCATTTCATGGAATTCCTTTCAACATTGAATTTTCAAACAAAAAGGTGTTTGATATGTTGAACAATTAAAATATGATATGTCAGTTCATTCACATTTCTGAATAAAAGCATCTGCAATTACTTCAATATCTATCTTGTCACATAGCTGCAGTATTACATTCTTGCTGAGTCAATCAACAATGACTAGAATGTTTATAGAACCTCCACTTTTGAATAAAGAAACTGCAAAGTCAATTGCTATATCATATCAAATTCATTTAAAAATAGGCAGGGGTTTCAACATTTCTTTTCATCATTCATGCTATGCTGTTACTGAGCCACAGTGATTGCAATTGTGTACTTATTATTATTATTTTTCCATTATAGATGTATGTAGTCAGTGACTATGACATCTACCTAAAATACTCCAGGATTTTTCAACTTAAGAATAAGCTAATATACAAAGTCAATTTAATACATGCAATAGCAGAATTCCAGCCCAGAATCAAACAACTATTCAAACTATTCAATTTAAGAAAGAATGTCAAAAGAATGACAACAAATCAATATATTGAATTCAAAACAAATGAAATAAAAAGTATAAAAAACGGCAGCTATTAAAAGAAAAGAAAGCATTCACAAATCAAACTTTTTAAAACAAGTCAAAATCAAAAATAATCAAAGTGAAATAAATTTCAAAGCAAAAGTAACAAAATAAAAATAAAAACAAGAACAAAAATTAAAGCAAATACATAGAAACAAATGAAAAAAGAAAAACAAAAATTGAATTCATTATCAGATTAAACTATTCAATTGAAATCTTATAGCAATATTTGATTCTTTCAAATATTCAATCAAGAATTTATTTCCAGTTTTTGTATTGAATAAAAGTTTTAGATTTAACTATGTCAATTCAAACTTCTCTTTCAATCTCAATTTTAACTCTGTATGCTTTGTACAAAGTAAAAGAAGATGCTCTGGGTTTTCATATAACTGACAATTTGAACATAAATCACATAAATCATTTCTAATCTTTGTTAAATATGATTTAAAATAACCATGTCCAAATTTTAGCTGCATTCTTGTAGCAAAAAGTTTCTTTTTACATTTTATTGAGCAAGCTTTCCATTTTGGCTTAGTTTCAAACCTGGAATAATGTACACTCTTTTTTTATAAAAACCAGATATCTTGCCATTTTTGCAAACATGATTCTCTTATTTTTCTCTTAATATAAACTTATATTACAATTCTTTAAAAGCAGATTTCTAATTCAGTTGCTTTTTTTGCAGCTTTATTAGCCATTTCATTGCCATATATACCTACGTGAGCAGGCACCCAGTGAAGATGAATAGAACAATTGAGTGAGATTTTTCTTTGAATATTTTGAAGACTTTTCAAAATCAGCTTTAGCATTGACTGTCCACTGCTGATTTTATTACTTTGAAGCCTTTTAAGCCCAGCTTGACTATCAGAGAATATCCAAACATGCTCAAATCTTTTCTATTGTTCAATCTTCATCTCAACCAATTTGAAAGCTCTTGAAATTGCAAATAATTCAGCATTAACAACTTCTGACTCTTTTTCAATTTGCCAAGAATCAAGAATATAGTTTTTATCATTTTCTGAATATGCTATTCTAGCTCCAAGATTGCCTGTTTTCTCACATTTTGAGCCATCAGTGTATATAAGAATTGCTTTGTTTTTCATTTGTTTTAGAAGATTTAAATGTTGTTCAGTCTGAACTTCTTTTGAAAGTTGACTAATATTTAAATTAATAAGACTAACAAGATCTTTCTTTCAAGGAGAGAGATTTTCAAAGACCATTTTTTCCACATTTAAACTAGAGAAACTGTTTTTAATCATGGAGTAAATTCTAAATAACTGAGATGGTATCTTCTTTCTTTGCACAGATGTTGAATTATCAGATGAATTTATTTCATTCCAATCAAAATATGACTCCCAATTCAGATCTACTCCAGTTGATCCACTTGGAAAAGAAGTTGAGATTCTTTTTCTAATTAAATGATTAGAATATAATTTCATAATTCTGAGAGTATAATTCTTACAGATTTTATCAAATCTCACTTGTGGTGGTGATAGAGAGGCTTCAATCTCCATGGCTTTAATTGAAGAGGTTTTAAATACCCGCAATATTTTTCTTAAAGCTGAATTTTGAAGCTTTTGAAACCTCCCTACAAAACTCTTTTGATTTTTCCACTATATTTGAACTGCAAAGTCTGAAACAGAGGTTATACAAGCAATATACAATTGTCTCATTGCTTGAAAAGACAAGCCTCTCTCAGTATTTGAAAGTTTTAAAATACTATTTAAGATTCTTTCAACACTTGCAACTTTGATATGAACATGAGATTTAAAATTTAACTGAGAATCTAACCAGACACCAAGCCATCTAACTGAATTTTTTGGTTTAACTGAATGGTTTAAAAGCTTAACTTCAGTATCTCTTTCTCTGAAATTTAAATAAAAGTGAATTAATTCAGTTTCATCCATATCAAAAATAATGTTTTTTGATTTTACTTTTTCAATCATTTTAGTTGCTGCTTGCTCAATCAAATTGCAATTATTTACAATTGATTCTGAGCTTAGGACTAGACCCAAATCATCCATATAGCTTGGAGTTCTCACCATAATTGCCATTTGTCTATCAATAAACAGAAACTTGATAAATATAGTAAATAAAATGGGTGAGACTGGGGAACCCTGAGGAACTCCTATTTCAATATCTTGCGAGCTGCTGCAGCTCAATGACAGTTTCCTCACTGAACGCAGAGCTCAGGTCCGGCTGGAGGGGACCACCACAGCAGCACATCAGATGCAATGTGGCACGCCACAGGGGTCTCCTTTGTCACCAATACTGTTCCTTCTGTACCTGGCAGAGCTGCTGTGGCAAAACTCGGAGTTGCGCTTTGGCTATGCGGATGATCTGAACATCTGGCGGGCGACCCACTCACTTGACAACAATGCCACCCTTCTCAGACAGGATATACAGAGTATTCTGAGGTGGGGGGAGATAAACAAGGTGGCCTTCGCACCAGAGAAACTTGAGATGATCCATCTTACAAGAAAGCGACACAATGAGGCACCAGCAGTAGTTGTGTCTGAGGACCTCACTGTTCACCCTGTTACTGCCCCAGCTGGACAGGAGCCAGCACTTCGCTGGCTGGGTGTACACTTCGACAGAAGGCTCACCTGGAGACCACATGTCTCCACCCGGGCAAAGAAGGCAAGGGCCGTGGCCCAGCACATCCGGAGTCTGGGAAAGACCAGAGACGGGCCCCCAGCAGACGCTCTGCGGAAGGCGGTCACCACCTGCGTGGTTCCCTCACTGCTCTATGGCACAGAGGCCTGGTACGGCGGCCGCACGCAGCCAGCAAGGCACACGGGCGGGAGTGGGGAGGTTAGCTCCCGCCTGGGATGGCATGTGGGGACAGTTGAGAAGGTGCTTACTATGGCAGCCAGAGGGGTCCTCCCAGTTTTCCGTACAACGCCCATCGCTACCCTATACCGGGATGCTGGGCTCCCATCAGCAATGGTAGCTCTGGAGGAGGCCAAAATTCGATTCGCGACAAGGCTTCAGGTGGTGGATGAGAAGCACCCACTGGCTTCACGGATAGCACCTCCAATGATCACACGAGGAAGAGGGGCTGGAACCCGGCAGCGCTCAAAGACCAAGATCCAGCGGTTGGGGGCGCTGCTACCTGCAGTCAATAGGCCCACACTTGCCATCCCACACTACTCAGAGGGATGCGGGACAGACCCCACAGAGGGTGTAGACAAAAAGAGTGCTGCTCAGGCATTCAAGAAATGGTGGAGAAGTCAACCCTCAACAGATCTATATGTTTTCTCAGATGGATCAGAACGGAGCCTTGACAACAGCAGGCAGGTGGGCTATGGCTTCATAGTCTATCAGGGAAATAAACAGCTGGCCAGCTTCTCAGCTGCGCTGAGCCCTATGTCACATGTCTTCGACGCTGAGGCAGTTGGTGCCTGCCGGGCATTAGAGTGCGCTGTGAAGCTCCTACCTTGTGTCACAGAGGACAGCAGCAACCCTCAGATCTGGCTCTGCCTCGACAACACCTCAGTCATCTGGGGCATACGGGGCAGTGCAGCAGCCTCCTCAAACTGGGCCTACAACCGCTGCCATGAGCTCCTCAGACAGCACAATGTCGGCCTGAAATGGGCTCCTGGGCATATGGGGATAGAGGGCAATGAGGAAGCAGACCGCTTGGCTAAGCGGGCAGTCTCATCCACTGCAGCCCCAGCCTATGGTCTCGAGGCCACACCCACAGTCAGTGGGGTCCGCACAGTGGCCAAGCAGCTCAGCCAAGAGGCAAGGCGAAAGTGGTGGAGTGGAGCCTGTGGCAGGCTCTCTGACTGGTACCGGGGCTGGAGTTTCAGCAGGCCGACTGTGGAATACCAAGTGAAGGCCCCTCCGGAGCTCACCATGCCACGGCATGCCCTTCACCGCTGGCTCGCACTCCGCTCCTCTCATGGGGACTTCTCCTGGTACCACAGGCGTTTCCAGCATGCAGATGCGAGGCTCACCTGTGTCTGTGGACACAACAAGAGCCCAGAACATTTGGTGCTCTGTCGACACTCACAGAGGCACTTTCTTCACTGGCCCAAGAGGCCAGCAGCACGGCCACACAACCGGGCGACAGCTGTTGCCTATCTAGGGTCTCTGACCCCTACAGACTTTGTAGAACTGCTGGACTTCACGCAGTTCTACACACGGTACTGCACAAGGTAACGCAGCCGGCTGGCTGCAAACCATCTGACAACCCCCGCAGCAGTTCCACGAGGCCGGCCTGCTGAGTACACCCACGGTAGCTAGTGCAACTGCCAGGGACATCACAGTCTATGCAGACAGTACAGATAGCACAACTAGGCTCATCTGTCTCAATTAGCTGTGGTGTAATCAGTACAGTCTACGTGTCTGACTCAGCTGATATGGTTTTGACTGCCGGCATTGTATCTACGCGTGCTCTGCTTTGTTTTCCTCTCGTTTGCCCTTGTCTCTATCGGCTCAAATGCTTCTTCTTCCTTCTTTTCTTTGCTCTCTCTGTCATTCTCTGCTCTTTTCCTGTCACAACCTTCTTCAGTGCTCTCTCCTTCATTATTTATCTTGTCTGTCTTTCTTCTGATGTTAGAAGCACAGACAGCTTTCTGATCAACTGAGAGAGGTATCCCTCTCTGCTCACTATAAAGCCTTCCAGGCACGGCAGCGGCGGTCCCCTCAGGGAACCACACTATAGCCCCACCATGAATGGCCATACGTCGGGCCAGAAGTGGATGCGCAGCTCAGAAAAATCCTTTGCAATGAGCTGAGTCTTCTCAAGAGTTGCCACCTGGATTCTGTTTTCTCTCTCTGTGTACATAGAAATCTCTCCAGCGTAGCACGTCTCCATGCCCTTCGGGAGGCTTCTGAAACACGGGCGCTGCCCGTGTTTTCTCCGGGACGTTAAACCTATACATACATACATACATAAACTGTCAATCTGCTCAATATTGATTTATGGAATTCATACACTCTATTCTCTCTTTATATCTCAGAGTCTGATATTCAGAATATTGCCTGTTTCATCAATGTCTATGCAAAGATTCAGATATTAAAGAACTCAATCATCAATTTTCAGAATTGACAGTCAACCACTTCTGCAGAAATCAAAATATTTCTTAAACAAATTATCTATATAAAAGTATATAAATCTTCAACAATTGGAGATTATTGAAATAAAAATGATGCTCAGAAACCACTTCATTTATTAAAATTTTATATGAAATAAAACTAATTTCAGCAGCTTAAAAGATATATTCATATATTCAATTTTTACAGACTGAAATTTTTCTTCATCCAAAAGCTAGAGTCTTTATACTTCAACTTTCATACAATATATCAGAAATACTACAACTCAGATTCAAATCTTTTCATTGATGAGATGATGATTCAATTTTTTGAACAGTTCAAATATACAGTTAAAATGCCTCAGATGTAGCGTACGCGGCTACATAAAGGTCAAATTATAAGTATAAACACGTTTGATTCTCTAAAAGATGGGAGATGGGCGTACGCCCCTATATATATACAGTGATTGTTTATAGAGATCAACTCTCATAGAAGGAGCGATCGCATACAAGGGGAAGAACAGAGGCTCTATAGAGAAGGTAGGAGTGGAAGCTCTCTGTAGAGAAGGTAGAAGCGGAAGCTCCGGGAAGCAGCAAGGAGTGGAGCGGAAGCCAGAGGTGGATAGAGGGCGTAAGTACGCCATATCAGAAGTCAATTAAACGGAGATATAAAATTTTTAAATTAGAAGAATAAAGTTATTTTTAAATCTTTCCCATGTCTCATAATAATCTCTGCATAAATATAATGTTTCATATTTCAGAATTAATCAAGACTGAATCTCTTATAATGAAATTGATTGAATGATTGTCAGTATTTTTACAAAGGTCTGAGCAGCAGAGCTTCTTGCAGCACTCTGAACAGTATATGAAATTGAATAACAGTAAAGAGATTGCTGATTATTCAATTTATATGAACAACTACTTCACCTCTGTTGCTCTATTTCATTATCTTTAAAAGCAAGGAATTGAAACTTGTGAAATCACTCATTCTATCAATCTACCTCCTCTTCTACAAGAATTGAAGAACTCTGAATTATTCACTCATATTCTCTTCAATATTCTGTGTATTATCTCTCAAAATGAAGTCCTTTGTTTTACATGGAAGGACAATAATATGGTTTTACTACTGTCTACAGTTTAAAAATCAGACAGTTTCATTGAATGTATTTGAAAACATTCTGAAATCAATTCCATCAATGGCTTACAGATTCAACATCTATTTAATGATAAATGTAAAACACTCATATACACTCATTTATTATTTTCTTATTATTATATTATCTTTGTTTATATCTTTGTCTATTCTTGCCCCTTTTCATTATACTCTTGCTACCGCTATTTCTATATATATATACAAATGTATGTATTTTGCACATCTTCTTTCTCTTTCTTTTCCTTCTTAGTGATTAGCTACAACGATACTACTACTATAATTACTATTGCTATTATCTTCCATTACGCTATATACTATCTTCTACTATTCACTCTTCATACTGTCATCACCCCTCACAATAAGTATGAACAAATTATGAATATTTCTATCATTATTAATGATTACAATCATAATATGAATGGAATTGATCTAGCAAATCAGTATAGAGCTTTCTATGAGACTCAGATGCTCACTAATCACATATGATTGTCAATTCTATACTGGATTATTGATCATGCAATTGTCAATGTTTATATTCTTCATTGATTGATTACTGCTGCTTCAGACTTTACTGCTGCTTCAGGCTCTATTGCTGCTTCAGACTCTGCTGCTGTGGGCTCTGACTCTACTACTCTATCTCATATTCAATTCCACCAGCAGCTCTATCTTCAACTCCTTGAATTCTCAAGCTTTTTACCTTCTACTCAATCAAACCCAGATATAAATCACCATTGAATTTCTCTGTCAGAACTTTGAGCTTGTGCCTGATGTCAGTATAAAAGAAAGAGAGCAGAGCAGAATAAGAGTAGAGCTTCAAAATCAAGATATGGTTGTGCTGCATGTAATAATATTCCTCTCTGTCTGAAAAGCCGGTGTTGGCAGGAGTTCCATTCTATATCTTAATTAGGGCTAGATCAAATAGATTACATAGATTACACAAAAACACGCTAATACAGCCGATCTATCATATAATCCAGTAGATTTCGCGTTTTAATACACCAACATACACGCTAAAAAACGGCGCTAATTGTGCCTCGCGGCCAGACGAGGGGATAGAAGTAATTTTCATTGGCTCCGTTTTTGAAGATTAAATTGCAAAACGCCAGGTCTTTTCTCACTTCTCACTTCAAAGACGCTTGGTTCTATAAAATCTCCCTACAGATAGCGGGAAATATCGGATTCAATGCCTCCAGATGCGAACCGCCTTATCCCTCCCACCACTGCCCACTTTCTCTCCATCTGGACTCCAATCAACAGCGTAAACTTCATCTAAGTGACCTGGTAAATCCATGAACAGTTTACCGGTGCGGACATCCCAAACTTTCAGTGTGGTATCTTTAGAGGATGAAACGAGGAGGCGTGAATCGGCTGAGAAGCAGCATTGATATACAGCGCCCACGTGTCCACGAAGGGAGGATATGAATCTATTGACGTTAGTTAGAGAAATGAATATGATTGTAGCCCCCAAGGTTGGTTTGTCTGATAGAGAGATCAAAATTCTAAGTTTCTTTAACCTACTTTCCATCCCGAGCATTCCACAGCTTAACATGGTTATCAAAGCTGGCAGAGGCAATGTACGCCCCATCTGGAGAAAATGTGACATGATTTACTTCTTTCTGGTGGCCCAACAGGCGTGCAACGGGCTTATTCGACGTCGCGGGGTCCCATAGAAACATTGTAAAATCATCACTGGCGGAGACAAATCGTTCAGTAATTTTATTATTTACCATTGCTGCTTTTTCAAACCGACGCTTGGCGATTGAGATTTTAGCCTCGTCAGTCTCGGGAACCTTTTCGTTGTGTTCGAAAAAGCAAGTTCGGAGGACAAAGTCTGTAGATAACGCTAGATGGTTCACGCGGTGTGAGTGCGAAGAGAGCGTCTGGAGCAAGCTGCCGTCTACCGGATTCCAAATTTTAATTGTTTTATCATGGGACGAGGTGTATATGCGCCCAATCCCGCCCCATCGAACACAGGTGACGGACCCCTTATGCCCAGTGAGCACCGTGTCGATACGCTTCGACACCACATCCCAAATTCTCACAGTGCTGTCTTTGGAGGCGGATGCGAGTCTTGGAAGTCCCGGCCTTTGTAAATGGTACGGCTCCCATGCCAGGCTCATGATCCATTTCGTATGTCCCTTCAGCGGTCCACCAAGAGCTTCACCTGTTTTCGGATTCCACAGCCGGACGGTATTATCCATGCTCCCTGTCGCTATTATCTGCTCGTTCGGCGACCAACTGACGGCGAGAACCCAGCTTTTGTGTCCCTTCAAGGTGTGTAGCGGAGTTCCCGTATCGCAGTCCCATATCCGCGCTGTTGAGTCCCCACTTCCAGTGACCATGCGTGATGACGAAGCTGGGGAGAATGCTGTCGCTAAAATTGCCTCTCCATGTCCTGATATTGACGCGGAACACCTCGATACAGCTTTTACTCGGAAGACGGCCTGTGGCGTATAGTGGAGATGGACTGTATCTTCGGGCGTTTTCAGTCCTGGTTTGAGGAGCGAATGATAGAGGTCTGATAGTATGTCGACAACCTCTCCATTGTCTTCTGTTGGGTTATATGCGAATCGATAAGGGACTCTTTCGTCATCATCCTGTTTATTGGGATGGATTAGCTCCCCTTGTTTCCCTATATATGACATTCCCCTGAAGATGAGCATACCTACATTCCCTTGTAACGTGTTCACGAGTGTTTCAAGGTTCCTAACAGATGCGTCTGCAATTGGAACAGATACTGGGGGCCCGGTAGTTTTTCCCGTTGTCTGGTCGAAGAATTGTACTCGAATACTGCCTAGGTTAGAAGGGATTGTTTGGATTTCCTGCTGCAACCGCGCTTTCTCCGCAGTTTCCCGCTTCTGGCGCTTGCTGGGAGGAGGAAGCACTGTCGCCATGGTGCAGGATTTTAAGTATTACTGAAATTGTCGTTGTGAGCTGCCTTGGGGGAAATATTCCAAAATTGAGCTTCAAAAAAAAAATAATAATTTTGATAAGAATGATTAAGCACTTATATGAAAAGTAATTTCACACTAAGACGAAAATGGAATAGTATATCGCCTCCCCCTTTCCAAGCCTCAACTTCCAACAACCTCTTTGTATCCAACGACTACATTCACAATGTAAAAAATGTTCGTCACGTATATACCCAGCAGACATTGAGCGGCAGTTATTATATCTGAGCCAATTCTGTTATGGACCTGTAGCTGCGTCCAACCACGTCTCTCTGGGATCCCAATTTGTTGAGGATGCCTTCAACCCGTTGCTCAACCAATACTTCATATTTCCCAAGTCACGGCAATGTCCTTGCTCGACGGCCTACAACAGACCAATCAAGCTCTGGATACCCCAGGACAGCGAGGCCAACAACAGCGGGAACAAGTGTTGCCTCTCAGGAAATTATTTGTGCCATTAGTGAATCCCGCGGAATATCTCCTACAGTTGGCCTGGCCTTTGTCAATTTTTCCACATCAGAGGCCGTCTTGTGCCAGATATGCGACAGCCAAACTTACGCCCGAACCATCCATAAATTGGCTGTATTTGATCCAACGGAAATTCTCTTTATGAAAACTGCTAAAGAACCACGATCAAAGCTTTATTCCATCGTGGAGGAGAATTTACCTCAATTGACTGTTACTTCCGTCGATAGACGGCTCTGGGCGGAAAGCGCTGGCCATGAATATGTCGAGCAGCTTGCGTTTAGAGAAGACCTTGAGTCTATCAAGATCTCTCTTGAAGGAAACTATTTCGCGACATGCTGCCTCGCTGCGGTATGTTTGCTGTATTCAAACGTGTCTGATTGGTCTGACTCACTGCTGTTTGTTCTAACATGCTCTGACATGAGCATTCAAGGCACTCACTTATATTGAGACGGAGTTCTCCAAAACTTTTTCTCACCATTCCCTTCGCATCAAATATGAACCGTCTGAGGGTTCAATGTTGATTGATCTGTCAACGATCGTCTCGTTAGAATTGATCCAAAATCTTCAGAATTCTAAATCTCGGGATTGCCTTTTCGGAGTACTCAACGAAACTCTTACCCCAATGGGCTCTAGGCTCCTCCGCAGTAATGTTCTGCAACCCTCCACAGAACAGGCCAAGCTTCTAGCTAGGTATAACGCTGTTGAGGAACTTAGCATGAAGGAGGAAATGTTTTACTCTGTTCGGCAGGGTTTGTGATCAAGAGTTTCCTACGGCGTACAGTGCTAACATAGTGTTTCCAGCTCTCAAGTCTTTCGTTGATTCGGACAAAGTCCTCACCTCTGTAAGTTGCTGTGGTTATAGCGTTGCTTTTTGTCGAAACTAATTATTTTTAGCTAATTGTAATTCCGACGAAAGTAACATTTCAGCATGCGGAGCAATCAATCAATAACGTCATCATGCTCAAAACCTACGTTAACGCGATTAAACCTATATATCAAGCGTTATCGCGCGCCCAGAGCACCCTTTTGTTAGCAATCCGCAATGTTCGTTATATTTTGTCAATGTTTTTTGTGTCGCAGGCTGACACGATCTAGCTGTGTGCGCCCCAAGAGTACAATACGATCACAGAGATGATCAATTCCACACTGAATGAAGATGTCACATATCAATCACGGCCATTAGATTTGCGAAATCAGCGCACCTACGCAGTTAAAGCAAGCTTCCCCTCCCCTCTGAAACCGTCCAATGAGGATATACTACTAATCTGTGCAGGCTGGAATTAACACCCTTCTCGACGTTGCAAGACAGACATACAAAGAGGCAAATAACGATGTTGTTGAGTTGGCTTCGCGATTAGGAGGTAATTTACAAATAGCAACCCCAATTTTGGTGACCACAACCTAATTCAAATTTAGATGAATACGACTTGGCCCTTGACTTGAGGTTCGAAACAGGTCGACAGTATTATTTTCGATTATCTGTTTCGATCCTGGACAACAATCCACTACCCGATGTTTTCATTAATATCTTCAAGAGGAAAACGTACATCGAGTTCCAAACTCTGGATCTTGTTAAGTTGAACCAAAAAATTACCGATTCTCACAATGAGGTAATCAACATGAGCGATCGAACAATTCAAGAATTGATAGAGGACATCCGATCACAAATAGCCGGGCTTTTTCGTGTAAGCGAAAGTATCGCCATACTAGATATGCTTGTAGCCTTCGCACATCTTGTAACTATCCAGGATTATGTTCGGCCAGAGCTCACAGATACCTTAGCAATCAAAGCTGGTAGGCACCCTATTCGCGAAAAGATACATTCGGACAAGTACGTACCCAATGATGCATACGCCACCCAACAATCGCGGTTTCAGATTATCACCGGCTGCAATATGAGCGGCAAAAGCACGTACATTCGATCTCTGGCTTTGATGACTATCATGGCCCAGATCGGCTGTTTTGTTCCTGCGCAGTATGCGTCGTTCCCAATAGTGCATCAGCTTTTCGCACGAGTATCGACAGACGACAATGTCGAAGCCAACGTTTCTACATTTTCCGCCGAGATGCGTGAAATGTCTTTCATTCTTCGCAATATAGAACCAAAGAGCATGGTTATTATCGACGAACTCGGTCGCGGTACTAGCACCAATGACGGTCTCGCCATTGCTATCGCGATCGCCGAAGCGCTTATCGAAAGCCACGCGCTAGTGTGGTTCACTACCCATTTCCATGATCTAGCCAAGATCATGTCAGAGAGGAATGGTGTTGTCAATCTGCACCTTGCCGTCGAGATGTCGCCGTCTACTTCAAAAATGACAATGCTTTATAAAATCTCGGACGGATTTGTAAAGGACAAACATTATGGTCTCTTCCTCGCGAAACTTCTTCCGTTCCCCCAGCCCATGCTGCACAAGGCTCAAGCGGTTTCAGAAGCACTGAGTTTGAAAATCGAAAATCAACGGAAACATTCGAAAACCCTCGCCATTGCGAAACGGAGAAAGCTCATTCTAGATCTTAAAGAGCAACTGCTGCAAGCTAGAGAGGGGGCGTTGAAGGGCGAGCCGCTCAGAATCTGGCTGAAGAAATTACAGTATGAATTCACGTTGCGAATGGTAGCCCTCGATGCGGAAGTTGACAGGGCAGATGATGATCTTATGGATGTGGATGAAAGTCGGAGTATACAACCGTCAGTGTCTTTTGACCTTGATCCCGAAGCGATTATTCCAACAGAATCTAAGCCCATGACTAATGTTACGACCCCATCTGCCCGACCGTCTCATTTTTCATCACAGCTAGAGAAATCTCCTTCAATTCCATGGTCTCCATCCGTCATGGAATGATACTCCGTTGCCTCCGAGGAATTAGCACTGTCATCTTTTATAAAATTATCAAGAATTTATGCTCGAAGAGTGTGGAAGATCCCTCCATTTCTAATAGCGTGATTTAGCCTGTCTTTATGAGATTATACTCTTCATTTATTAATTTTCTATCACCCTCACAATTATCAGATATTGACGAAGCCCTCGTGCATATACACGTTAATTTGTTCTAAAATTACGAGATATACGCATTCATTATATTTGTATTTTAGCGACCCAATAAACCCTATTCGTTTACGTTCAATTAGCTGTTTATTTCTACTAATCAAAATGGTATGTGTGGTAACATGTCGATTCAATTCCCACTTATACATTGCCGCTGATCAGCATATATATACATAATAGCTATATAATATCTTCACCTCTACCTCTATCAGTGAAAACCCATCCACTCCCCGGCTCTCAGCCCCGTACATTGCCATTGTCCTATTGTGGAAGGTGTAAAGCTTGCTTGATTGAAGGATTGCTAGCTCCGTGGCAAGTTATATGGTGGAAGGATTACTAAGCCAGGGCAGTTGACCTGACACCCCCACTCACCATAGTAACTATACACAATGCTACATACAAAATTTGCCTTCAAATCAAGTACAGGTACAAAGACAACTGGAAAAACGAAGTAGTTAAAAAAAAAAAACCCAGCCATCAAATCCATCAATTTTTACCCCCCTATCCCTTCATCTTAATAATCTCCTTCCAACGCGTATATTTCAACATTCCGAGCGGCTTGGTTAACCCGTCTGCCGCGTTCTCGGCGGATGGGACGTACCGGACCGATATCTCATTCTTGCGGACGAGATCCCGAAGGATATGGAATCGGACCTCTATATGCTTCGATCGGCGCGGAATCGCTTCGGAAGAGGATAGCTCGATGGCAGACTTGTTATCGGCATGAATCGTATAAGCAAGGCCATTCGCCGGAGGTGGGTTGGGGTGATCGTCGGCATCCAGATTATTGAGGCGGGACGGCACGAAACCGGCATCTTCTAGGAGCTCCCGTAGGCAGACGAGCTCATATGCGGCTTCGGAGGATGCGATATATTCGGCCTCGGTTGATGATTTGGAGACCCCTGTCTGCCGGCAGCTTCGCCAGGCGACGGGGCCCCCCGCCATATATATGATGTAGCCGGTAGTTGAGCGGGATCCCGGATCCCTACCGGCCCAATCGGCATCGGCGTACGCCACGGGTTCGATATCGGCGTCTTTGTAGTAGGTTAAAATAGCCGCATTAATCGTGCCCTGCAAGTAGCGGAGCGTACGTTTGAAAGCGGCCCAATTCTTCGAGGTAGGGCGGGCGCTGAATCGGCCTAGAAAGCCTGCTGCAAAGCTAACGTCAGGACGTGTATTGGTCGCAAGGTATTGCAGGGATCCAATGCCTGACTGATAGGAGCGTAGGGTAAATTCCGCCGTATAAGCGACCGGTTCCTCATTGTCATTCATGAAATCAACGTTCTCCTCTATGGGAGTAGACGTAGGGTGGCAGTCATCCATAGCGAATTCCTCCAGAAGATTCGTAATAAATAGGGGTTGGGACAACGTAAGGGAGGTCGAATCCCGCTCAATCTTCATGCCCAAATATCGGTTCGAATCGCCCACATCCTTGATTTCGTAATTAGCGGCGATTGCGGCCTTGGCCCAGTTGAGATCTTCGATCTTCGGGCCGTATAGGCGTACGTCATCCACGTATACAGTCATATAGACCTTTCTCGCGTCATGAATGAACAGTCCAGCATCGTAAGGACTGACACGGAAGCCTGACTGCAATAGCATTCTTCGCAGTTCCTCATACCATAAAAGCGCTGCTTGCTTAAGACCGTAGAGTCCCTGCATTAATTCGCAAACAAGATCGCCACGACCTTCACGGAAGCCCGTAGGCTGGCTCATATATATCCGTTCGTCGGCCGGCAGTTGGGCGTTCAAGAACGCAGTTACCATATCGATTTGCAGAACGTGCCACCCTCAAGATGCCGAGATTGCCATGAGAGCTCGGGACGTGGAGGCGGAAACGACGGGTGCAAAGGTCTTCGAATAGTTGACACCCTTTTGTTGATAATTGCCGCAGACCACCCAGCGGGCCTTATAGCGGACGACTTTACCCAAATTATTGAACTTCTTGTCGAACACCCATTGGCCCCGAAGGACTGCCATATTAGGGGTTCTTTCAATTAATCGCCAGGCCCCAATTTGCTTTAAGCGATTAACCTCTTTAACGCAGGCCTTATAGTAGAACTTCCACTCAGGGGAAGCCTTAGCGCGCGTGAGATTCTTCGGAATCGGCAACCCATATATCTCGGGATCGGAAGGCAGATCATCGGAACCGTCCCCCACTGAAGATTCCCCCACTGAATCGTTATTCCCTGTAATTGTCGGGGTATCCTCAATCTCAATAGGAGGGCTAGGGGAAATCGGTGTATTCTGCACCAAAAAGGTCGGTATTCTCGCTGATATTTCATAGTCTATCCACCAATTATTGGTGGGAACTAGGAATAGCGGACGGAGGGGTTGGACTTCTTCATCGATGAATAGGTCATTAACTGAAGGAATCGGGCCAGGAGTCGGCGAAGGAATCGGCGAAGGAATCGCTGCAGCCGCCTGACGGGCCGCCGTGGGTAGGGTCTTCGGGTGCCCAGTGGCTGGGGCCGACGGATCCATAAGGTGAAGATCCTCCTGGAAAATGACGTCTTTGGATATATATAGACGCCCATTGGAAGGGTCAACCAACCTGTAATTGGTAAAGCCATCGTAACCTACAAAAATTAGCTCTAATGAGCGGGAAGCCATCTTATTCGTGGGCTTAGGGACTATTTTCAGGAACGCCTTGCAACCCCAACGGCGGATTCCACGGGCCGACGGGAGCGCTCCAAGCCATGCCTCATATGGGGTAATCGGCTTCATATTTTCGGGACCGCCATATAGAATCGTGGAGGTCGGCATAAGATTGAGCAGCTCCGTGGCCGCAATAACCGCCTCACCCCACATCTTTTCGGGAGCGGAAGAGTCTATTAATAGCGATCGGGCTTTTTCAATAATTAACCCGATCGAACGTTCGGATACCCCATCTTGTTGTGGAGTATGGGGGGGAGTGGGTTCCCACTTAATCCCCTCGCTAAGCATATATGCCGTAGCCGCGTTCGAATTCAATTCGCCGCGATCGGAGTGTATAATCGCGATGCCACGGCCCAGCAGGTTCTTGATGAATTGGTTGAAGATTCGTAAATATTTCAACGTCTCATCCTTGCGTTCCAGTAGGAAAATCCATCTCATTCGCGTTGCGTCGTCTGTAATGACCATGGCAAGTTTCTTGCCGGCGTAGGAGGATATGTCATTTTCGGTTCCTAGGGTCTCACCTCCGCCGAAAATATCCACCCAAATCTTAAGAGCTTTGCGAGTGGCACGGCGTGGTGCGGAATTCTTATACGTAGCGCGCCTCTGCTTGGCTTTGACGCACGTGGCGCAGAATGACAACTTCTTCGGGCCGATAATGGCAATTCCGAAGCGAGGGTCCCTGGCCATCTTCAATATATTATTTTCGCCGATATGGCCCAATCTACGGTGCCATTCATCAAACGGCAGTTGCTTCGGGACCACGGCAGGGAGTCGGTTAGGTGGGGATATGACGAAGGAATCCGTATCCGGATCCTTGGGGTTAATCAATTGCTCAACCTCCTCACGGTTGAACGGCCCTAGGGACCCTGCGTTCGGATCATAATCCGTTGAAATTGTCTTTGGTTTCGGAACAGCCACGTACGCGACCGCCCCATATTCTTGGTCATTCATAACGCCGTCAAACGTCGGAGGACTGTCGGATAGGATGTAAATATTATTGCGGGAAAGGTTGGCATAGAACACGTCATTGCCAGTAGGGGACAGGAACTCAAAATAATTTCCAGCGTCAACGTGCATATCACGGCGAATATAGCCCTGCCGTTCCATAAGCCCAGCGGAGATGAGGTTAGCTGACAGTCCTGGCACGTAGTATACGTGATTGAATTCAATCAACCTCTCGCCGACTGGGATGGACGCCATGCCGACGCCTTGGACCTTCAGAACGGCCTTGTTGGCCACCTGGACCGTAGGACCGTCGATCGTAAAAAGCATTGAAAATCGTGATCTATCGCTCGCGATATGGCAGCCAGCGCCGCTATCCCATATGGTTAGGGGATCCTTGTGGGGTTCCACAAAGCAGGCCGGCACATTTATAACCTTTGCAAGGTTCGCCATCTGAAAGGACTCTGACCCGTCCGTAATCACTAACTGGGTCTTGCCCCCACTATTGTCCTTATCCTTCTTCGCCTTCTCCTTCTCTTTGAACTCCTTTAACTTAGTAGCATTATTGGCCTTCCAATCATCGGGCGCCTGGTCGGGATTCGTAAACCAACAGACAGTGCCGAAGTGGGATCTATTGCACTCGGAGCAGGTCGGCGGATTGCCAGCTCCACCACGGCCACTGCCGCGGGAGCCGCCACGACCGCGTCCGGAACGACCTCCACGGGCCGAGTTAGATGTATTCGCGCTATTATTGTTCGCGGAATCGGCAGCTGCTGTGGCCCCCGATTGGGCAGCGTTGGCAGCTGTATTCACCGATTGTGCGGGCTTTTTATCTTTTGGAGGGTCCAATTGAGATCGGATCTCCTCCATGAGAAGGTGAACGTCCAATACAACCGGGGTCGATTTGGACTCTTGGGCCTCCTCAATCTTCTTCTGTACATAACCCCTCCAAACGTTCGGAAGGGCGGAATAGAATATGTCAAATACCCACGCGTCAGGCGGGTGAGCATCCATCATTTCCAACTTCATGATCGCGGCACGGAACTTATCAAAGAAACTGTGCACGTTAGTGACCTGAGTGCCACCAAGCGATGTGAATTCTAGGACTGCCTCTCGGCGGAGCTGGGTCTTGGGGATAGAGTATTCCTCCTCAATTG
This sequence comes from Histoplasma mississippiense, assembly GCF_000149585.1. NCBI lineage: Eukaryota > Fungi > Ascomycota > Eurotiomycetes > Onygenales > Ajellomycetaceae > Histoplasma > Histoplasma mississippiense. The sequence continues at coordinate 490,368 of NW_001813980.1, forward strand.
CCCGCCAGAGGGTGTAAGCAATCCTATTCTCATCATTTTTTATGAAACGTGGCCTGACGTTCGCACCCAAAGAGTTCGAAATGAACGCGTAGGTCCAACGGTTTCGGGCGTCCCAAAAGGGAGCCCATTCGGGGTCCTGCAGGGGGTTCTGAACCTGCTGCTTTTCTATTATACCCCAGCACTGCGCGTCAACCAGCTTGGTCTTCATTGACGCGTTCCATGTGAGGAAATTTGACGTGCCGGTCAGAGCGTTCGGCTTGGTCATTGATTTTACATCTTCTTTAAATTGGGCGATTGCCTTGCCGACACGGCTGTCCGGATCATAGAGGTTATACTCCAATCTTTCACCAAGATCCGGGTCCCATGTGTGCGTTCGGGCTGTAGGAGTAGTCGGTGTATTATTATCAGCATTCTGAGGGTTATTCGCGGCTCTGCGAGCACGCATTTCTTCTAGTTTTAACTCGATTTCCAGAGCCTTCCGTTTTTCCTCCATGATCTTACGCCTCTCCTTCTCCATCTCAAAGGTCATCATGAGGCGTTGCAATTGCACGTCCGACAAGACCTCGTCGGAAAGCAAGGCCTCAGAACGTCGAGCCGCCTCATCATGATGAGAACCAGCCTCACTGAGCTGTCGGGTGGTTCGGGTAGATTGGGTAGGTTGGGTAGGTCGGGCCGCAGGCCTGACTGTGTCAGGAGCTGTATTCAATCCAGCTTCGAATCGGAACGGCGTTTCAGGAGGATCGGGCTCATTAATAGAGCTCTCAAATGCTCCTGGCGGGCGATCGTGAGCAGAGCTTGGGCGTGGGGGAATATCATCATCCGCCACTACTGAGCCAGAGGGCAGGACGCGAGAATGCGAGCGGGTATGAGGGCGAGATCTAGATCGATCCGCCATACTCCGTATTGATTTTCAAATAAAGGCACCTTGGATCAGATCCTTGCCAATATAAGCTTTCGTGGCGTTCTATTCGCCAATCGGAGGTTTAATTTCCAACGTGGTGCGTTCCACCCTGCAAGCTTGTTTTCTAAGCGAGCAGCGGCGTAGAATCAAAACAAGATCTTCAGAACGCGCCGATTTGGATAGAATAAGACGATTTTAACGCCGAAAGGGGCGTATCGAATGAAGCAATATTAAATAGGGATTAAATCGGCAAGGAATCCCCGAATTGGCAGCGTAGTGCGCAAAACGGGCCTCATAACCTGTGGAAGGTGTAAAGCTTGCTTGATTGAAGGATTGCTAGCTACGTGGCAAGTTATATGGTGGAAGGATTACTAAGCCAGGGCAGTTGACCTGACACCTATTTCATCGGGACACAGAAACATTCGTTCACGCTACGGGGGCGTATTGACATTATATCCGCCCAAAATAGTGTTACAAGTAGAGGCGAACGAAATGAGCCGCGGCACAGAAAGGAACATCCCTCTCCTGCTGGCCGGGGTTGGCTTGACGCACTTTTTTTTCGTCTCTGTTTGAGCGCGGGTTAAAAACAAATCTACTTACGATAATAGCATAATTACTTACATTATAGTAAATAAATGAAACTGACAATGGCTGCTACTCACCTTGGTTTAAGTAGGATATGGCCTGTCATTGAGAAAAGCGCGGCTACGAGTTCAGAGGTAATTGTGTTTTTGTCTCCTTTCAAACAGTGATTCCATAAGGATGGAGGTGGAAGGCGGCAACAATATCTCGCCATCGGTCCTCAGGGACTCTAAAAGTCAAATGCTGCCTCAGTTCATTTTTGTTTACTTGTGCTGAGATGTATTCCCCATCTGGGTATTTAAAAAATAAAGTATTGAACCGTAGTAGAGTTGAGATCCTCCACAGAACTTCAGCTTACATTGGATTGGTGCAACATTACGGAGGGATGAATAAAACATGCAGGCCGTACACGCACACGCACACTGCCCTTCCCTTCGCCAAAATAAAGATACAGATCAAGAATTGTTTCTGATTATGTAAAGATCGACCGGAGATGGACACATCCCCAGGTGCTATATAAATTTCGAAGCAAAATCAAGCTTGGAAGCGATCAATGGGAAGAATATTGTTGTCCCCCACATCTCACCACGCCGTTGTGCATACCAGGGCTCATTCTCCTACCCAAAATGATATAGCACTTGCTTCCCTTTCTTCCCTTTTCGATTCTTGCCACCTCCTTCCCCACCATCACCCGTTTCTCCTTCACTTACAGCCTCCGCAGGAGTAGGATTAACCCCTCCCCTGCCCCATGGAGAAGGTGCCGCATTGCCTGACGATGTACCACCCCATCGAACCGTACCACGCGTCAGTCCCGCCATGAGGGTGTTGGGTTTCGGAGCGGCAGGGAGCGCTGGAAAGGCGTCCGCGTTAGTGCCTCGTGTGAAGGGAGCTGCGGGCGTGGCAGATTTGGGGCCACTTGATAGAGACGGGCGGGAGGGGGCCGGTGAACTCCCTGCTGAACGAGATGGAGGGGTTACAGTCGACCAAGGTGATGCTGATGTACGTGCGTTCCTACCGCCAGTGGGTCCTCCAAGGGGCGGAAATGGATTACTGCTGGTGCTGATGCCGTTTGATGTTCCTAAGAGGCTTCCGCTGCGCCCGACAGCCGAGCGCGAGGATTGCGCCGTCGACGACTTTAGGCGTAGCACGCGTTTTCCACCGCCGCTGGTACTTGGACTGGTATTTGATAGTACCCCGTTGGGCCCGGGTAGGGCGGGGTAGTCTTCATTTATGGCGCGCCAGTCATTCCAAGCTTTGAGAAGGGCAGTGCGTTTTGAGTTGTCGTCGTAGAGTTCGGCAAGCTCCTTTATTAGAGTGCCTAGTTCGCTAGATGAAGCGTCGAAAAGTGAGAAGAAGGATTCTATCAGGTAGGGGGCGTTGATAGCACCAGTGCGGTAGGAAGACACTTTGTTGCGGAATTCGGATACTTTGAGTGAGTCATTGCGCAGGAGAGATGTCGCACGGGCCATCACAGCGCCATGTGCAGTTTTGCGGGCTTGTTCCTGGGGAGTAGAGGGTGTCACATTGGGACGGCCAAGGTCTAGCGCTTCGAAAGCGGGAGGAAGAGTCGCTGGGGTAGTGGAGGGAGGGGGAGCAGCTGATTGAGGTGGCACGCAAACTGTCTGAGCCCCGCTGGGTGTGAGCTGGCCGCCGAATGTCCTGCTAGTGACAGATTGAGCGCTTTGAATGGCGATTTGTCTTTGGTAAGCCAGCTCATCCCGTCTCAAAGGTTGCGCGCTGGATACAGGGAGAGTTTCTGCATTAGGATCGCGTCCTCTTCCTGCACCTCTTCCCTCTCTTCCACCCCGCTGTGGTTGGTAGGGAGTTCTGTAGTCGAAAGTGGATAAATCAACTGTTCTTGCATCTCTCCTTGCATCCTTGGAGAGCCCCGCTGGATGGCACTCTAATTGGTGGGCCTTTAAATCCAATTGTGATTCAAAGACTACAAACTTCTTCTCCAAGCACTCCTTGTCAAGGCAGAGGAAGTGGTCCTTGCTGAAATGGTCCTCGAGGGAATTGTAGTTGATATAATACTGGTGCTGCCGGGATCCATTGCGTCGGTCACAGATATGGCATCGCTCATGCTTATCTCGACAGTGCGTGTAAAGTTCATCATCCCCATAGAACCTCTGTCGGCAAAATCCGCACTCTGGATGACCTTTGAAACCGCTTTGATCAATAGCGCCAGGGATATCGTCTCCGTATTTCTCATGCTTCCGCAGTTGGGTCATCGAAAAGAGCTCATGTTCATGAGTAAACACCTTCTTATTCCGAGTACATAAATCACTATTTTCCCGTTAGCAACGACATTAAAATCATTGAAAGGTAACCAATCGAGCAGAGTGAAACCTGTGCATACCACATAACCTTGTGATGCTGGCTCTTTACATGGCGATGTAGGTCTGGCCATCCCAGACATGCGACATCGCACTCCGTATCCGGGCAGTTATACCTCAGGAGCAAAACCGTGTCTTCAAAAATATCGTTTGTTTCATATTTAATTCCCAAGTTGTCGTCCGTACGGATGAAGTCATTGTCTCTGAAATCTTCGAATTTCTTTACCAGATCATCGGTAAAAATTACGAACGGCCACTCAGTCTATTCAACATGTGACGTAACAGATGGAAGCAGATGTACGTTAGCACTCGGCATTCCCTAATTATCGCAATTGATTCTCCAAGACAGAGGAAATTGAATGATGTAAAAACATACCCGACAGTGCGCGCAAGCCTTAGTTTTATACAGGGCCCTTAATCGCAACGCACAAATATGGCATGTCCGATGGTTACAAGGCGCAACGGCAGTATGGTCGATACTGGACGCACAGATAAAGCACACTTCGCCGGTATCCGCCTCCTCATCCATCGCGGCAGCTGCGGTCACAGCCGCGCCCTCGCCCTCAGTACGTTTGGCATCTCCGGCCAGGCGATCACCGGAGGTGCCTCCACTCCGAGGGGTTGAGCCGGGTGGTTCGCCGTAGTCCCCATCTGTGAATTGGCCCGACCGAATCGTAGAGTGACTTTCTGATTGTGGTCTTGTTTGCCTTCTTCCATCCGGTGCCCCCTCTCGTGCACCCCGCGAACCTCTGCCTCCTCCGCCTCTGCCGCCTCTGCCACCGCTCTTTTCGCGGCGCTGATGGGTATCTGTATGCACGTTGGCTGATGCGCCGCCACGTTGTCTCCGATTGCCTCTGGTAGGGTTCTGGTCTCGTTGTGGAGGAGAAGTATGGGGAGTATTACGGGATATATCAGCCATATTTAGTAATCGAGATTGTTGTTCAATTCACTTGGAAATGAGGGGAATTTCTGCAGGCACTTGTTTGCGGGGAACACTTTGGTGGTTTGTGGCTCTCGATAATGAAAAAGGGACACCGGCCACAGAATCCGAATTAGAGTAATCAGAACCGGAGCGGGAAGGAGATTAACGCAACAGCAGGCGGAGAGCAGAATGGTGTGGGCTATATATATATACAGGTGGGAGGTTTGCGCTTGTTGAAGAGAAAATCTTGACCCAGGAGGATGGATTGTGTAATAATACAGAAGAGACGTAAGAGTTCTGGCCATGACTGTGTAAATTACCGTACTCCGGTACCAACGTCACAGATATTACTCATCCATCCTCTCAGCCTCCACAACCCAAGCCATCAGCCATCAGCAACGCTTCAAGTTGAGAACACAGCGGAACAGATGGCTGGCCGCTTGATATCGATATCAAGAGATCAGATATCTGAGTCATTGGGGTGTCCTGTCTAAGATGCAGCGCGGCGTTACACCAAGTAAAAGAGTCACAAAAACATGATTTCCGCGCGATCAACCAACCAACCCAGCTCAACCCCCACTCACTCACTAATTATTCTTCGCTTTATTCTCTTTCGCCCTCTGTACCAGTTCTAGCAACGTCACCATTTTCTGACTGTCCAGAAACTCCACAATCTTCACGAGCTTTGCCCCCGTCTCGTCCATCCACAACAGAAACACCAATTCCCCTTCTAATGCCCACGCCGCCTCAGATAGCCCCTCAACCTTCAACTCCTCGCGGAATATCGCCTGGCTTGTCGCCCACACTGTGACTTGATTACTGCTCTCACTCTCAACGTACTCTTTGGCTGTTACTGGGATACCGCTCAGGATGGCATGGATGCCGGAAATGTGTTGGATTAAGCCCTTTTTGTCGAATGGGCCGGGTGGATTCATTGACGCTGGCGCGAACTGATAGACGAAGTTCTCTGCCAGGATGGCTTCCAGCGTTTCTGTGGAAAGCGTGCTGAAGTTGGCGATGAATTTTTTGGCCGTTTCGAGACGCTTGGATGGGGATGCCATGGCTGCGCCTGCTGTTGGTCGTGATGCTGTTGATCTGGGGTAGAGGAGAGAGTGAGGTGAGGTCCCGTACGTAACTATGTATTGGCTTGGTAAATGTTTAATAAGAAGAAGAAGAAGAAGACTATTATCTCAAATATATTCTCCCGAATGACCTTTTATACGATGTCCCAGAGGCGGGGTAATCTGATACATGCCATAGTTTGCACAGGATTTCATGGCTGGGATCTTCATTCTTGTCCCTTCTCTGACAAGGGTTCTTAGATCAGCTCGCAGGGGTGGAAACTAATCGATTCAAGGGTTTCGGAGATATATCACTCTACTCTGCGGGTTCACCAAGGCGTAAGCAACCTGAGATTCGGATGTCGTCAACATCCGGATTATTAATACTCGGAAATATTCCAGTAGACTGCAGCAAGAGAGGCTAGGTCGACCTTTTATGTGGTAAGGTGAGATAATTCTTGGGTTGTTTCTCTTGACAGCCGAAGTCATTCATATTGGAAAGTGGAAGTTCTAAATCTGATTACGATTTATGGGAATATACATAAAAAGATCAACTTGCTGTCAGGTCAACTGCCCCGGCTTAGTAATCCTTCCACCATATAACTTGCCACGTAGCTAGCAATCCTTCAATCAAGCAAGCTTTACACCTTCCACAGGTTATGAGGCCCGTTTTGCGCACTACGCTGCCAATTCGGGGATTCCTTGCCGATTTAATCCCTATTTAATATTGCTTCATTCGATACGCCCCTTTCGGCGTTAAAATCGTCTTATTCTATCCAAATCGGCGCGTTCTGAAGATCTTGTTTTGATTCTACGCCGCTGCTCGCTTAGAAAACAAGCTTGCAGGGTGGAACGCACCACGTTGGAAATTAAACCTCCGATTGGCGAATAGAACGCCACGAAAGCTTATATTGGCAAGGATCTGATCCAAGGTGCCTTTATTTGAAAATCAATACGGAGTATGGCGGATCGATCTAGATCTCGCCCTCATACCCGCTCGCATTCTCGCGTCCTGCCCTCTGGCTCAGTAGTGGCGGATGATGATATTCCCCCACGCCCAAGCTCTGCTCACGATCGCCCGCCAGGAGCATTTGAGAGCTCTATTAATGAGCCCGATCCTCCTGAAACGCCGTTCCGATTCGAAGCTGGATTGAATACAGCTCCTGACACAGTCAGGCCTGCGGCCCGACCTACCCAACCTACCCAATCTACCCGAACCACCCGACAGCTCAGTGAGGCTGGTTCTCATCATGATGAGGCGGCTCGACGTTCTGAGGCCTTGCTTTCCGACGAGGTCTTGTCGGACGTGCAATTGCAACGCCTCATGATGACCTTTGAGATGGAGAAGGAGAGGCGTAAGATCATGGAGGAAAAACGGAAGGCTCTGGAAATCGAGTTAAAACTAGAAGAAATGCGTGCTCGCAGAGCCGCGAATAACCCTCAGAATGCTGATAATAATACACCGACTACTCCTACAGCCCGAACGCACACATGGGACCCGGATCTTGGTGAAAGATTGGAGTATAACCTCTATGATCCGGACAGCCGTGTCGGCAAGGCAATCGCCCAATTTAAAGAAGATGTAAAATCAATGACCAAGCCGAACGCTCTGACCGGCACGTCAAATTTCCTCACATGGAACGCGTCAATGAAGACCAAGCTGGTTGACGCGCAGTGCTGGGGTATAATAGAAAAGCAGCAGGTTCAGAACCCCCTGCAGGACCCCGAATGGGCTCCCTTTTGGGACGCCCGAAACCGTTGGACCTACGCGTTCATTTCGAACTCTTTGGGTGCGAACGTCAGGCCACGTTTCATAAAAAATGATGAGAATAGGATTGCTTACACCCTCTGGCGGGCAATTGAGGAGGAATACTCTATCCCCAAGACCCAGCTCCGCCGAGAGGCAGTCCTAGAATTCACATCGCTTGGTGGCACTCAGGTCACTAACGTGCACAGTTTCTTTGATAAGTTCCGTGCCGCGATCATGAAGTTGGAAATGATGGATGCTCACCCGCCTGACGCGTGGGTATTTGACATATTCTATTCCGCCCTTCCGAACGTTTGGAGGGGTTATGTACAGAAGAAGATTGAGGAGGCCCAAGAGTCCAAATCGACCCCGGTTGTATTGGACGTTCACCTTCTCATGGAGGAGATCCGATCTCAATTGGACCCTCCAAAAGATAAAAAGCCCGCACAATCGGTGAATACAGCTGCCAACGCTGCCCAATCGGGGGCCACAGCAGCTGCCGATTCCGCGAACAATAATAGCGCGAATACATCTAACTCGGCCCGTGGAGGTCGTTCCGGACGCGGTCGTGGCGGCTCCCGCGGCAGTGGCCGTGGTGGAGCTGGCAATCCGCCGACCTGCTCCGAGTGCAATAGATCCCACTTCGGCACTGTCTGTTGGTTTACGAATCCCGACCAGGCGCCCGATGATTGGAAGGCCAATAATGCTACTAAGTTAAAGGAGTTCAAAGAGAAGGAGAAGGCGAAGAAGGATAAGGACAATAGTGGGGGCAAGACCCAGTTAGTGATTACGGACGGGTCAGAGTCCTTTCAGATGGCGAACCTTGCAAAGGTTATAAATGTGCCGGCCTGCTTTGTGGAACCCCACAAGGATCCCCTAACCATATGGGATAGCGGCGCTGGCTGCCATATCGCGAGCGATAGATCACGATTTTCAATGCTTTTTACGATCGACGGTCCTACGGTCCAGGTGGCCAACAAGGCCGTTCTGAAGGTCCAAGGCGTCGGCATGGCGTCCATCCCAGTCGGCGAGAGGTTGATTGAATTCAATCACGTATACTACGTGCCAGGACTGTCAGCTAACCTCATCTCCGCTGGGCTTATGGAACGGCAGGGCTATATTCGCCGTGATATGCACGTTGACGCTGGAAATTATTTTGAGTTCCTGTCCCCTACTGGCAATGACGTGTTCTATGCCAACCTTTCCCGCAATAATATTTACATCCTATCCGACAGTCCTCCGACGTTTGACGGCGTTATGAATGACCAAGAATATGGGGCGGTCGCGTACGTGGCTGTTCCGAAACCAAAGACAATTTCAACGGATTATGATCCGAACGCAGGGTCCCTAGGGCCGTTCAACCGTGAGGAGGTTGAGCAATTGATTAACCCCAAGGATCCGGATACGGATTCCTTCGTCATATCCCCACCTAACCGACTCCCTGCCGTGGTCCCGAAGCAACTGCCGTTTGATGAATGGCACCGTAGATTGGGCCATATCGGCGAAAATAATATATTGAAGATGGCCAGGGACCCTCGCTTCGGAATTGCCATTATCGGCCCGAAGAAGTTGTCATTCTGCGCCACGTGCGTCAAAGCCAAGCAGAGGCGCGCTACGTATAAGAATTCCGCACCACGCCGTGCCACTCGCAAAGCTCTTAAGATTTGGGTGGATATTTTCGGCGGAGGTGAGACCCTAGGAACCGAAAATGACATATCCTCCTACGCCGGCAAGAAACTTGCCATGGTCATTACAGACGACGCAACGCGAATGAGATGGATTTTCCTACTGGAACGCAAGGATGAGACGTTGAAATATTTACGAATCTTCAACCAATTCATCAAGAACCTGCTGGGCCGTGGCATCGCGATTATACACTCCGATCGCGGCGAATTGAATTCGAACGCGGCTACGGCATATATGCTTAGCGAGGGGATTAAGTGGGAACCCACTCCCCCCCATACTCCACAACAAGATGGGGTATCCGAACGTTCGATCGGGTTAATTATTGAAAAAGCCCGATCGCTATTAATAGACTCTTCCGCTCCCGAAAAGATGTGGGGTGAGGCGGTTATTGCGGCCACGGAGCTGCTCAATCTTATGCCGACCTCCACGATTCTATATGGCGGTCCCGAAAATATGAAACCAATTACGCCGTACGAGGCCTGGCTTGGAGCCCTACCCTCTGCACGTGGCATTCGCCGCTGGGGTTGTAAGGCGTTCCTAAAAATAATCCCAAAGCCCACGAATAAGATGGCCTCCCGATCACTAGAATTAACCTTTGTCGGCTACGATGGGTTCACTAATTATAGATTGGTTGATCCCTCCAATGGGCGTCTATACATATCCAAAGACGTCATTTTCCAAGAGGATCTCCACCTTGCAGACCCGTCAATTCCAACCGCAAAAGACCCGAAGGCCCTACCCACTGCGGCCCGCCAAGCGGCTGCGGCAATTCCTTCGGCGACCCCTGACCCATCGATTAATGATCTTTTCATCGATGAGGATATCCAACCCGAACGTCCGTTATTTCTAGTACCCACGAATAATTGGTGGATCGATTATGAAATTTCGGCGAGAATACCTACCTTTTTGGTGCAAAATACCCCGATTTCCCCGGATCCTTCAATAGAAATAGAGGATACCCCGACACCGTCAGGGAATATTACTGCAGTGGGGGAATCTTCAGTGGAGAATGGCCCTGAGACCGAAGACCTCCCTTCCGATCCTGAAATTGCAGGCCTACCGATTCCAAAGAACCTCACGCGTGCCAAAGCTTCCGCCGAATGGAAGTATTATTACAAGGCCTGTGTTAAAGAGGTTAATCGCCTAAAGCAGATTGGGGCCTGGCGACTGATTGAAAGATCCCCTAATATGGCAGTCCTTCGCGGCCAATGGGTGTTCGACAAGAAGTTCAATAATTTGGGTAAAGTCGTCCGCTATAAGGCCCGCTGGGTGGTCTGCGGCAATTATCAACAAAAGGGTGTCAACTATTCGAAGACCTTTGCACCCGTCGTTTCCGCCTCCACGTCCCGAGCTCTCATGGCAATCTCGGCATCTTGAGGGTGGCACGTTCTGCAAATCGATATGGTAACTGCGTTCTTGAACGCCCAACTGCCGGCCGACGAACGGATATATATGAGCCAGCCTACGGGCTTCCGTGAAGGTCGTGGCGATCTTGTTTGCGAATTAATGCAGGGACTCTACGGTCTTAAGCAAGCAGCGCTTTTATGGTATGAGGAACTGCGAAGAATGCTATTGCAGTCAGGCTTCCGTGTCAGTCCTTACGATGCTGGACTGTTCATTCATGACGCGAGAAAGGTCTATATGACTGTATACGTGGATGACGTACGCCTATACGGCCCGAAGATCGAAGATCTCAACTGGGCCAAGGCCGCAATCGCCGCTAATTACGAAATCAAGGATGTGGGCGATTCGAACCGATATTTGGGCATGAAGATTGAGCGGGATTCGACCTCCCTTACGTTGTCCCAACCCCTATTTATTACGAATCTTCTGGAGGAATTCGCTATGGATGACTGCCACCCTACGTCTACTCCCATAGAGGAGAACGTTGATTTCATGAATGACAATGAGGAACCGGTCGCTTATACGGCGGAATTTACCCTACGCTCCTATCAGTCAGGCATTGGATCCCTGCAATACCTTGCGACCAATACACGTCCTGACGTTAGCTTTGCAGCAGGCTTTCTAGGCCGATTCAGCGCCCGCCCTACCTCGAAGAATTGGGCCGCTTTCAAACGTACGCTCCGCTACTTGCAGGGCACGATTAATGCGGCTATTTTAACCTACTACAAAGACGCCGATATCGAACCCGTGGCGTACGCCGATGCCGATTGGGCCGGTAGGGATCCGGGATCCCGCTCAACTACCGGCTACATCATATATATGGCGGGGGGCCCCGTCGCCTGGCGAAGCTGCCGGCAGACAGGGGTCTCCAAATCATCAACCGAGGCCGAATATATCGCATCCTCCGAAGCCGCATATGAGCTCGTCTGCCTACGGGAGCTCCTAGAAGATGCCGGTTTCGTGCCGTCCCGCCTCAATAATCTGGATGCCGACGATCACCCCAACCCACCTCCGGCGAATGGCCTTGCTTATACGATTCATGCCGATAACAAGTCTGCCATCGAGCTATCCTCTTCCGAAGCGATTCCGCGCCGATCGAAGCATATAGAGGTCCGATTCCATATCCTTCGGGATCTCGTCCGCAAGAATGAGATATCGGTCCGGTACGTCCCATCCGCCGAGAACGCGGCAGACGGGTTAACCAAGCCGCTCGGAATGTTGAAATATACGCGTTGGAAGGAGATTATTAAGATGAAGGGATAGGGGGGTAAAAATTGATGGATTTGATGGCTGGGTTTTTTTTTTTTAACTACTTCGTTTTTCCAGTTGTCTTTGTACCTGTACTTGATTTGAAGGCAAATTTTGTATGTAGCATTGTGTATAGTTACTATGGTGAGTGGGGGTGTCAGGTCAACTGCCCTGGCTTAGTAATCCTTCCACCATATAACTTGCCACGGAGCTAGCAATCCTTCAATCAAGCAAGCTTTACACCTTCCACACTTGCCAGATAGCCAGCCAATAAGCTCAATAAATCTCACAACAATAACCCTGATCACTTACTCCCCATGGTATATATATAAATAGGAGAAAAAAGAAAGAAAGAAAAGAAAGTAAACGTGAAAGGCTAGTCCCGTACTCCTTCCCGTACAAATTTTTCAATACCTGTAGATTAATGGAATTTAATAAAATACCTTCTCCTGCCATATGGGAGGCTGACTCTTCACCTCATCCCACTTTACCTTATTTCTCTCGTCCAGATGAGCCTCCTCATCCGTCATCGGCGTCACACGGCTCGTTAACTCCACTTCGCGACGGCTAATCCCTCCCGCATCGCGCGGTACCCACAGCAGCGGCGTCGGACTCCACACTGAGGGCGGGTAATATGCATTGTCCGCCACTTCGTCTGAGTACTCGATTGGCGTGCCCTGCCGGATCCGCTTACGTAGCGTGGAGTAATCGATGTAAATATGTGGCTGTACGATGGAGTGAATGAAGTAGGAGAATTTGCGCAGAATCGTTTGCAGAGCACTGGGTTTTTGATGTGGGAAGGCCGGAATTTCGGTCGACGTGCCTGCTCGCGTGATTTCAGCTAGTGTTATCGTTGTCTGGGTTGCGCGCTTGAGTTTGGAGGAGATGGAGATTGGGCTGGGAATTTCGTTGCTGCCGCTTGCTGGGCTGATGGGTGATTTCTCGCTTGTTGCATCGTCTTGGCAGCTGCTTGCGCTGTCGTCCTGCTCACCCATGTCTTTGTTGCTGTCGTCATCATCACCATCGCCCAGCCTTTCAGCTTGTTCGAGCGTACGGGGAAGTGCGGACAGGAGTGGGCGCAGTGCGTCGTTCAAGGATATATGCGCTAGAATCATCAATATGATGAAGAGGACCATCATGATCACCGGTCCTATGGCACCCTTAATGGCGAATAAGCCAATCATACAGACGGAGGAGAGGTATACGCCTGTTAATACTTGTTGAAGTGCACGCGGGTAGATTAGGCCCTTGGTGTCAACATCAGAGTCGTAGACGAAAAGCAAATTGTATCGGTAGGCTTGGTAGACTAGGTACAAGCCGAATGAGGAGAACCCGAGAATAAGAGGGGCGATGCAAGAGTAGGTAATTGCTATAATTGGTTAGATATAGTATAGACGCCCGGGTTCAGTGATAATAACGAGGCTGATCGGTAAAAAACTTGAATGCACTTACCTATCACGACCATATTTGTGAAAACTGGGAAAACCGTAGCCCAACGCAATCCGTTCATTGATGTCCATCGTTCATACAATTTGCGCGGAGTGGTGTCAAAAAATGCAACGAATATTTTGAAAATCAAAAATCCCACCACTTGCACCACAGCACCAGCACTCAAGACTAGACCCTGAAGAAGGAAATAGGAAATATAGAAATTTGAAGCTTTTGGAAGATTCTTTGCGAGTAAATCTTTCACCGACATGGGATCCTTGATAATTTGGCTTGTTGCGGCTGAGGCTGCGGAGGTTAGCGTCGTTACAAGGAATACCTGCACGACCTGGAAGCAAAAGTGGGCGTTCTGCGTAAACAATTCGACGTGGACGGTGGTTGGAAGTCCTGATTGTCGTGCCAGAACTGCAGGCAAATAAGCGTTAGCCTTCATCCTCTATCGGGTTGGAGGTTGAACAATCAACTTACATCTGAGCAAAACGGGTACCAGTGACATCAGCAAAGCAAGTCCTACAGCGGGAAGCAACCCACTGATAACGCCCTGAATTACTTGGGGGAGTTTATTGATAAAGCTAAGGAATGGGAGGAGATTGCTTAGATATGCCACATTCGATATCATTCCGACAAAGGCGGAAGGAATCGACCAGAATATTATCAGGGCAGTAATAGCCGCTTGGACCAGGAATTTCCGCACAATTCTGGACCACCAGCTATATTGCAAGGCAGGCCAGATAATTTGTTGAGGCGTAATTCCGATATAACGGGGTGTCATTTGGAATGGCTGGTGGTGGGACAGCATTTGATATGCAGTCTGCGCAGCTGCTTGCGAATCGAATTCGATAAAGATAGCAGGAATTGGCTTTGCACCCCCATCTCGATGTTTCTTCTGTAGTTTCTCGACTTCCGGAAGCACTTTCTCAAGCTCGGACCGCAACCATTCAATGGAATCAACCTTTTTGCCTGTGAAATAGCGAAGGCGATGTGTGGGTCGTTTCACTTTCTTGGCCCAAGGGACGGAATCAAAATCGCAGCCTGTGGTTTCGGGGCGGGCTCCGTCATCAGCTGCACATTCTTCATCATTCTTCTGCCTTTTCATCGCTTTAGATCTTGCCAGGTTTGCAGACTTGATTAGATCTGTCTCTAGGCGCTCAAGCCGCAACGCCAAGTTGTCCCTGCTCTGCACTAGCTCATCCAGCTTTTTGCAGTCTCTGGTAATCCAGATCCGCCGGATAGACTTTCCAAAAACCTTCGTCATCTTAGACTCAGTGAGAAGGGCCTTAGGGACCGCCATGAATAAGACAGTCCTCGACGAAATACGGCTGGCATATAGAGGCGAGAGAAAGTATGCTTGTCGAAGTGTAGCATAGAACATGCCTTCTCGGGTTACCATGTAAAATATGAAAGCTGCGATAACTTGCTTAGCCTCATAGGTCAAAAATTTTCTTTTTGGGACAAGGAGGCTCACTAAAGAACATCCAGGCGACGAGGACATGAGCATAATATCGATTGGGATCTGTCACATTGCTGAAACTCAGTGCATCAAGCTGAGTATTCCCGGCACCCCCCGTGGCATGGATAGGGAATAAAATCGGCCAAACCACAAGACATCCCACAAAACATGTTACCGACATAAGCCGGAGGAATCGTAGGAAGAAGTATCCATCCAAAGAAGAATGCTGAAGCACATAGGTGTCGGACAGGTTAAAGAAGGCACCGATCCAATTAATCCAACCCGAAGGTAGTTCCGGGCTCCGTTCACTGATGGTAGGTTATGAGGCTGACCTTTGAATAGGAAATTGTAGTAGCTTGAAAGAGGTAAAGATACTTACTGTTCATGTATATTTCCCAGATAAGATCTGGGAGCGTAGAACCGCTGTTGACTTCGTCGGCAGATAATAAAAGCTAGAGTCCAAAGGGTAAAGAGAATAAACGCAGGAACAAAAGTTGTCAGCAGGGCCGTCGCAGAAGTAGAGACATCCACGCCGAGTGAGTTAAGTGTTGAGTCGACAGTTGACTGGTTGTCCCCGCGAGAGGACCCGATGTTTGGATCATTGTTTGGATTCTGAAGGCAGTTATCAGCTTCTACAAAATGTCCGGCACCATTAATCGTCGTCTCTCTAAACGGAAAATAAAACTGACCAGAAAGTCTGCCATTGTGTCCGCGCCTTGTGAGGAAGCCTCAGGAAGTCCAAGAATGGCCTCACCACTTGATGGGAGGAATGATTATACCGTGAAAATATAACCACATTCCCACTATAACAATGGGCTGAATTAAGCCCTTAATCTAAAACAATAAGTGGCTTTTGCGATATTGGGATCAAGGAGGGAGCTCTTGGACAATATGTACAGATTTTCCTTTGAGAAAACATTCAGGGTCTGTCTGGCAGGCCATTGAAAAACCAGCACTTTGGCCTCGAAAGACGCAGGCACTTTCGGCCCTCCCCCTCTGCATGGATAATCCAGTGGGGCGCCCGAGGGGACGAATAAGAATATGAGCAGTCATATTTTTGATAATTTTGAGCTTTTGCTTTTGCTTTCATCCACAAAGCTTAATTGCCTGGAGGCCCAAGCCTGTGTTGCGGGATTCGCAAACTTCCAATGACTCCTGACAGTAACGACGAGAAATAATTCCATCCGCAAATCAGCATCGAACCACGGCTGCAGCTGGGAAATCATTTGCCTGTGGGCGGCGTGGGCTTGATGGTGGAGACAAGATGGGATCGATTGCAGTTGATTGGGAGGTTGGTCCACCATGGTTATCGCCGATCCTGTACTATTGGACATCTGGAGCTCCCCCCGAGATAGTCAGCGCACATCCAATGCCAAACGGAGGAATCGACGAACCCTCGGCTGAATTCAGGACGGAGAATTTTCACTGCTATCACTCAATGCACTGACTTTAGATCAGGTTGGCATCTTGAGGTTAATCAAAACGGGTACCTCTGCGCTATCAAGGCGCCAGAAGGGATTTCCCGAAATATCTTTCAACCTTCTCACCACCGTGACGCAACAGAGAGTTAATTATGACTTCTCATGTGCGACTACCAACTTGTAGTTACACGTTTTGAGTTTTATCCTTCTATGCAGGAGGTATTTGCAACATTCGCAAAACACCTGTGCTGTTGCAGGCAAAAGGTGCCCAACAGAATTTTAAGGAAGTAAACAAAGTAGCCGCGGGAAAATGGATGACGTCCCGTAGCTAACGTTATCTTCAATCCAATAATAAGAGGTTCCCCAGTTCGTGACTGGCAGGAAGCCAGCTGTCATATGGCCTTCGTTGTGTCCGCTTGCCAGGACAAAAGGCAAAATAATAGTTGGCTTGAGGTTTTTACGAAAAAAATAGTGTCGTTTTAGCACCGCACATATAGTTATGCCTCAGCTGCCGACATGCTAATACAACCACTTAGACGTCCCACAAAACAAAAATAGATGTTTTTAACTAGTTTACTAACTACAGATTAGTGTTAAGTGAGTTAACTTACCCGTAAAGATAGTGAGTTTTGATACCTCAGGTTCTTTGGCCATAAACTGATCCTCAGGTTCTTTGATTTGTTTTACTTCTGAAAAGCCAGATACACTCTTTTATGCGGTAGAACCACATCATAACCGCTGTGGACGATGACTCAATATAATTCTCTATTCCTCTGTCTCAGCTGTTCCTCACTTATTCATCTATGCTGATAGATAACCTACAGCACGAAATACAATTCAAGGGCTTTGTGATATTGAAGGACAACATGGATAGGACGGTACAGTTGACAGCCAGGCAGACGACAGAAAAGAAAGAACCAGAAGCCACAGAAATGAAATTCCGGCAGAACGATTTCCAATGAAAGAAGAGCACAAACGAGACTCTGTATTGGGTGATATAATTGGCGATCGCCGATTTCATTTGATGCCTGATAGACCCCTTCTCCCGAATTAATCAATGATTTTTGCTCCAGTCTTGTAACAGACCGTCCAGTCCAGGTGGTCTGGGACCAGCTTGTGGCACATCGGGCATTCGGAGCCAGGCTTTTTGTTATAAGTCGTAGCCGGCGGCACGTCTGAGCAATGCGTGTTACGCTCTCCCTTCTCGAATTTATCACAAAGTATGAGCTGGTTGACGAAATGTTTGCAGCCGTACACCGTGAAGGTATTTTGGCACATCTTTACGATTATCCTGTCCACCAGTATTGTTAATTTTCATGTATAAAATCCCAAATCACAGCTACGCACTACTATCACTAAGTAGTCCTGTGACTCCTGTCTAACGAAAATGGATCTAGGAATCTTACCTAGAATATCTATGTCGAGATATGTGAAGGTATCCAACGTATTAAAATAGAGATTGATGGCTGAAGAGGCGTGATAGAAAAGGTTCTGAATGAAAGCGTCCCGGCGAAGTGAAACGAATATTCGAAATATTCTTGATGCCTGATCAAACGAGATATAGAAGACGGGAGTCCAGTATGCGTCGCAACAATTTGGATGGATGTATAGCTTGATGTGTTTATATTCGAAGCTGACCGACGCTATTTATTGAAGCAACTTGTTGACTCGGTTTCTACCCATGAGTGCTCTTCGACAAATTATGAAACAATGCCACAGTGACCACTAAGACCTGTGCCGCTTGAAATGAGGGGGAAGCTTCCGAATAAGAGAAAAGAAAAATGCCTCCAGGAGGCGGTTTCCGCAGACGCTGTTATCAGGCCCGGCTCTATACATACTACTCTTGGGAGTTGGGTATCATATAGAAAAAAACAAAGAGTTGTAGCAAGGCCATTGTGAGATAAAGCAGGAGGAATAAAGAGAAGCATTGTCTGTTTCAAACCCTTTTCTTTCTACCATCACTGAAGCGAATAACATAGATAAATACAGAGCGCATGGTTTTGGGGGGGACTCATTCCACTAATGTGAGATCCCGGGCTGCTGGCTATACTGCTAATGTGTTTCATGACCAAGCGATTTCCAGTCTATAAGAGCATGCTACACGCCCTATGAACGCAGCAAAATTCCAGAGAAGGAAATCGGCTACGTAAGGCTGATCCCTGTATAAGCGGCGTTGGGGGGGGGGCGGTTGTGGATAGAAACATCCTTCAACATCTTTGTTTAAAATATGATTTGATTCCACTTCATGCGGAATAGAAATATAACGAGAAACTCCAAACTATTGCGTTGGCTGGAATTTCGTTCCTGTATAAATACTCCGCGATCAAGGAAGATCAGAGCATGAAGGACAGGCAGTGCTTGACAACCCCCTTGGCGTTAGGCAGCAGGTAATCGCTTTTGAAAAGGGTGGAGGGAGATAGATACATATCCCGGATCAATTGTCAGATGCATTTTATGGGCTTCCCTCATTGCTAAAGAGTTAGAATGATATGGGGGATGCATGTATACTAGCATATAACTACATAACATACTTCCTAACAGGATCTAGCATTGTCGTGCTGAGGAAAAGGGGTAGTTATATCCAGCGAGTTTCCATCCCTTCGTTTAATTTATTATTACGCCATGTATGTAAGGTGTATATCCGGAAATTCAGATAACACTGATAGATCATTCACGCAGCATTCCCCCGTTCTTTTTCGCCCTTACTTTATTCTTGTCCTTCTTTTGCCCCCTTGCCCCCTTCCTGGAGAATAAGGAAGAATGTAAATGAAACGCAGAAGCAAAAATATTGAAGAAATTCTGTTACACGATGTATGGTATCCGACAAGGTTGATGCACAGAAAACATGAATAAAAGGAAAGTGAAAGTGAAAGACGGCTAGAAGCATTAGCCATCCGGAACGGTAAGTGTTAAAAGGAAAATGAAACGAAATCTCTTTTTTTTCTTTTCTGACTCGAAGAATTCCTTTGTTATTCTATGGTAGTTACGGAAGTTAGTCGACGTATTTAGACTATCAAAATATAATTAATCGCCTGGCTAAAAAGGGAGTTACAGTGAAGCCAATGGCACAAATAAGGAATCGAAGTGCGAATATCTCGGGAATATCGTGACGAGCAGCAGCAGAAGGAAAAAAGAGAAGCAAGAAAACTCAATATTGGAAATCTCTGACTGGAGAACATAGTGTAGCCAAAAGAACGAAAGGAGAAAAAAGACAAAATTTGGATCGAAGCATAAGATAATCGCGAATATATATCAAGGCGCGCGGAATAAGTAACATGTGAATTAACAGATTCATATCAATTTGGCACACACAAACATACACAAGGGGGATCCACCAACCAACTCCACCCGCTGGAGCAAAATATGGAAAATATGACAATAATGTTTTAAAGATAAAAGGAAAATGTAAATGGAGAGAGGGAAGCATGCATGAAAATAGCTGGATTGGTCGCCCTGGGCTTTGGGAATTGGGGAATAATCAGTGGTTCGAGTGATAATATCATGGGAGAGAGATGACCTGTTCTGAGGTTTGCATTTTTCTTCTGTGGGGTTCAGGTTCGGCGGGCGACGGCAAGCAAAATATGGCATGATAGATGTTTAATGCTAGAATGGAGAAGCGAAGAAAACAAGGGCAAAAAAAGGAAAGACGATGAAAAGATATTAGATCTTCCAGGCATTCTAGCACAATTTGCAATCCGATGGCGGATCACAAAAGAAAAACGAAACAAAAAAACGTGGTGTAAATATCCCTCCCTTGTCCGTCATTTAAACGCCGGATCAAGATGATGATTGCGATGATGAATTACCGATAAAAGAAAAAGGGAATTTCTTCTTCTGGTTCGTGGGGCTACGTTAGTTTTCGAATAACTTCTTCTCTATATTCTGTCCTCACTCGTCAAGGTTGTAGAGGTTGTGGTTGAGGATCTTGGTCATTGTGAACATGTGTATTCGGTCCTGTTTAAAGACGGCTCGCATGAGATCGTCGCATCGGATTTGCCGGCGATCAGCGGGATCTTGGAGGTTGTTTTCGCGGATATATTGCCACACTTTCTTCACGGCTTGGGGTCGGGAAAGCTGGAGGGATATTGGGACGATTGGGTTAACATAAGTGGCTGAAGGAACGATTTGGAAGAGAAAAATACTCACGGTTACTTCCCCGCCTAGTAGGACAGAGAGGGGAGCAGATAGCGCAAGGGGTTTCTTAGAAACAAAAGTCAATATCAGCTGCAATAACAGTTTGGAAGATCGCCTTCAACTCACATGGAAACCACCCGTTCTCGTTACTTCCTTTTTGGATTCCGAGTCCTGCGCATCTAGATCTGAATCATCCTCCGCTTTCACTTTCTTTGATGTCTTTGATTTCGTAGCCGGCTTCTTTTTCTTGACAGGCACAATCTTCCTCGAATTAGCGCCCCTGGTAGGGCGCGCGCGCAGGTTCTCCTCCGCTTGCAATTTGGCCGCAAAGATCGCGTCGGCATCTACCAGGTTTGACTTTCTCTTCTTCTTGGGTGGGGATTTATCGCCGGAATCCGAGACGCTTTCCGGCTCTGGTGTGCGTTTTTGCGGGGAGGTTGACAGGGCGGGGGAGATGGGCTCGATTGTGGGAATGTCGGGCTGCCCATTCGACGAATGGCCATTGACCGCCGGAGTTGATTCTGCCTGCTTCTCACTCTGTTCCGCAAATATATCGAAGCGCTGCATGATTAGGACTTTGATTGCCGCCTGTGTCCACAATGCATTAGCAACAAAATAGCCCCGCAAGAATGTGGGTAAAAATCGAGCTTAGTCGAGGAATGATAGCCAACCTTTTGAGGGGTGATATCGTAGTCCACGGCATCTTGCAATCCCCTCCGTATGCGCTTTTCTGAGATAGTGTTCAGGTCACTGGTTGCTAGGATAGAATCGATGATTTTGATATATGACGCTTGGACGTCGTCGGACACTGCAATGATGGGAAAATGTCAGGTTAGATGTCATAAAATCATGTCCATACTCCATTGACACAGTAAAGACATATCGGGAGCTCTCACATTCCATGTTTCTGGAAAACCCTGATACGTTGTACCTTCCCAGCCCGTTGAAGCGTAGAGAAAATGTTCGCTAGGAAAAACGACGCCGGCGCACTCGGAGCTGGAGCATGAGGTGAAACAAATGTATGAGGTGGTCAGGTGCCCTGACTGGGTGTCGCAACAAAACGCCGGTGGTGAAAGTAGCACCAGAAAGCGTTAGTGCGATTTGCTGACGCTTGCTGGGGTTGGCGGGGTATTCGGGAGCAGAACGGTATGGAGGTAAGTTGACCAATGTGGGCGAAGGACGGGTGGCTGGCTGGCAGAATTAGGAAGAAGATATTGGATGAATAAGAAATATAATATATGCAATAAGTGAGGAGGAGATGAGAAATAGAGGTAAATAGAGGATGAAAGAAAGAAAGAAAGATAACCAAAGAGCAGACACCGTATGATCAGATGAAACAGAGATAGGAATTGATAGTGAATATCAGCCCGCTTCTAAAAAAAAAAAAAGTGAAGCAAGCGACGAAGCAAAGTCAGCGGCAGGGCGGATAGTACCAAGTCCTTGGTTGGCTGTGGGAAGGCCTAGGGCGGGTAAATAGGGCCAAACTATAAGTTAGGCCAGGCCTGGAGCATGGGGACAGAGAGCTCAAGGAAGTGGACCAGCGTGCAGGTTGATTATATCCAGGAAGCCCTGAAGTTGGGTGAATTAGCAGCGATGGGGAATGCCGCAAGCTCTGGAGATGGACGAGATACACCGTGACGCACCGGCGGCGCCTATGATGTCTGATGTTTGACGTTTGATGTCTTTGACGTTGCGATGTTCAAAATGTCCAGAGCTGGAGCCGGAGGGTGGAGAAAGCTGAGTCAGTGATGTGTCAGCGGCACAAGCACGTGATTATGCCGATCTCCAACCATGCCCCATCGGGAATAGCCTCCGCTTGCACACACATCTTTTGCCCTAATCAACAAGGGAAGAAGAGCAGTCTTGATCGTTAGAAACTCGCTGTCGCTGCTCATCGCCTTGCTGCTCTCCCATTCTTCTTCTGTTACGCCTGTCTGACTGTTTCCTGTCGCCATGGCACCGAGTTTCGACACTCTTTCAGAGCAGGACCTCCACGAGCAGGAGCTGGATATCGATTTTTCAGGTGCGTTTTTTGTTCCCAATCGATGCTTAAGCCTGGACCAGGGCTGATGCCTTGTTTTATTTACTACTGTTTTCAATTCTTCTTCATTGATAGGAGAAACCTCTTCCTCTCCGCTAATCATGTTTTGAAAACAGACCTTAAAGCACAATATGAAGTTAGACTGGAGGAGGGCTTGGATGCCTTTGTGGTTATCGATGGGCTGCCAATCGTGCCCGAAGAGAGCAAACCGCGGCTTGTGAAATTCTTGCTGAAAAAGCTGAACACTGTTGGCCGGACGAGCGAAGATGCCATTTTTATGCCCATGAACGAGAATAAGATGTCGGAAGGGTGCGTCCAGACCAAAATTGAAAAACACCAGCGATACAATGAAGCGGTGGGGACTCTTAGACTAATTCCAAACTATTCCATGAGTATATTTTCAGATTTGCATTTGTTGAATACGAGTCACCCGAACAGGCTCTCGAGGCCACGAAACATCTTCACGGCACTCCCCTGGATAAAAAGCACACATTGGCTGTTAATAAACTTACGGATATCGATCGGTATGGACGTGAGGGCCGTGTTGACGAGGAATATAAACCACCGACCATCGAGCCATTCCAAGAAAAGGAACACCTTCGATCGTGGCTAGGCGACCCCAATGCCCGCGACCAGTTTGCAATGTTCCGAGGCGACAAGGTTGGTGTGTTCTGGAATATGAAAAAAGACCCTCCAGAGAATATCGTCGACCGGGATCACTGGACCCAGCTTTTCGTACAATGGTCTCCACAAGGCACTTTCCTCGCGTCTGTGCATCCACAAGGTGTGCAGCTTTGGGGAGGACCCCAATTCACCAAGCAAAAACAATTCCCCCATCCATTCGTTCAGCTTATTGAGTTTTCCCCCGGTGAAAGTTACTTGACAACCTGGTCAGCACGGCCGATCCAAATCGAAGGCCCCCACCCGGTTCTCTCCTACGAAGAGGACGGCAAACATTTCATTATCTGGGACATCACAACTGGCAAGCCGCTGCGATCATTTGTCAACCATGACGTTCCCGCGTCTGCTGGCCCAGAGGGAGAGTCTGTGAAGAAGAAGGTCCAATGGCCTGCCTTCAAGTGGTCTTCGGATGAAAAATACGTTGCACGAATGCTCCTAGGCCAATCCATTTCTGTCTACGAGCTTCCACGCATGAACCTCCTAGATAAGACATCTATTAAAATCGAAGGAGTTACTGATTTCGAATGGGCGCCCGCGGCACCCCAACGCGACGGCATTAAACAATACGAACAACTATTCTCCTTCTGGACCCCAGAAATCGGCAGCAACCCCGCGAAAGTCGGTTTGATGAGCATCCCTTCCAAGGAAATTGTCCGGACAAGAAATCTCTTCAACGTTTCCGACGTTAAACTCCATTGGCAATCGCAGGGTGCATACGTCTGCGTCAAAGTTGACCGGCACTCCAAGTCCAAGAAGTCTCTTGCTACAAATCTCGAAATTTTCCGTGTTAAGGAGAAAGGCGTCCCTGTTGAGGTGGTTGACTCTATCAAAGATACCGTGATAAACTTCGCTTGGGAGCCCAAGGGCGATCGGTTCGTTCTCATCACGACCGGCGAAGCCACCCCTGGCGCCGCAGTTGCTCCCAAGACAGCCGTTTCGTTCTTCTGCCCTGAGAAAGTCAAGGGCACCGGTACGGGAAATTTCAAACTTATCCGTACCATCGAGAAGAAGACGAGCAACGGCATATATTGGTCTCCTAAGGGCCGGTTCGTGGTTGTAGCCACTGTCCACTCGCAACAGAACTTCGACCTCGATTTCTGGGACCTGGACTTCGAGGGTGAGAAGCAGGAGAGCGAGAAGGACCTTTCCGCAAATCTCCAACTAATGAAAACCTCCGATCACTACGGTGTCACTGACATCGACTGGGACCCGACTGGCCGTTACGTTGTCAGCAGTGCCAGTGCTTGGACTCACACAGTAAGTTGCATCCCTTCGTTGCCGGTTAACTATATGAATATATATATAATATAAAGTTCAATGCCAACTGATGCTTACCAACAGATGGAAAACGGGTACAACATCCACACGTTCGCCGGCACCACACTCGCCGAACACCCAACAGAGAAATTCAAGCAGTTCGTCTGGCGCCCGCGTCCCCCGACCTTCCTCAGCAAGGAGGAGCAGAAACAGGTCCGCAAGAACCTGCGCGAGTACTCCCGAGAGTTCGAAGAGGAGGACAAGTACGCCGTCGACATTGCCAACACGGCTATTGTCGAGATGCGCAAGAGAGTCCTTAAGGAATGGACTGCTTGGGTACGCCGGGAAAAGGAGCTGCTGGATGAGGAGATTGAGATGCTTGGCCTGGAGAAGGAGGATGATATGGATGCAGCGGCTAAGGAAGAGACGGAGGCGGAGGGAATGGTGGTGGAGGAGATTGTGGAGGAGATCATTGACGAGACGGAGGAGATTATTGGATGAAACCCCCCTGGTGTTTTTCACTTGTATTTCATTCTCCCTCCGTCTCTCCCTCTCTCTTCTTCCTGTTTATTTTATTTTGGTTTCGTTGAGGTCCCCTGACGAATATATGCATTTCAGTAATCCGGGTAATGTCTCTCGTTGCCTGTTCATGTCTCTGTTTCTTTAAAATTCTCCTTACCTTCTTTTGATGCACCACCTTCGCTAAACTCGTATTAAGTTTTGATACCCAAAACATCTACCGTAAAAGTGCTTCCCAACAGCTGTAACAAAATTTGTTACGGGCATCCAATCGCGGAGGAAACAAAAAGTGTGCATCGTCAAAGCGCTAGTGTTGACGGAAGTTACAAGTTGAATGTGACGCCATTCGAGGCTATAAAATGATAAGATTCACGTTTCCAGAAAAGACCAATGACATGGTTTTGGCATCTGATCAATGTCTTGATTTTGAGTACCATGCATGATCCACTCACTACTAGTACATTTAGTTCCTCCAACCATGTTTTCACCTTTTTTACACCCCTCCCCCAGTGTAAAGGCCCAATTGGGTGTCATCCGAATATAATAAGGTCAGGACAGTTCAGTCATACTCTGTGCCACTCAACTTTCCCAGGGACTGTACTCATGGATCTCAAGATTTGATTTTGAGGATAGAGCATATCCCTGATCATTACCTGTAAGGCTTCTGATGATTCCCTAGTATACTCCTCTTACTTATTTTATGTGGCTGTTGCTGCGCTGCCCTCTGCTGCGGGTAGACTGCCGGGAGAGATAGAGAAAGGCCCATCTATGTTGGCCCTGGGTTGTCAGTGTCAATTTCTTTGGGGACGTTCAATGACATCTATGGGGTTGAGGGAGAGGGGTCGTGAGGGGAATCCTGATTGTTGCTACCATCCTTGAACAATAAGGGTAGAGAATGAGGTTTATGAAAATGGATATCCATGTTTTCTCGAGCTGGATTCACTACCCTCAATACGTTACAGCAGAATTGGATTTTGACTGACTAAGAGCGGCTATATGAAAATATGAAAATTATCTCAAATGCAGTAGCGATCTAATAATCTCATTCCTATGCCGAGAATTCTACATCCACACCAAGCGAACGCCATGGTTTGGTAACTATGTATATATATAACTAACAATCATTGCCAGCGATAAGAATCCAGATCAAATTCGACAAACCCTTTCTCCACGCAAGGATATCCTCCCGCCGACTCTCCTGGTAGAGCATTCGAAGCATCCCTCACAAATGCTCCCCAAACCACGTAACCGCCTGGACAAACGCCTGTTCTTTCGCGAACCTGACAGCCTTGTTGCTCAAGTCGCCGCGGACGGAGAAGCCGTGCTCGGTGCCGCTGAACAGGGTGATTTGCCATGGGAGGCCTACTTTTATGAGCAGTTCCTCGGTGTCGTGGCGCAAGTTGCTGGGGAAGACGGAGTCGGTTTCTGTCATGGTGTTTTTGTTTTGCGCGCGGCGTTGGGGGGTTTGTTAGAGGGGATATGCATAGTGGGTTTTATAGATATATATCTTTAAAAAGGGAATAGGATTTTTTACTTACGAGCGGCAGAAATGGCATATGGACCCTTTATAGCTAGCAGCTCCTCAGCAGCGACAAAGTACGGATGCGCGACGTAGCCTACATCAAGGCCCCCGCCCTCTTTCAAGAATCGGGTAACGTACTATATGTGTATACATAGAAAAGAGTCGTTAAAAAGGGATAGAACCAAACCTCTAACGTCAAGCTCACTAGTAAACGATATATCTCCGATTTTCTTGATTTCGCCCGAGGCGATTCCCTGGTGCTTGAAGCCGCGGGTGCAGCAAGCGCTGGGTGGGTGGGATGCCATTATTGCTGCGAAGGGGCTGGAAGGAGTTGAAAGGTATTATTTGATGGAAGACGGGCAGATATAAATACTACTGATTGTCTACGGCTGCGAAATTAAGGCCTGCAGCAGCAGTCTTTTCGCAGGTTGATGGCTTCGTATACGAGTATTTATATGTCTCTGATGCTCGTCCGTTCACGGATAGCGCTAGACGGAGATAGCGGAGACCAGTACAACCAGCTGGGGTGCAGGCCCGTTGTTATACGGACCTGAACTGGGCAACTAAAGGTTGTCTGGATGGACTTATCTCCATTGTCATTGTTCTTGCATGTATGATTGCGTATGATTTGCTGTCTTTCAGCCAGAGCAATTAGGCCTAAATGAGGCAAACTTTTTCTATATTGGCGTAGATATCCAGACAGGATTGTCGCAATTTCATCTCCTTGATAAATTATATCCGGGAACTACGCACAGTATAATCTGTATAGTAAATCCCATCTGGACTCAGCTTCGATGTCGGATAAATATTCCTACATCCCCGGTTGAAAAAAGGAAAAATCAAGCTGAGCAGTAAAAAAGCACAACCCCTAGATACCCGGACAAGGATCTCCAGATCCATCGGTTACACGATCTACGAGCTAGTTAGCTTCCTGCTTAGAAATCGACAACACAAAGCCCTCTCTGCAGAACTTAAAAAGCCAGATGCAACAAAGCAGGTTGACCGGCGAGCTGCATCCGGCGGCGAAGATGATAGATTATTAATCGCTCCACAGCCAGCATCTCTCCGCTGAGAACAGCCGATCTGGGCCGCTTTGAGAGATTAAGCTCTGCATGGGCATGGAACATAGGCTTCGATAGTGCTGGATTGAGTTGGTTTTGATGAGCCTGTTCATGAGTTCATGTCGTAACTCGCTACAAGCTGCTCCCGAGACCACGAAATCTATAGTCTGGAAAGCTCCATACAACGATCAGTAAATATCCGAGCTCTACTCAGTACACTCTCCATAGAAAAGTGATGGATGGTTCTCATGTCGACTGTGCCTATGTGAAATGTTTAAACTCCTTAGCAGCGTCTAAAGACTAGGCAATATTCGTAGCGTCTCCACTTCCATGACTACCATGGGCCTCAAGTCTCCATCGAGGAATCCACTCTTGAGCTATGACGATTGCGAGTCCCTAACTAGCTGTTGGTTATTCATGCAGCATTACTAAGGTCAAGGGATGAGAGGGACTTTGGGACGACCAAGCGGGTTGGAGGTATTCCCGAGGGTCTGCTCTGGGACATGCGCATAAGGGGTTGTTGTACGGTGTAAGCGTCCTCCTGTGTCCTTGCCCTGTGGATGCATGCAACATGCTTATCGAATCATAACAAGGTTTGCGCAAGAAAGAAGTACAGTAGTTAGTTACGGGGGGAAGCAGCTGGATACAAAGGGATCCTCAATATATAAAACACCGGCCCTTCCGCCCTTCGATGGGCCCCGTTTCCCTCTCTACATGCCGACACACAGTACAGGCGGGTAGACGGATTGCAACATATGTATGAATCTCTCCAGAACGAAATATCATAAAACCATGGCCTCCGTAAAGTTCCTTATTACAGGTTCGACGAGCGGCCTGGGTGCTTCTGTGCTCGCCACTCTGTACAAATCCGTCGACGACCCAGCGGAGATCATAGCTACCTCCTCCCGTGCTGAAGCCGCCGCCAAACTCCAGCAGGATTACCCGGGCACCCAGTTCCGGGTCGTCAACTACGACAACGAGCCAGCACTGGAGAAGTCCTTTGAGGGAGTCGAGCGACTGTTCTTCGTTTCAACACCTGTTGTCGATACAAATAGGAGGGCCAAGCAACATTCGAATGTCATTGAGGCCGCGAAGAAGGCAGGCGTTGGGCATGTATGAAATCCTTTTTTCTAAAATTCCATATTTGCAAATGTGGAACCCCCTGTGCAGGAGGAAGGGGAGAAATAATTTTCTTCTCTGTGAGTTTGCAGGTATATTACTCCAGCCTATCATTTGGCGGCTACGGATCGCATTCAAAGGCTGTCGTGCAGACGGCCCATTTAATCACTGAAGAGCAGCTGAAAAAGTACCAAGTATCCCTCGGGCTGAGAAATCTCGGTTTTTCCCACTGTATGTACTGTACATTCCTCGCTAACACATCCCCCAGATCCGGGATCTCATACACCTCCATCCGCGAAGGTATCTACGCAGAAGCTTTCCCCGTCTTCGCTGCCTGGTATCCCGATACAACCACCATGTACATCCCCACCGACGGCCGTATCGCCTGGACCTCCCGCAGCGAGCTAGGCGAAGCGAACGCAAAGCTCATGCTGCGGGACCCAGCCACTCTCCCCTCCCTTCTCAAAAACGACTACGACAACAACGTCGCCCTCCTCACTGGGCCCCGTGCGTACACCTTTGCGCACCTCGCTGAAGCTCTCACCCGCGCCACAGGCAGGAAAGTAACTCTGCAGAAGATCCCGCGGGAACAGTATGCAGCTGTTGTTGCCGTGGAGGACGCCAAGGAGGGCCACGGCGGGAAATCAGCGCAGTTCTTCGAGCTATGGGCTAGTTTGCTGGATGCAGTGGGCCAGGGTGAGGCGGAGATGGTGGCGCCGTTGATGGGCGAGTTGCTGGGCCGGCCGCCACGAGATGGCTTGGAGCATATTGAGGAGTTGGTGCGGGAAGCAGGACCTCAGGGTGGCTATACGTGGCACCAGAATTATGATATTGGCAAGAGGTAGATGGTTAACGGCTTTATTATTTGTTTATTAGTTAAGTTTGTGCATATGGACACGGGTGTTGTGTGATTTGACACTTAGCTTCCTTAAAATTATTGTTATTATTATTATTATTATTAACTATTATTATTATCATATATATTTTTGTGGTCTTTCGTCTGGACAAACCAGGTGTAGTGATTCCAACAGAATGTAGGCATCAAAGGCTCGTACTAGTTGCCAGTACTTATCATCGTCAACCATCCATATCTTTTCGGGAAGGGTTTATTTAGTTAATCGATATTGATAGTTAACTATCTACGGAGTATGCATGTCACCCGACAGAATCTACGGCACGTGCAAAGAAGAGGGCCCGTGTGGTTTGAAGAAAGTTGGAAAATGCCAGACAGATTGGCGTTCACCGGATATGATTTGCCTGTTCGTTATTAACTATATTATTTCTACTCCGTATTTGTTATTTATTATTTGTTGCTGGCGGCCTAGACTGACCCGATAGAGTGGTTCGTGGGGGCGACGGGTGGCTGGGGGCCAGGAAGTGAGAAAAGAAGGATATAAAGATATATCCATTCGTTGCAGTTGCATGGAGCTGATAGCGAATCTATTATTTGATACAGATCACCGTGGATGATTCCACGGATAGGGGTATATAATATATAACTAATATAACTATTCTGTATTCTGTATATGTAGTTACAGATCTGTGCCGTGCAAGTGCAATCACTTTCTTTCAAGCCCACTTTTCGCATTCTGCATGAAAGGAACTTAGTGAAGTAGCTAAATAATAATAAATAATGCCATTCATTTCCCTGCTGTATTTTCTTTTTCTCCCGTTTTGCATGACGGGCCCCGAAAAATGAAAGCCCGTTTTCTTCTTGAGATGGGCTGGTGAATAGTTCCATCCCTTATCTTTCCCTCCTTTGTCAACCCATCGGGTGTTTCTCTTCCTCTTTCTCTTTTCTTGTTTTATTTTATTATTATTATTATTATTATTATTATTTTCAACCTCCCAGGCTTGCGGATCAGCCATTCCATGGACGGGTGATCCTGGGGTAGCACTGCCGAAAGGGCCTGTACTTGTCCCCCGTAGCAAACATTCGTGTCGACACCCATCGCCGTCGAGAGTGTGTGCTGTCGAGGCCATTGACACATCACAGCAGCCGCATCGCATACGCACCGCCCTCTGCCTTCGGGATATTGTTGTTTTTCCGGTGTGGTGGTGTGGTGTTGTTGTTGTGTTGTTGTTGTTGTTGTTGTTGTTGTTGTTGTTGTTTGTTTCATCCGGCGACAGAGTTCGTCTTATTAGTAACAAACCTCCGCCCTCGCCGTCAACTTCACCGTGTCCTCCTACCAGCCTTCTTGACTTGCTCCTCTCCCCCAGTCCCGGACCGCTCGAGGAACCAGGGCCAGGAACACGGTCAGGAACGCTGTCCTCTCCCAATCTCCTGTTCCCCAGCAGGTTTCCCCAGAGCATGTACACGCTCAAACAAGACCGCCCGCATCCTGTCCCACCACCACCGCCTCTCACCATGGATCACCTCCAGCATGGCTATTCCACCAACACACCCGTTACTCTTCCTGGCATCCCAGAGGCTGCCAGATCTGTTTCCACGGTTTACGAAGGTCGCATCTACTCCCTCGATGTCGTCCAGCAACCCATCCGCGCGAGAATGTGCGGCTTCGGCGACAAAGTCCGTGCTATTTCTCTTTCCTCCCCACTCCCCTCTTCCCCTCCACCTCCACCTCCACCCACCGGGGCTCCCCACCACCATTGTTGGCACAACTGCACACCTCGCCTCTATTTTTATTTTACACGTAGCTAGCTAGCTATATCTGCTCTCCCACCAAAACCAGAGTTCAATTGACTAACGGCGCGTCGTGTATATTTATAATTTTTTCTATCTAGGACCGGAGACCTCTTACCCCACCACCCTGTATTAGGCTGATAGTCCGCGATGCTACCACCCAGAAGGAGATTGATATCAAGTGCGTTTTCCCTTGCCCAGTATTTCTGGCTTGGATATGAAATCTAATACGTTTTTGCGCTCGAACCGCGCACCCTGTCTTAAAAGCGAGATCGACACCTCATTCTACGTCCTGACCGTCGACTTGTGGAACGCTGAGGGGACCAGCGAGGTCAACCTCGTCAGACACTCGGCTACATCTCCTTCTATCTCTACCGCTACCTCCTCCGCCTACCCGCCTCCTGCCAACATCATGCCTTTCCCCCAATATGCCCAGGCCCACGGATACCCGCAAACCGCATACCCGCCCTACTACGGTGGACAACCAGGCTACAACCCTCACGCTGGCTACCAATATCCCCAGGGAGGTCCCGATCCATATTACCCGGGCCTCCCAGCTGCTAGCACCTACTACCCTCCAGGCACGCCCACCCAGGCCCTTGGACCCCAGTCTGCGCTGGGCCCGCACATTTCAAGTGCGTCCACGGGCATGTTTACCCGCAATCTGATCGGCAGTCTGAGCGCCAGTGCCTTTCGCCTGACGGACCCGGATGACAAAATCGGTGTCTGGTTCGTCTTGCAGGATCTCAGCGTTCGCACTGAAGGCTCGTTCCGGTAAACGTTCCTCTGACTCTCTCTCTCTCTCTCTCTGTTCTCCTCTCCTTCTCTCCCACACGCTCTCTACTAACGCTCTTCTTTTGACAAAATGTCCTAGACTAAAAATGAACTTCGTCAACGTTGGCACCCAGAGCCAGGCCCAGGACCAATCACCCGGCGGAACTCCGTCCAGCCCCGTGATCAATGTTGGTTCGGCACCTGTGCTGGCCTCGGCCTTCTCGGAGGTTTTCCAGGTGTACTCCGCCAAGAAGTTCCCGGGTGTCATCGAGAGCACACCGTTGAGCAAATGCTTCGCGTTTCAGGGTATTAAGATCCCCATCCGTAAGGATGGGGTGAAAGGACCCCGCGGTGGACAGTCACATGGCTCCAAAGGCCAGGATGGAGAAGGGGAAGATTGGGAGAATGAAGGGTGATCTTTAGTCTTCTTGGCTTCTTGTCTTTTTTTTTTTTTTTTTTTTTTTTTTTTTTTTTTTTAATTAATAAAAAAAAACCAAAATTTGGTTTTTCAATTTTTAATTTTCTTTTACTTCTTTCTGCGGTTCTTTTCGGGAACGGCGTTGCAGAATGGACTATTTTACTTCCCCTGGTGCCTTCTTCCTGGGTGTCTCTAATATTCGGTATTGTGTATCGTTTCTTCTTTTTCTCTTCCTCTCATTTCCCCTCCCCCTTTTCTTCTTGGTTGTCCTTCCCTCCTCCTTTTTCTCCCTTATTTCCTTTGCTTTCCCCTTTTATTTTTATCTTTAGTTTTTACCTTTCTCTTTCTTAGCTTTTCTCGAAATACGCCCTGCGAAATTGGATGAACCGGGATGGGTTATGGTTACTTGGGTTCGATCTGGTGTAGGCCTCTTTTATGCTCGTCTGCACACTTGCGGATACTTTCATTTTTTATCTCTTTTCCGGCTCTGCTTTTCAACAAAATGACATAATAAGATATATGGAAAAGAGGGAAAACAAAGAACAAAACACGAAAATGAAACAAAAAAATAAAATAATATAATATAATATAGCGAGGGAGTCAATCAATGAGCATGGCATTGTGTTTGGCTTGTAGATATAGACCGTAATTCCAGCAGAGGCTGGTTTTGATCTGCCTTGTCCATGGAACCAATAATGTATTTATTGTACGTCCTATTTTCATCCGACTAGAGATAAGACAAACGACAGATGCCTTTTCCCCGCCTTCATTGCTCCTACTTACTCCCAGCATGCCTTCATATAGCACATGTGATGTGATTTTTTCACGAAATGGGGAGGGGTTTGGGTTCATCATTGATATTTTTTTCTTTGCATGTGCCAAAACCTTGTTACGCAGCATTTTCCACCAGGGCCTTCACCCCCTGCCCCGCTCCGCCCTGATTAAAGATCGTTGCCGTCGTCCTGTCCTGTGCTAGTATCTCCAGGATCTACCGCTAAACACCGACCCCGAACAAAATGACTGACCAAAAACGAATATCCACCGGCCGCGGAGGCGCAGGTACGTAGCTCATTCATATATATACCTTAATCCCCTTCACATCGGGTTAGATATAGCTCCATCCAGCTAATTCCGCACAAAACCATCTGGCTAGGAAACATGGTTTCTGTCCCAGGAACTGCAACTCCAGGAACGGGAACGGGAACTGTAGCTGGAGCTGGAGCTGGAGCTGGAGCTGGAGTGGCAACGGTTACATCCCGGACGCCCGCTGACCTTGTAACGCCCACCATCAAGTCGGATATGTATACCACAGGCCGTGGCGGGTCGGGGAATATAGTTGCCAATGACGATCCGGCCGTCGCACGCATGGCGCAGGATGTGGAAGTAGATGTGATAGGGGAGAATAAGGGGGAGAAGGTGTTTTTGGGGAGGGGTGAGTTCAAAAAAAATATATTTTTTTTTTTTTTGTTTTTCTTTTTCCTCCTCGTTTTTTGGTCATCATTTGTTAGTTCGTTGTGGTTGTGGGTTTGATTTTCGATTTCAAGGGGTTATGGATCTGCTTTTGACATTGTTTTGGATCTTGCCTCTTCTTCCTCTTGTTTACCGCTAACGGAAATAGGTGGTGCGGCCAATCTATATGACACTTCCATTGAGATGGATAACAATAAGGATGCCCATTGATAAGGCAATCATGTGAGGGAGTAGTTTGAAGAAGGATCCTGAGTTCGAGTTTCATATATCAAATGACTAGTATAAGATGTTTGACCATGGCGAGATGGTTAATGACCGGGTGATTTCTCTTGATACCACGTTTCTTTCTTCTTGTTCTATTGCAGTTGCCATTCATCCATATCCATTGGAACTGGTTTGTTGTTTCACGGTCGACACCTTTACGGGGTCATCGAAAGTCAATAGAAGCACGACGAGCGTTTTCAGGCTCCATTAGCAGCTAAATCAGTACGAATGATGGATTCACCACAAGGCCATTCTCTGAGCCTATTCTTCTTTTCCCATTTAGATAATCAGCAGGGGACACCATTGACCAGTTCTTGAGCTGACCATATCCCACTTGACCTCCTAAGGATCCCCAGGGAATTTTACGCAGGCCATTGTAGATACGCATAGCTCGCATCAAACCTACTCCGCACATGCCAACCGTCTAAGCCCCTAATATCAAACAACCGAAATTGCTAAACTACTGCTTCCTTGGATCCTGGCTAGCAGATTCATAGCTTTGCATTAAGCGCCAATAACCGGGAACACAATCCCGCCAAATTGTGCCGAACCCCTCAGCATCTCGACGTCAGTACCTGTGCGGTTCTGGAGAAATAGTCAACTCGTTCAGAAGCTGACAACGCGCTTGAACCATACGTTTGGAGGCAGTTTCCAGGGTATGTTCCCGCAAAGGTATCAGATGCGTCGGTAACGACAAAACTGTCATACCCTTGGTCGATCGGACTAAGCGCAGCGAATGCAAAAAAATAGCTCTGTTAACGCGCCACCATCATCTGTAAGCGGCTCATCTTTTCGTGAGCGTCTGAAAAATAGTATTCAGGTGCCACACGACAACTTGTTTCTTCTCAGTTGCTTCGACATCTTTGACAAATTATTTTGTCATTCATTAAATTGATTTTTGGCCAGGGCGCTGAATCAGGGGAGCGTTGGGAATGGTTTCTGGAATCTCTTTGGCAATCGGGCCGTTTGGGTCAGCCTAAAACGAGGAGGACAGAATGACTGGTGTTTTAAAATACCTCGCTACTTTGCCAGGGCCATAACATTGGGTAGTGTGAAATTCACGAGGATCAAAATTACCGACCATCTGAATGAGCCTGGACTCCTTGTTGACAGAACACCAGCTGCCCAAAACAAATGGTAACACATGATACAAGAATATGGCTATACCTGGTGGTCGACAAACTGAAAAACACAGTTATCACTGTCATTCGTAGGCAGGCGGAATGATGAATGTTGTTGGAAGAAAAGGTCAAAAGCAACCCGTAATTTTGATTGAGTAGGATGACGAATTAACCACAACGCGACTTGCGTAAGACTTCGGAATGTATGAATTGCCGACTCTGGCGGGGAAACTGAAAAAAATCCTTCAATTTAGCCTCAGGCTACGGGCTTGCATTGTCTTCTCACACTCTCACATGGCTTTGCCGTGTCAACTGCATGTTCGCATCAAGTACGCGGTGCTAGGGTTTAGTCCGCCATTGCCATGGATTCCTTTTGCGGCACTGATCTTAGACAACCAACTCCACGGCAAGAACATTGATGGTAATGATTTATGAATGAACACATCAGAGATGTAAATATCTGAGGCTGACAAGTTTCAAAGGATTGATCTTATTGGTTGCTCGTGTAGTCGGATTTGGAGAGCCGGTTTTATCTCGGTTCCGATCATTCGATATCGAGAGAGCTGGTGCCAAATTTCCTTGTGAAGAGGCCTTAAAGGGTACCTCACATTTATCTCTCCCCCACTTCTGCATGGGAACTGTTTGTGATTCCACTCATTGAGAACAATGGTAGGTTTATGGGTACAAAACAGGGAGTAATGAGCCAAGATATGTGCAGATGCTGCTAGCCGTTTGCTTGTGTTGGTCGCCCGTCCAGCCCAGGGACCAACATGTGGGAGGGCTTTATTGATATCGATATGAGGGGTCCGACCATGTTAGCTCATGCTTTCAAGAAGTATCTGTGTGTGATGGTTTACCATGTTGGCTGGAAATACAGCCTCAGATGTATGCTCCATGCGCGGCAGGTCAGTCCGGATTTTAGATGCACATATAACACATGAGGTAGCGCCCAGGATATTCATACGCAACGTGGTGGCATGTTCGCGTACCCAGCGAATGGCAATTGTTCTTAGAGTACATGACGGTTGAATCTCTTCAGGAGTTTGAGTTCGATGGCACAAACAGCTAACTAAATAGAGAAAAACATCTTACCTATTTGGGCAATTCAGATGCTTCAGCTCCAGCAGCCACATGGGAGATTCAGGTTTTTTCCATTCAAGTTGGATGGAATATGACAAGATCGGTTCTTTGCGAAAGGGAAACTATATTTACTTAACCTAGTTGTCCTTACGGTTCTTCCACCTTCCTGTAACGCGAAATACATAGCATCTGAAGTTAGCCGTGTTCACATCGCTGTCGATAGCCTAGCAGCTAACTAACCCCGGCCAAAATGAGGACTGCGTCCCTCCCGCTCGAGTCTCTGCTTATTGTCAAGCATCCTCTTCAGAGACTGCATTCTCCCTCTCGCGGGTTTTCTGCGGTTTTACATGTCAGTGAAAGGCTTATTATATAATACCCACGCGCTTCTGCTTCTGGACTGTGTTGCGATAGCAATAGAGCTTCGTTCAAATAGCTACTAGTAGCTACTGTCAGAATTGATATTGATTGATTACGTTTCCTTTTGGTTTTCAGTTAGCTGCACTCTCGAGCTTCGCTTTTTCGTTCAAATAGTAAGTGTCGGTGGTGTTCTTGGTTGGGTGTATTTATATGTTTTATATACATTCATACTAGTATATACCTCTCTTCTCTGTCATGTTCTATCCTCTCCGTGATGTCCCTCATCTGATTGACGGATTCGGGGGATAAAATGATGTTTTTAGCATCATCGACCACCCGAATTTAGCGTACGTAGCTATCACAAACACATCATTTTCAATGAAACGATACATTCATGAACTCCGCTGATTAAAATCGATTCACAGGAGCGAGGCATACGGATGGCATTTCCAATATTTGACCATCATCGGCCTTTGCATGGCTACACTCACAAACCTGGTGGGTCTGGCTGCAGACGTATTTTTGTCAATACGCCTGTTTGCTGTCAAGAACGTTCTCCTGGTGTGTAGCGCACCAATGGAAGTGTTGATCAGTGTTTTATATTGGGGCTTGAAAATCGTACGGCCTCCCCCCTGACAACCTTGCTTGAAGCTGCAATGCCGTATGCCTAGTCTAATGATGCCTTGATTCCAGATTGATGCTAAGCTTGTAAGGCCCGATTGGGTGGAGCTATCTACGGAGGCTGGTGAGGCTCCTTTTCTTTGGTTTCGAGGTTGGATCGATTGGACTGATCCGTATATCAAAACACTACCATAATCGCTTCGGTTATAGATATTGGATTCCATGCCATTCCAGCCATAGTGTTGGCCATCGATCTACTGTACCTTTCGCCCCCTTGGTCTATAGGGGCTATCCCATCTATGGGATTGGCTAGCGTCATCGCGTTTGGCTACTGGTTTTGGGTGGAGAAGTGCTACCAGTACAACGGCTGGTATGTATCTCAGTTCCCATTCATATGCTTTTGATGTATGCTTAAATTCGACTTTTTATCCCAACAGGTACCCTTATCCGATTTTCGAAATGCTCACTACTGGCTGGCGAATCAATCTTTTTTTGTTCAGTGCTATCCTGATGACCATAAACACTCTGTTATTGAAACACATTTATGGTCGGATTAATGGCTTCCTCCATCCCATTTCAGACACACATCCAGAAGATTTGAAAAAGGCTTAAAAAGGCTCTGCGCCTATTATAACCCCTCCGCCCTTGGCGTGTGGATATGATGAAATCGATCGACTTGCGTTATTATATCATCATGTCCTGCGTTGCCAAATTGGGGGTAGTTCAACTTGCCGATGTCAAATCATTCCCCCATTACTTTATCTTAGTAAGAGCGCATTTGGACCTCGTTCTGTAGTTTGTTTGATGCCACTGTTTAAAACCCATGAAGAATAATGCAGCACAGAGCAGAGGGACGCTTGATGATTATTACCAGTAGTACATGTTAGTTTGGTTGTGGAGTTACTAGTACGTTCTCTATTATTGCGATTACGTGGTATGTCGAAATGAGCAATGGATAAATCTAGCGAATAGGCAATGAAGGGCATAGATATCAGAATAAAACGCGCACTTCGAATAACTTAGATCGGAATCTACATATGTTCCGCCTTTCTTCGCGGGCTGCATGCCAAGACCCTAACAATCTGGCTCCGGCTTACATCATGATCTCCCAAAAGCTTCCTCACCACCGAACATACGACAACACCTCAACACACACACGAGCACACAGACACACACAGGCATACACTGACACACGAACGATCATTGCACACCCCACTAAAATGCATCTCACCGTGATAAACGGGCCCTTCCGCACTGCGGCCCTGGGCAGCAGGATCCCGTGCAGTTTGAGCCCATTCATTCTGTCAAGCTCCTCCAACACTGCTGGGGCGCCAACCAGCTCATCGTTCCCCGCGTTGCACCAGCAATGCAAGTATAGCACTTCTCGATCCCTAAGGACTCAACCGCCGCAACGGCAGCAGCGCCATGCGAGTACTGGATGCAGTGGACAGCCGCTCTTCAAGTTCCAGCACAATCCGGCCTCGCGGATCCCAGACCGTTCTACCTTTGCCCTGCTTCACGTCTCCGCCGCCGCCACCACCACCACTACTGCTACTTCCCCTCGTAAATTCTCCACACAAGCTCCCTCGTCATCAACGAGTTCGTCCGCAAGCAGCCCATCCGCCCACAGCAGTACACCTCCCGAAAACTTGCCCCTCGATTGGAACTCCTTCTTCCGCCTCCGTGCCTCTCGCCGGAAATACTCGCTCGTCTCATCCATCATAGCATCTGTTTTCAGCACTGCTGGTGGCGTGCAAGTGTTTGTAGCGAATAATATGGATTCCATAGGTGCGCAGGCTTTGGGCCTTGATCCATTCATTGTCCTAGGTTTGGCAACTGCATCTTGTGCGGCGTTGGGATGGCTGCTTGGCCCGGTATTGGGCAATTCCCTCTGGGGCCTTGTGCATAGGAAATACAAGGCGGCTGTCGCATTGGTAGGTTTGGCTTTTTCTTTTCATCTCCACCCCCGCTCATCTCTGTTTCCTCCCACTCAAAAATTTTTGGCGTCCTCATTCTTACCTCTCATTATTTTTGACTTGCATGATTTTGCCATGGCCATCGTACTGACCATCGATGCCCCTATTTTCCATAACAGAAAGAAAAGGAATTCTACAGCCGGATAAAGCGGTTCCGTGTGGACCCTTCTGCCAATTCGTACTCCAACCCAGTCCCCGATTACTATGGAGAGAAGATTGGCAGTATCCAGGGCTATCGCCAATGGCTCAAGGACCAGCGTGCCTTCAATCGAAAGAGGCGAAGTTTCCTCTGAACTGAGGGCTGAATTGAACCAATTCCTCCAAGACGCTAGAGATATTTCAAAAAGCGTACTTGAAGAAGCACAAGGATATTGCGGGCACATTAGAATTTTGGCTAGGGGTGGGATTTTGGGAGTGAAGGGTTTGTGAAATGTTGTTTTATGGTCCATTCTTGTTGAGGTGATTTATTTACCTTTTGTATCACGGCAGAATGGGTGATGTTGTTTTACCCAATCGTGGTCATATGTGGACCTTGTTCTGTCGACGTCCTTTACTTTCTTTCCTTTGTTTGTTTTTATCCTATGTGGAATGCTATTTTCATATGTACGGTTGCTGGCTCCCTGTCCAATCGTTTTTTGATTCTGATCCTTTCGATATCCGATTGATAAACCTGTATCATCATAACCTTGGCATTTGAGTTGGCTTAGTACGTCGGCTTCCTCGCACGCCTTCGCGGGTAGCGTCTCTAGTAGTTATCTTATTGCCTCTATCCATCTCATTCCTCGGCTTAAGTTTGTGAATTAAAACTTATATTCTTTTTGTCATGCTCTCGCGCAACTTGCGTGAGCTCCGATAAATTTTCAAGGGTGTAATTTATACCATCTATATATCTCCGTTTTCCTAAAATTGAGCAGAATAAAACGCAGAAATAAGCAATCGAATCCCACGTTATCAGTTTGTAGGGCGTTGTTGACCCAACCTGTCTTGCAATTCGCTGGTATGAGTAGGAGAAGGAAAGGTTATAATAAAAAGTGAATTATTGAAAATACGGCAGAAGCTATTTGAATTGAGACGAAATAATGTGCTCTATGCATAAAGGGGAAAAGAAAGTGCGGGGTCTCGTTGTTCAGCATCAAGGTAAAAGATGGAAACGGAATAGTTAAATATTGTCCGAACTGTGAAATGCCTTTCTTGAGAGGGAATAAATAAAAGACTACAACCAGATTGGAAACAAGAGAGAAGTAGAAAAAGAGAAAACAAAAAAAAATAGGGTCATAAATCGATGATATAAGCTGGTAGGTTGCTGCACATTTATTTTTTCGAGCCCGCAAAAGCAGAGGGTGGGTGTTGTGACTAGTAAAATGTTGGATCTACGTAGTTATAACTAATGGCAGGGACAAGCTGGCAGTGGTCTTGAACATGGGTCCGCGGTAAAGTTAATATCGCAGTTTGCAAGCCTACTATATCGCCTACACGCCTCAATGGCAGCGCTGGCAGCTTCGATCGAATTGAAATGCATCCGCAACTCGGTTTTAGATGCATTCTCCTCCATATCATCCCCAAGATCGAAATACATGGGAAGCTCCTTCTTGACATATGTTGCAACGTCCGCATACCTCTCGGGATCATGAGGGCCTTTGATGGAGATACACCTCGTGTGGCCACTGCTGATCTTTTGTTCCATATCCCCCGACATGGGATATGTAGCCTGTTCAAAAATCCCGATACTGGCACGTTGATCGTCGAAGAACACTCCATGGTTTTGGGAAAACCTGACATATGCCCTTGCATTCTTTTCGTAAACGAACGTGACAATCCCCATGTGATAGCCCGCAACGCGCTCCATATTCATCAGATGGGCAGCTAAGACCGGTCCGCCGCGTACAGCTTGGAATAAGTGTCTCAGGCAGCAGCTGAGGGGGAGGTTCGCAATGGCTACTGTTCTATAACAATTCCTTTCGGCCTTGGAGGGGTCGAAGATAAGCCCGTGTTTAAAGAGTCCCAGAGGGTATTTGGTGCGAGGCTGTGCGTTCAGGGCTTTGGCTTCCTGGGCGGCATCATCAAAGGGGGAGGAGGTGGGAAGGGTGTATGTGACTTTTCCATCCCACGGCACAGGGATTGGCCGTCTAGCACTTCTTGGGCTTGCTGGTCGCTGTGTGGTCTGCACATCGAGGTAAGAAAGAGTTATCAAGGAAGGAGTTTGAACGGAAGCGGGATGTATTACGTACTGGCAACAAGCGTTTGGATTCTGTATAATAGTCTTGAGCCACGTCTGTTGGTGATACAATACCTTCCAATAGAGCCTTGATTGTTTCTTTCTGACCTCCATCGCTATGGGTGTTCATATAAGACGCCGCTTGCATCTCCAAATGAGATTCAAAGGCTCGAAGGTCGTCAAGTGAGTAATCCTGGCTTGGAGTTACAGGCTTTTCAGATGCCGGGCTGACATCGTCCAAGAGATCTGGTCTCTGTTCTGGAGGAGATGACAATGGAGAAGAGTCCACCACTCCAATTGAATGGCTCTTCTGTACAATTGAATGTAATTTCAACTGGAGTATCTGATACCGCATCTGCGCGGATAAAGCATCACCATCTGATTTTGCTAAGCCACTGTGCATGCCTCTCGGCTGTGGAGACTTGGAATTGAACAATTGCGCAGATTCGGAACGCGCTCCAGGCACGCTTTGATTTTCGTTTGCACCTTCTTCGTAGTCCACGGGCTTCGTAGGAGCTAGTCGATTCTTTCTTAGCTCCCTTTCAAGCAATGAGATGCGGGCATCCTGCTCAGCTAGACGCCGCTGAAGAGCTTGTAGAGCATTTTCCGAGGTCGACCCCAAAGGCAGTTTCGTTGCTTGTACATTGGGTTGTGAGCAACCACCAGGAGTAAACGAAGCCCTTTCCACCTGGGAGGCCGACAACCTTGACAGGCTTGAGACGGTCCCCTCCATTCCGACGTGATTTGTCAACGGATCTGAGCAAGCCGAATGGCAAAGAGTGAGAATTGCTGAATAAAACACACGTTGAGTTGACGAAAGCAGAGCTGTTATGTGGCTTAAAAGAAAGACACTGAAGGTAAGAGGAAAAGGCGAACTATACAAGCCGTGGGATGAGCCCGTGTTATGTAGCTGAAGGGTGGCTGGAGGGAGATGGGAATGAATGAGGTGTGAAAGGGGGTAGTAGTAAAGAACGAAGAATGAAGAATGAAGAGTGAAGAGTGAAGTGAAGTTCCAGTGACAGCAACAACCGGGGATGGTGATAAGAGGTAGAAAGGGACAAACAGGGTTAAGTTGTGAACGACGAACAATGCCTACCCCAAGCCGTACCCGTAAGAACAAGACCACGCCAGTGCCTGTAAGGAGGCCCCGGGCTACAAGCAATATGAAGAAAATGGAGCGAGCCACCCCGATCAGAACCTTCCCACCTCAGAAGTATGGGAAACCATACATTTAGGAGACTACTGAATGGACGGAATCTCAGCTCTTCACCCTGATGAGCATCTCTTATGGAAGGGTTATATTGATATCAGAGAAATCACCATTGACCACACTCCTTTCTTTCAACAACTTACATCCGAACAGTTTCAGATTTTGAAGACAATTCTTGAGAACAGCTCTTCAAAGATATTTCTCTCTGAAGCATTCAGCAAATGATGGCCACACCATTTCACTCTGAATGAAAAGATTAAAGATGTCAAAACAGCTTCAATCACCACTGAAGAAGTCTTGTCCCTCACAAATACTAAATCTCTGATCAGAATCTTTATGTATCAAGGAAAGTCTATGATCAGTCTTTCAGAAAATCTGCTTTCAGAGTCTACTGAAGTGAGCTTTATATCTTCTGCTGAATGAAATGAGATTCTGCAACTACAGAAAGAACTTGAAGAGAAGATTGCTGCAATTGCAACCAAGATTCTTAGAAGGTGAAGAACTTAGAGATACCAAATGCATCACTTGTTAGTCAAAATATCTCCTTGAAAACTGAACTGTCTTC
The DNA here is from genome assembly GCF_000149585.1 of Histoplasma mississippiense. Classification (NCBI taxonomy): domain Eukaryota; kingdom Fungi; phylum Ascomycota; class Eurotiomycetes; order Onygenales; family Ajellomycetaceae; genus Histoplasma; species Histoplasma mississippiense. Next base: position 533,621 of record NW_001813980.1, read on the forward strand.
TGCCTTACAAGCTCCACTACCTTTAGAAGCAGTTGACAAGCTTAATAATGCTATTGAGCACATTCATTCCATGCTGTCTGCCAGTATGACTGGAACAAGCAAGAGACCCCTTGAAAGAACTGAGATGGGAGATTTCAACAAGAACAAGCAAGTGAAGACTGCAACAGCTGTCTCAAGATCAAGTGTCTTAGAAATACTTCAGAGAATGAATGAGATCTCCTTTCATGATGATGCTAAGGATCCGAAGATGTCAAATCCTTCAATGAGTGAGGATCAATAAAGTCAAGAAGTGCTTGTATCAGAAGTCTCTGAAGAAGAATCCCTCCTCCTTTCAATGGATCTAGAGATTACATCAGTTCAATCCATGCCATCATCTCAAACCCATCTCAAAGCTAGCACCAAGAGCATCAGATTTGTCAACAGATCTCTAGCAGAAAGTGATGGTGAGATAAAGGAAATCTTTGACACTGTGAAGCAGCACATCCTACATTTTGGTGGAGATCTTATCTTGTGATGCAAAGATGATTATTATGACTTACTCAAGGCTGGGATCCCCTACTCAAGGTTATTGCAAGAGCTTGACTTCCGGGGGATCGAATTCAATGAACCTTACCTCAGAAAAGAGATAGCATCGGTGTTCAAAGCTCGCCCTTCCCCACAGCTTCGGGTTGGCTTGTCACGTGTTGTTCCTACTTCATCGCCCGGTATCGATATCCATTTATAAGGTGTTGGAAAGGGGAATGAGAAGAGCAAAAAGGATTCGCAGCCCCGAAACCGATCAATTGGAATGTGTTCCATTCCAGATATATCAAGCGTCTGCTTCTCTAACCATATCTAGCCAGCAGAATAGGCCAAAGAGCTGACCAAGAACAGAAGATGAGGGACTAGAATCAAATATAGAAATTAGTCTTTGCTGTGCAATATTCTAACCATAAGCAAGTCAAGACACAGTTACATACATACACGAAAGGAATTCCCAGCTTCCTAAACCACGAATGAAATTTTCAAAGAGTGTATAGAAAATCTGGCCGCTTATCCCCTCTCATCCCCACCTGCGTCGGATCAAGCCCTTCCACCCAATAGTTCCTCTCCCCACGCAGCCTCTTCCTGTTCTCTTTGCGAAGGAGGGTATACTGTAAAACACTCCCGCCTAGTAAAAATATGACTAGATATGCGAGTACAGTAGCGTGCCCCGGGTAGAATCTCGGTCTATCTTCTCCTCGATATATGTTCGATGTTATACAGCCCTGAATATTCCCCCATCCAATAACAAAACCAAGTATTATACCACGCTTGTAGACGCCTGTTATGCAATTAAAACCAGTTTTGAAAAAGGAGAGCCAAACAAAGGAGGAGGTAGTGGGGATAAGTACCTTCAACATTATTGCTTATCCATGCAATGGTATTTGGGATTGCGGGGTAAATGCCCATTGCGCCGAAGAACGTTCCAACGTACTTCACCGCTGGTCTTTGGGAAGCGAGGAGCATAGTGAACCCTGTAATACCACATAAGGATATAGCCATGTTGTAAATGCCCCGCTTACGAGTGCGATCCGCGATATATCCCACAGTAATAGTTAAGCATGCCGCAACAGCGTATGGCGGAACGGTGAGAAGCTGAGCCATAGTGGAGGAGTAACCTAGATGGGAATAAGGTTAGGTTGTTTTCTTTTACTTCTTTTTTTTTGTCTCTCTTTCTTTATTTTGAATCGACAGGAGTCACATTTACCCTAAGATTGATGTTAGAATCCAATTTAGAAACAAGTTCAATTTGTAGATATTTGCTATACTTACTAACTCAAAGATAATCGTCGGGACAAAAAGCGAGAATGCATAAAGGGACCCATTACAACCCATGTATATCATGGCTGACGTATACATTTTCCAGTCCTTTACACTGGCCCAGATATACTCTGCTTTGAATTCCTCGTGTGCGGCGCTGGATTGTTTGTCGGCGGCCAGACGACGGATCACCCGCTTGCGGTCGGCCTCTGTCAAGAAAGTTGCCTGGTCTGGGAAATCCTGGACAACCCAGAATGAAATAATGCCAATGACAACTGTGAACAGGCCTTCCAAGATGAAAATCCACGCCCAGCCAGGCTTCCCGCCAACACCATCCATTTGGGCGATAGCCGCCGCAAGCAGACCGCCAAACGAGCCAGCAAACGCCGCCGCGGAAAAGAAAATAGCCATCCGAATGCCAAATTCAGATCGCTTGTACCAACAGGACAGTAAGTATCCTACACCAGGGAATAGACCAGACTCAGCAGCTCCCAAGAACCATCGCGCGGCCATGAGACCGGAGAAATTGCGGACTAAACCCATACATGTCATGCAAATCCCCTTGAAGCACAAGGAATGTTAGTGAAATCACGGGAGCATACACCCTAGAATGAACGTGTAGGAGAGGCCATACCCAAGCCACCATTATCAGGGGGATGAAGACACTTGGTTTCCACTTCTTGAGCAAAACGTTGGTGAGTGGCTCGAGTGTCGAGTAAGAGACGAAGAAAATGGTGAGAGTCGCATTGTATTGAGTATTCGTCAACCTGAGAGCGGTCTGTAGTCCATCTAGCTTCGCATTTCCGATGTTTGTCCGGTCCAAGAAGCTGTTCGGGTAGCTCCGTTAGCAAAACAATACCAATCACACAGTTGTAAGAGAGGTCGTGTGTGTGACAAATGCTAATACCTAAGGAGGTAGAGGAAACTGAGCCACGGAATCAGGTGTTTATCCAGCTTTCGCACCAACTGCCTATCCTGCATTCCACATACACCACTTTGTCAGCTAGATAATTTCGCCATAAGATAACAGCTGCTGGGTACTACTTCGCGGTCACATACAACCACTGCTCTCTCCTCCGTGCTCAATCCAGTGTCCGGGTCGTCGACGTCGAGGTTAAGCACCTCCTGAGAGTGTTTGGATGCGAAATTGTGTTCCAAGCTCCTTCTGCCGGCTTTCGCATCGGAGATCTCTTCGCCGTCTATTTTCCACATCGTGGACATCGGGCCACGCAAAATCTAATGCGGGAGGAAAGGAAGAAGAAAGCAGAGGGGAAAATCGGAGAAGTGGAGAGAGATAGTAATGAAGCCATTCCCAAGCAGAAACAGATTAAACCTCGGTGGTTGTACAAGATATGACACAGCCATATTGCTGGGGGCAAATGGTCGCCTCTCCCTTCTTCCGGTTCTAAACTTGGGCACAGCATTCTGAAAACAAAAGTAGAGACATGTCACGGTTCCATGGATGAGCGTCCAAAAGCTTAACTCTTCAGATAGGTCCTAGTCCCTAGTTTAGTTAGTACAGTGGGGGGTATTAAGTTTGAAACCCCTGGCCGCCGAGATTACACTAACCATATAACGTTAATATCTATATGCTGCTTTTTGCAAAGATCTTTATATTAATATTTTGTATACCATCCTTCTGCCTCTATAACTGCCTTCACTCGATGAGGCATTGTAGCAGAAAGATTATATAGAATGCTATCATCAATTGCATTCCATGTCTTCTTAGCTGTCTTTATTAAAGCTCTTTTTGTAGCTACTGTATCTGATGCATGCTTCAGCTCTGAATGCAGTTTATAGATTTTCTGCTTCAACAATGCCCAAAGATTCTCTATAGAATTCAAATCTGGAGAATATGGAGGCCAAGGCATGATCTCTATATTCATCTCCTCAAGAACCTCCCTAACTATGTGAGCTGTATGAACCCTGGCTCCATCATGCATGAATATATCCCCCTCTCTCACAAATTCAGGTAAAAAGGCCCTATACACATCCTTTATCACTCTTGAAGAAAGGGGTAAATAGTATGATAAAAGCAGCATTCCAACATAACTGGGTTTGGGTTAGTGATATCTTGGCATCACAGGTGTGGCAGGGGGGGGGTTCAAATTTAATACCTGACACTGTAGGTAAACAAGCACCGAGGAGCGGTTTCAAATTGTGCCTGTGCCCCACCCCAACCATAATGATATTTTGATCAAGAATCTCAACTATTCTTATTAAAAAAATCAATTACTCAATCAATCAAAGGTGTTGCTATTAACTAAACAATATTATAGATATCATCAAGAGTTAACTTATTTCACCACTTGCTGGGACACTAAATCACATGATATAGTATGTTTTAGAAACACCGATCAAAAGAATACAACTTCAACCTCATACACTCATCGATTGTAGCTGCTTGATATAGAATTTAATAATGATGAATATAAATCAATTTGCTTTAGCAGCTTTAGCAGCTTTAGCAGTTCAAAAATGTAAACTCAATTAATGAAAAGCTGTCAGATTATGTAATACTTCTAAACCAAGTTTATACTTGTACTTTCAATTATACAATTTGAAATAAAATCTGTTGAGTACTGAGCAGCCATGAACTCTATATAGTTAGCTTCAATCATAATCAGATTAATCATTCTGCAAAATCATCTTTGATTCAAACAGATAAATGACTTCTATCATCTAAAGAAGATTGTCGGAACTAGATAAAGTCCGAATATTGATCCAAATACTGAATATCAAAAGAATAATTAAATTTCTTCTATTAACTCCAGTAATTACATGATATCTAGGCAGTATTTATAAGAAAGAAGATGCTTGAACATATGATAGGGGCAGTGCTGATATCTTATCGGAACATCCATCCGGTTTCCGATATTGTCACAATAGAAGATCCTTGTTAATGTAATCAGTAGAATCTGAGATATGATATATCACTTCTGACAAAGATACTCTTATACAGTGGATTCATACAGAGTCTGTGTACAACATCTAGATATAAATTGCATCTCTATAGACTATATTGATATCTAGAATCAGAAGTAATAATAGAACACGTTCTATATAGAGTTTGATATCATATGATTTAATGTCTCAGAAGGCGGTGTGTCTCAAGAAGTGGTGAAGTATATCAGTTACTTAATTAACGTAATTCCCAAGCGAGCGAGCAGCCCAAGCGAGCGAGCAGCCAAATTCTTCCACCTACTAATTTACCTACTCATCCACTTCAACGCGCAATTATGCCACCAATTCGCTCTAAAGATGCTAGGAACTCTATAGAGATAGAGGGAAGACTTGAACTCGCGATAAATGCTATTAAAAAGCAGGAAATATCCTCTATTTCTGAAGCTGCACGCATCTTTAATGTGCCACGCTCTACACTTGGTCATAGACTCAGTGGTCGATCTTCACGGGTGAATTTACGCGCAAATTCACATAAATTAACTCCTGCTGAAGAGGATAAGCTTGTTCAATGGATCCTAGACCTAGCTTTACGAGGACTACCACCCCGGCCTGCATTTGTGGAGAATATGGCTAATCATCTTCTTGCCATACGGAAGCCTAGCCATACAAACCACCCTCCTCGCGTTGGCAAGAACTGGGTGTCAAATCTAGTGGCACGCCGTCCAGAGCTCCAATGCCGCTTCTCAAGACGCTATAACCATGATCGGGCCAAGTGTGAAGACCGCAGGATTGTGGAGGATTGGTTTAAGACCCTAGAGAGGGTAATGACTGAGCATGGGATTGTGTTTGAAGATATTTACAACTTTGATGAAGCTGGGTTTGCAATGGGGCTCTGTGCAACTACCAAGGTCATTACTAGTGCTGAGCACTACGGACGAGCAACTCTTATACAGCCTGGGAATCGTGAGTGGGTGACTGCAATTGAGTCAGTCAACGCGTCAGGATGGGCCCCTCCGCCGTATATTATCCTCAAAGGTCACAATATTCAGGAAGGCTGGTTTGACGGGCTGCCGGAAGGCTGGAGATTGGATGTTAGTCCTAATGGCTGGACCACAGATGAGATAGGAATCAAATGGCTTACACGGCTGTTTATTCCAGCTGCAAATCCACGCAGGGTTGGAACCCATATTCTTCTTATTCTGGACGGGCACGGCAGTCATCTTACTCCGGAATTTGACCAAATCTGCAGTGAGAATAAGATTATTCCTCTCTGCATGCCACCACATTCTTCACACCTTTTGCAGCCACTAGATGTGGGTGTTTTTGCACCTTTAAAGCGCGCGTACGGAACCCTAGTTGAACAGCGAATGCGGCTAGGATTCAACACCATTAAGAAGGCAGATTTCCTAGATGCCTATCCTGCAGCACGTCGGGAAGCCTTCAAGGCTTCAAACATTCAAAGTGGGTTCAGGGCCACTGGAATAGTTCCATTGGATCCTCAATGCGTTGTTCAGCAGCTGAATATTCAACTCCGAACCCCTACTCCCCCAGCCAGCAGGTCAAGCAATTCAACGTCATCCTGGATCCTACAAACACCTAGTAACCCCCGGCAATTGCAGAAGCAGGTGAATAAGGTCAGAAATCTTATGGATCAGGATCAACCTCATGGGTTAGTGGAAGGCTTTGACCAAATAATCAAGGCCTGCGAATACGGGATGGTCAGCGCCATGATTATGAAGAAGCAGTATGAGGATATTTTCAATGCAAATGAGAAAGAGAAGCAAAAACGCAAGAGGTCTACACGCAGGATCCCAAGTGCAGGGGGTCTAACTAGGAATGAAGCTCAGAATCTTATTATTCCTGCAGCTGAGCCTGTTGAACAGCCTGTTATTCAACATTCCGTACCTGCGGCCCCGGAGCCTAGACCCCGCATACGAGCGCCACAACGCTGCAGCAATTGCAATACTGTTGGGCATACAAGAATAAGATGTCCTCAACTTCATGTAATTTAATTTAATTTAATTAGTGGTTGGTGGGAGTAGATAATTTGATTTAAATTCTGGTTAGTTGAGATATGCTAGTTTTGCTGCTCGCTCGCTTGGGCTGCTCGCTCGCTTGGGAATTACGTTAACAATAAATCAGATTATAAAGAATCTAGTAACGTAATCCACAAGCGAGTCGGACACACAAGCAAGTCGGCCACTCAAAAACACATATAAAATGCAATAAATTACAACATTATATCTCAACAATTACTGAAGATATAGATTAGATATCTTAATATTTAATTAAATATAATATTAAAAGTATATTTCTTAATTTCTAAACTACTAGCTGATCTTATTACTTATATTACAAAAAGTACATAGTAATTTATGTAAAATACTTAAAATCTAGTATTATATATTATATTTTACAGAAATCTAGTTCAAATTCAATAATTAATTAGAAAAGAATATATATATTAATATATTTTTATTTGAAACTATAAATTATCTAGTTGTTGAGATATAATGTTGTAATTTATTACATTTTATATGTGTTTTTTGAGTGGCCGAGTTGCTTGTGTGTCCGACTTGCTTGTGGATTACGTTATGTGAAATTATAGATACTTCAGAACTAATAGTTTAGCTGTTATTTTAATGATCATTTGATTTTTCTATATTTACTAGTTATCTTGGCACATTTTCAACACCAGCATTTCCAGCTCTTGCCTGTATTTAGCATCACACAAGGACTTTATCCCCTTCGTGGTTAGGTTTTGCCCCAATTAGCGTGATTTCAATTAGTGTATATTATACAGCATATTATTGACCGGTTAAGGTAATTTTGGTATTAGTCAGTATTAGCGTATTTAAAAAAGCCCTAATTAAGGATTCGCGACGTAATTACTCTATCAAGCCATCTCATGGAATTCCTCCCAACATCGAGTTTTCAAACAGAGAGGTGTTTGATATGTTGAACAATCAGAATATGATCTGCCAGTTCATCCAGCATTCTCTAGCTTGCTTTTATATCTACATCAGACACAAACTGCCTGAGCTGGCAATGAAATTCATTGATGATTTAGATTAGAATTTGATCATTGAGGTGGTAAATCATCATAAATCTTAGATGAGAACTCAAAGAGTTCCTGATAGAGCTTCTCATGAAAGCTTATATGAGAAGACAGGTTCTTAGCAGGAACCCCCTGCTGCTTCATATATATATACTGAAACCGGTATGCATTAACAGCCGCAGCGTCAATAAGCCAGTAGAAAATAGGAAGCCATGTTTGATAGGTGACCCTATGACTAGTATATGCTGCCTGGTACTGATTTGCTAGGTCCACCCCATTCATATGATGATTATAGTCATCTATAATGACTGGGATTTTCAGCTTCTTCTGTGATTGCTTTTCAAAGACTTTCTGAACAATATTGATGTTGGTTGAGAGTTCTCCTGGCCGTGTAGGTACCCGTTCAATAACAGTGTTCAATTGATGAATTGTAGTCAGTGCTAATACCATATTATTATCTTGCCAGGCAAGACAGGGAACATTCTCTTTTTCAATGACATGCAGAGTATTCCAGGGAATTGATTTTGAAGTTGAATGCTCACAAAATTCACTTAGTATAGCTGGCACCTGGTTAGAGTGGGTAGTTCCACATGCTCCATATCCCTGTTGGCACAGTTCTTTGAATAGAGGAACAGAGGTAAAGTAGTTATCCATGTAAATTGAATAGAAAGATACCTGCTGTGAGATAGAGATTTCATTCTCAGCAGCATTCAGCATGGCGTTCGGTGTGGCATTCAGCGTGGCATTCAGTGTGGCATTCGGTGTGGCATTCGGCGTGGATATAGCTATCATAGGAACCCGGTTCGCCAGATTCATCACTATAGATCCTGTCTTTGTTAATCCTGGGAATTGAAACATAGGCATTATACTCTGCCGATGGCTTGACCAGGAAAAAAACCATAAATAGCCATGTTCTGCCAGGCTAAATATCTTATATCCCCAAGGAATTGGTTTATTAGACATCTTGTATGTGTGTTGACTCCATCCGAAGCATTTAATCATGATCTCATCAATGGAAACCTTTGAGCCGTGTGTAGTATTTTCAGCATGCTATATGGAATTCAGTGGCCAATGGCTCTACCTTATACCACCAATCCTTATTTCAGGCCTCAGGCCGGCGGGCTTCACGGGGGTTAAATATATGAATATATCATTTAAGCTGCTTAAATCACGTATGGCTCATATAGAATTGAATGGAATGAATAGGACTCTGTTTCAGATCATTCTGTCAGTATAGATCAGTCTGTTGAGATTTATGAACTTCTATATAGAGAAGAATGTCTATAAACATCTTTATTTCTGCTGGATTGGTTTTTTTCCATGGTTGTTGCTGAATAGAGAAACTGGAAGATATAGAGCTTTCTGAATTCTCTTCTTTTTTCTTTTTCTTCTTCTTCTTCTTCTTCTCCACTTCTGAGAGCTCTGAAGCTTCATCATCAGTATCTCCAGCATCTCTCTTTAGTTTTGCATAGAGATTGATGGAATCACTGATATTTTGAAAGCATTCCTCAGATAAGAATAGAGTAAATAGGGTGTAGAAACTGCTAATATTGATATTCACAGAAATATTGAGAATTGGATCTCACAAAGCAGGCTGCATTGGAAGGAACTTCACTGACTTCAGAGGTGGAAGCTCTGCTATGACCTCTTCAACAACTCATTTTCATTTTCTAGATGTTTTTGTACAGTCTAGAGAATTGATTAGTTAACTAGATCATAAGAATTGATTAATATAAGGAAATTACCATTGGATTTGGCAGTTTTCTCAGTGGATTCCATGTTCGCGGGTGGGTGGACGGATTCCATGATGGAGAGAATATGCAGGCAGGCAGGCAGGCAGAGAGTAGAGTTCAAACGCGTTGAATTCCATACGCGTTTTCAAGCTTGGCATGGAATCGCCAATCAGTGGATTTAAATGACCAATTACTGTTCATATAAAATTATATGGCATTCTATTAGTTATAAAAAGGCGCCGGTGCAAAATTCCATACACTAATTTGAAACCACGCTAATTGGGGCAAAACCTAACCACGAGGAGATACGAATAACACAAGAATGATAACAATAATAATACCCGGCTCACAAATTAAATAGACAGCCAATCATATGTAGAGTTAAGTTTAGTCATTTATTTTAGTCATCATTTATCTTCCAATCAAGGTTGGAGAGTGTTATTAGCATGATGTAGGTAGCCGAGGCATATATTTGCGGTGCGCTAGTCTGTAATGGGTAGTAGCCTAACACATTGTTGTTTGCATCTTCAACAGAGAGAATTGGATCATTTTTACTCATTTTTTGTTCATTTTAAATCATTATTTTGCCCATTGTATAGAGAAAACTTGTATATTATTGACCTCTATCTACAGAGAAATTGAATCATTTTTGATCATTCTATAAGGAGATATGTTCTGTGCGCGGTAGGGCCCGTACGGATAACGCGCCCCCTTGATAGTAAGCAGCGCCCAACGGCAGGAGCTTACGGATTCATAATTCTATCATCGCAAACAGCCATGTTTAGCGAAGGGAGAAAAGTACAATCACCACAATAAAGAAGGTAACATTGCTGGTGATTTCGACAGTGGACTCGATGACAGTAAAGAAGCCGGCTCTCTAGCAAGTTTGATGGAGTGGGGGATTGTTGAATTTTATCGTTTAAATTTGGCAGTGAAACGATGTTTGATTGTAAATAATTTGACGATAACTGCATGTAATTTCCAATAAGTTTTAAATCATTAATGCTTTTCTCATGATTTTTTTTTTTTTTTTGAATACTTTATTCTGAACCATTCAATTGACTTTAGATATTTTGTTGACAAGGAAACATTTTGACACTTTCCACTTTTTATTCTTTTAAAGCTTTTTTTAAGAATTTATCTATTTAACAATAAAGAATTAAAAAAAAAAAAAAAAACTTACTTTTGCTGATATTTGTTGCATCATTATAATGAAAATAAGTTGAAAAAGAAAAATAGTCCTCATAACAAATACGGAGTAGTGTTGAACGATGCCAAAAATATAACAAGAACATAGGAAAATTTAATCAATGACAGGATTTGGTACAAGCAATAGAGGTTTCCAGCCCAGAATTTGTAGGAGGATAGTGTTGTTGTCAATTACTAAACTAACTACGCGAGAGCAACACAATATGTAATCTGTATTAAATAGAGGGATCCTGCAAACACCAATCGCAGTAACCGCCTTCCTTATTAAGTTTAACCTCACGTAAAAATGGCATTCGGTGGCATTTTTGATTAACGCCACTATCACACGTGTGGATCCGTACGTGCGATGTTTTCGCACCGATCCGTACGCAGCAACTGCAAAGTATTAGCGCCGTACGGCCTTCCTTATTCAGTTAGATTTATAATTGGTGTCATTATCATCGTGCGAGAAGTTAGCATCATATAAGGTTGAACTCAGAACGGGTGTATGGAACTGACGGCCTATATCAATATGGAAGATCTCGCTTTCTTGCATCAAAAATAGAGTTCAAAACAACTGTACAAGCGGCAGCGGCAGCAGCAGCTGCTGCAATCTCATTTTCAACATTCAAATCCATCATGATGATGAGATTATGCCCACTGCGGGGTTCGAAGCTCTTAATTATAGTGATGGATTTATTATCATATCCTTTACCCGACGTACAAGAGCTTTTCAATTAGATTAATACGACATTTACAAATCCTACGCCACGAGAGCGCCGAATCGTGGCATCTATGCCTATATAGGAAGGCAGTGCGTACTAAAAATATTTTGCGACTTGGCGTTGCAGAATCCCTCCAATAGGCCACTAGGGCAAAAGAGCTCAATCACCAGCGCCGTGGTGGTATAGTCTAAGATACTATGTATGTCATGTAGAAGAATCAAAGAAAAGCAATCAAAAACTGCAAAAATTTCACTCAATTAAGCATTGAATGATAGCCAAAAGCAAGCTATTAATAGATGAATTTATCAGATCAATATGAATATTTACTCTTTCACAGTTAAATATATTAAAGCAGGTGTTAAAACTGATCAGTAGAATCATAACTTAATACATTTGATTTGATTTGATTGATCTCAGTCCATTTCTGAATGTGACATGAAACGAATTTTAGTTATAAGAATTACAGAAAAGAACTAGATTTTCTAAGAATACAAATAATTATTAAAACATGAGTGAAGATGTGATTCATCCGAAGTGGTGAAATACCTTAGCCTCGATGGCTCATAGGAAGGATAATCCGCTTGGTGTGAACTGGCAAATATATTTCCGCCCGGGTCCATTGCCACCTCCTCTGCTGCCATCAATGCTAGGCGTGTCCCCCTTCCTCCTTATACAGCATCTCGCGTTATTCCGTTGGTAGGGTTGCAAGTGCTTAATATGAATGAATGATACCATTTCATTTACCTCCCCTTTGAAGTCCGCTGGATTATCACTCCGGAGCGTACAGGACAGGGTCCAACGCCGAGGATCACCTAGGGACGAGAACAATCGAGAGACAGGGGGCCAGACATTCGTTGTTTAGTGTTGACATGTCCAAATACGGGATGTTATAGAAAACGTTGATATGGGCAGGATTTTACAGGGTAGTAACCTCCAGGCTTGATTCCAGTTCAACAAATTGCAAAATCCTATCCAAATCTTTCACAAATTAGGCCTCCAAAACCATACAGCATGATCAACCGCCCGCGACAGATAGATACTAGTATCCAATAGGACGAAGTTTCCTACCAGCTAATGAAATGAATCAACCACTCCTCCCAGTTGCACAAAAGGTTGAAAGGGAGGGAAAAAAAGAGGAAAAGAGGGATAAAAAAAAAAAAAAAAAAAAAACCAAGGTCCGCAAAGAAGACACCTTTCATCCTTGAGAATAAAGCCATTTGAATCGCCTTCCCTCTCATAGTACCTGTTACCTTTTTAGGCCGAGGTGACCTTTTCCCTCTTGACACAGGGGTGTGAGGAGTCTGATGCTTTAGATTCGTTTACGGGTGCATTCATAAAACCGATGCACACGGACTGGTCGGTGGCATTGGATGCAGCGCTGTCGCTAACAGATTATGATGACGATGCTTTACGTTTACATTCGTCACAATCGCTGTCCACGTATACGGTCATACAGGCGATTCCACGTTGGGGACAGTTGAACCCACAAGGGTATACCGCTGTTCCATAAACTACATGACTGCATTTGTAGACAAATTGTTTCCGGTAACACATGGCAGGGGAGATATCTGGGTATGTATTTGGTCTACGCAAGCCAGTTAGCGGGGAAGGTTTGATTCCGCGTTGCGGTTTTTTTTCCCCCCCTTCTCCCTGGGAGGGTCGTTCTTTTTGTCTCCCGTCATACAAGGTAATACTTACAAGCGTATGACACCACAGATATGCCTGAAATTTGGAGATAGCACTGACGTGCTGCTGTTTCGATTCGGTGTATAAGCCAGAGGATTGATGAGCACACCGGTCCTGTTGGACAAGGGGAAACGGGTCAATAGATCAAGTAAAATAAACACAGTGATTTGGCCACTTCGATCCTGCGGCGAAATCGGCGTTGATATCACCAGATATTTCACGATTGTTGCAAGTGGGTTAGCAGACGCTCCTGAAGGGGTTAAATAATAAGCCTCTAGAGCAAAAAGCTTTGTTATTTAGACTGTGGTGGTCAGCAAGCAAAATATTTCCTTTGGACAAACAGTGGGGATGGCGAGGGGGAAACAACAACTGTTAAAAGGATACGTGGGAGGGATAGTCTGACGTTTAGAGTATGTGAAACAGCTGAACGGCGAGGTTGTCACAAGGCAGCAATATGAAGGATATCTCTATGGACAATGAAGATTCTAGATTCCATCAGGTCAGTGATAACCTGGGTCTAAATGGAATGATTATGTATATTAAAACCCCATAATATACAACCTAGCTATCACGCTCCAGCATTTTGCATGATTGCCTAATCTGAATTGAGATCTGATCAATCTAAATAAATGACAAACATGTAAGTTGGGCTCCAATTATATAGTGTAGACCAACTACACACGATACTATGCATGTTAGGAAGAACTTACATATTCATCCGTAAATAAGTTGAAGTGATGACCAGATACGTTCAAAACAGCTGGCGTGAAATGATGTGGATACTTTTCCCAGCCCAGGCTGCGGAGCTCGCGCACAACATCGACCCTGCAAACTGCATCCGGAGTGTCTGGCATTGACACTGGCACGTAGTCGTCACAGCGAAGGAGAATCGTCTTAGGGATGGACGGAAAATCGATGTTTGCATTCGATGCCGTCGTTCCATTTTTCATATCAGAATAGGTAATATTGGCGGGAGCCACGGCATCAGCGTGGTCCTCCATTATAGCTGGTGGTCTGGGCTCGATTAGGGAGAGTTCCTTCTCTAATTCGGTCCTTTTCAGGATCAACCCGGAGTCGCTACATCCTCTCCAGACGGGAGGAATCCAGCTATCAACCATAGATTGAGCTAACTCCATGCAATGGGAAACAAGTTGGCGTGTTTCAGCCCGGGTATCTTTGCTAAACACAGGCTGCGGACCAACGACGTTCGAAACCGCCTGAGAAATCGCGAGTGGGTATATAGAGTCAATCATGACCAACCCCAAAACGCGGACCGCTGAAGTCCTGAGCAGGATGTTTGCCACCTCCAACGAGAGAAGTCCGCCCAGTGACCACCCTAGGAGGAAAATGTTTTTAGTAGGAGGTTTGCATGCGACGTTGTGTATGTAGTATTCGAGAGCAGCTCACCACCCAACAAAAGTGGTCCCGACGGCACAACTGAAAGGATCAGATCCGCATATACCCTGGCCATTTCCGGGAGTCCACCATCCCAGGGCTGGCCGGAATAAAGACGCGGGTTCTGTATGCCATATACCGCTCTATCTAGGGAATCCAGATAGCAATATGATACGATTGTTCCCCCGCCGTCATGAACGAGAACAAGTGGTGTTGCGGTTTCTAGCCCAGGCGGCGCAGACTGTATCATATATATGCAGTCCTCCATGGCTATAGATCTGGCGTTGTCAATCCGGGTTATAAGAAGCCAGGCGTAGCTAGCGACAAACTTCTCACTTTGAAGTTTCTCGGGAGAAAGAGGCTTGAAAAGGGTTAGGGACCATCGCCGGCGCCTCCAACGGCTGGCGCGGGGTAAGAAAATGAGACCTCAGCGCTAGAATTGGAACAGTTTACAGGTCCCGTGCCGTTAACTAGTTAATATTAGGCCACTAACTAGGGCAGAAGAGCTCAATCACCACCAGCGCCGTGGTGGGAAGAGTGTACGAATCACCCAATCCAATCCCCCCAACAGTTAATGTCTAAAAATGCTAGTACCAATGAATAAGCAGGGCCACCAATTGGTATTATGTCCTTTGAAGGGTTCGTCGATGAATAAAAATGAATTGACATATGATATCAGGGTAAGAAGAGTATTAAATTGAAATGTGGGAGAATATGCAAGTATCAAGGTATTGAATTTAAACATAATAGAATTTCTCCTCTGAACCTGAAAATCCACATACTCAACGTTATCCGCAATATAGTAGACATCATGGCAAATCACAACCAAAATAGCAGTTAGTTACATCATAACAAAAAATGAAATAAGTGAAATAGATAAATACAAGCAATACACTGCGTGGCTGATATTCTTAAACCAAGTGATGCAAAATAAAATCATTAACTTGTAAAACTGTAGTGCACTGCCCAAGCATTTCTGCCCAGGGCTCAACAATGATGCTTCAACTACTACCTATTACGGACTAGCGCACCGCATGTATATAACACAACCACTTGACGTCCCACAAACCAGGACCACGACGCCCGATACAAAACCAAAAATTCTGCGAGCTGTTTCCCTGCAGCATCAGAACTTCAACGATTGAAGCGAAAAAAATAGCGTTGCTACGGCCTTGTCCCTCGTTTCAAGTGTCGAGCGAAAGAGTTCTACAATTGATTGAACATGGATCCTGATTTTCCACATCCCGTTCATGAGCCCCCGACCCCTGGATATTCTCCCGGCACCCAGGATTGTGGTTCCCAACTATGCTGCTGCTGGTGGTCGCAGTGTATAGGTGGTGGGTTGGGTGGCCACACCCACGGGTATATATATCACTATGAGCGCAACCATTTAACAAATGGTTACGTTGGCTTTTTGCTGTGGGTAACCTAGTGGCTATTCGGCGTAGTGCTATCCTATTACAGGATGCCACTTTCCTTCTGCAGATCTTGTTTCATTCTCACGTGCTGAGACATTTGGGACCCGCAGCGGACGAGATTCGAGCTCTCTTCCAATATCACCGTTCGAACGGTCAGGAAACCCATGTTGAAATTGCTCGCTCCCATCTTGTTTTCCAACCGTCTCTATTCGTTATTGACGCTGAAAATGAAAATATACCTCACTTCGAGCACATTAGGGCTGATTTCGTTACTCTCCTGCAGACAAGGCTAGGCGACTCCTTGCCGGACCGAGGAAAAAGCGAAACCGACCATTGTACGGAGTAGTCGTAGTGGATCCGTATATACTTCTGGAGATTGGTCAAACATCCTCAGCGAAATGAATCTCATCATCCGATCCCAGGAAAGAGCTACCTTCGCAGTTGAGTTTCTACCAGGATCATCGCCCCAGATCAATTCTACGGAAGATTCGGAGAAGGGCGAACTTGGTGTCTCCTACCTTTATCGGCTGGACACCGAGAGTCCACTTGAAATGGGCTGTTCGATCGGTGTTGTGCGAAAGAAGGCGGAAGAACTATGGGGGGATTTCTGACTTTAACCAGTGGCAGATCAGTTTACAAAGGATTTTTAACAAATTACCATGTTGTGAGAAATCTGTCAGAATCCCCAGAGGCCCTTGAAGAAGCGTACCGTTTCGGGGTGTCTCCAAACAGAGAGACTGCTGGAGGGGACGTATTTAATCTTGCAAAGCAAGATATCAGGGGCGACACAGAAAGATGCTGATGACAGCATAAAAGGACTTCAACAACAGCTTCAAGAATCCAAGTCCGAACAACACGACCAAGAGGTAGCTGGGGCGCACCATTCCATCCGAATCCAGAAAGGCATAGAGAACTCCGAGAAACTAATCAAAGTATTTGAAGCAACATGAAAGATAGTTGATTCAATGCCAATTAACATTGGCCAAGTCTGTTCACATCAGAAAAGGTCTTCATCCAAGACCAGAGGCATATCATGGATTGCATTTGTCAACTTGGCAAAGTTTTTGCTTTAAATTATTTAAACCAAATTGCATGCTGTCCCACTTTCACAGTAGCCTAGGCAATACAACATTGATATGTCAGTCAGTGTTCTCGCCTCACACCCGTTGGATTCGTTCGGGAAGATCACAAGAGGCTTGTATTTTTTTGAAATCGGACAGAACTACCAATGTTACAGGGGGGATATGCAACAGCATTCTTGTTATGTGCAATTGATGTGAGAAGGACAGGATGTGCTTTGATTCTCAGAGAAATCAGATTGAAATACAATCTGATCAGATGGAAGAGTTTATCATCTTTAATAAGTGAGTTTACATAGCTCAGCATGAGCAGACTGAATTTTGTGCACTGAGAAACTCTGAATCTCTGATAATCAATGAAATAAGTGAAGTTTGTGAACTTTTTCATGATTCTGTGTCCCTACTCTATAGTCCTGTTGAGGAGCAGTCTTTTTACACTAGTACAGAGTTGGTTTTAACAATAAATAAAGTTACAGAGTTCATCAAGATGAAAATGTTCTCTCAGAGCTTTGATGATGTTTCTGCTATTAATCTTGAATTGTAAGACCTCCTCACAGCCTGTTGTGATAATGACTCTATATTAGAAGTGGGGTTGGAAAATTTCTATATTTGATTTCATGAATCAACTTTTCAGATATTTCTGAGTTTTTCAAAGCTGTTTTCAATACTCTGAATGACTTCTATTTTCTGTTAATCAGTCTACTTACAAGTTTGATACACCTTTCATTGTTTCATTGTGAGTTCAACACGACACAGGCCAGTTGCTCTGTGAGCTCTGTTTTCAAATCTTCACATACTGATATTTAGACAAAGTGAGCTAACTATAAACTATCATAGTTAATCAAGAGTCCATTTGACGGGGGAGTTCACGTTCTTTGTGGGGTAGAGCTTTGGAGAGCATATAGTTGCTCTACAGGGAAATATCGTGTCGGAGATGATATCTCGTATATCGAGGATCCTCGTATAATCAAGCATATCCTTCCTTATAAATACTGCCTGCTTATCATGTAATTATCGGAGTTATAATAATCAATTCAATATTCTATTTTGATATTCAGTATTTGGGTCAATATTCGGACATTATCTAGTTCCGACAAGAAATTATTTTATTCTAAATGCGGGGTGAGGGAAAAGGATCCCATAGTATCAATGTTAAATTGCCAAACGCCTCATAACCATGAACCCTCCAATGGATTGTTAGAAATTGTTAAAAAGTGCACTAGTACCACAGTCCGAAGGCCAGTATTGTAGTTAACTACCGTAACTATGGAGCAACTATTTACGGAATACATTTCGACCTAATCAAAATTCGTGCTCGCCGCTGTCTCTTGCATGGCGGCAAAGTTTTGCTGCACCGACGCTATCTTTTGCTGCGTCCGCAGGACACAATCAAGACCCAATGGCAGGCGTAGGAAGCCCGTTTTCCCTTCTCCCATGCCAGTCCCATTGATCACTTCCATAATTCTCTCAACGGCCTTGGCGGGATCCCCTGGCTGTTTGCCGTCGAGAACAAGGAAACGTTGCAGTGAATCGTTGTTGTTGTTGTTGTTGTTCTTCATATTTTTTCTAAGGCCATATGCAGTCTGAGACTATGACAGCCTTCACCTCACTAGCCTACCCTCATGTTCGACTACTCTCTAGTTACATTTCTCTATCCATAACTGAGTCATCCTTGATGGAGAGACTTCACTATACCATTCTGGATCTAGCCCTCAAGGGGGCCCTTGCCCCACAATTGCTCACGCAATACTAAGCAGTCCCTTGTCACTTGGACTACTCCGTAGACATGTAAGAATCACAACACCTTAGGATCCCACACTATACTGAATCCATCTAGACTATATACATAGTGTTGAACATTGCTCTACCCTGCAGTGGCAGTTACCAATAGAAATGAGATAAAAAGGGTACCCCCAATATCCACCAAGATGTGATAATATCCTTTTGAAGAGGGTGGGATTCGAACCCACTACCTTCTTGTCTCAGCAGAGGTGGCCCCAACACCAAGTGCCTACTTGAGAAAGCATTCCATGATCGCGAGCGAGGGATTCCGAGATGCCTGTTCAGTTGTGTCAGTAGGATACTAGGGTAGCATTTTCATCATGGTCTATCGGCAAAGCGCACCTTCAAGGGCAAATTTGCTCCCCGCATACATCGAGCAGGCCGTCTGCGCATCAAGCCCGGCTACGCTGCTAATATTCACGGTAGTCCCTGACTTTTGCTCTCTCATCGACGGGATGGCTGCTTGCATGACGCGGATTGGGCCGTAGACATTGGTATTGAACCGCTGGTGGATCTCGGATTCGCTGTTCAGATCAACAGAATCATATCGTTATACAAATATTCTCATTATCGACCTTGCATTGTAGCACTCTGCGACCCCAGCGGGTTAGCTACTCACCTCACATCGTCCAAGGCCCCGAATAAAGCATAACCTGCGCTGTTGATCACAACGTCAATCTTGCCGTACTCCTGCACAATCCGCTGGACCTTTTCGCGCACGTCGGACGCAGTGACATCCAGCTGTAGCCATTTGCCCCCAAGCTCTTCGATCTGTGGGATCTCCCGTTTCGACTTCTCTATGTTCCTCGCAGTTGCAATGACTCTATTGCCAGCCTTCAGAGCCGCTTGTGCAAGGGCGCTCCCAAACCCGGAAGATGCGCCGGTGATGAACCAGACAGGAGAATTTTCCATGTTCGATGATTCGCGGTTGGCAAGATAGAAGTGTTTTAATATTACTATGTGCTTTCGTCTTGGGTATTTTTATAACGCTACGGAGTTTCAGAACGTTTGCAACTTGAGGATGAATTGGGACTGCTCGCCTTTTACCACTTTATATATATGTAAAACTGTGCATCCTAACGCTGGTTCGGAAATAAACTAAGCGCGAGCCGAATTCCGACTTCCAGATGGCGATTCCGTCGTTCGGAAATCCCGGAGTTTGGCAGGACGCGAGTGTGTGTACAGACCTGTGAAGACCAGTGACAAGATGATGATCGGAGCGGCGAACTGGTACAACCCCCGATAAGGGTCTTCCGTGGCTCCGTATGTGAAAGCGTGCGGAGATCCATGGAGGTTGACATTTGGAAGAAACGGAGGAGCTGCCTGAGATCTGGATATGGCGATCTGTCGTAGCTCCCCTGGCCATCGTAGAAGAGCTGGATGAACCACATAGCTTTCCATTGCGGAATCGATTATCGTGAATACAAGCAATGCGATCCAAGCATATCCTCCAGCGGGGCAGCTGGTTTGGTTCAAGTTACTTCGTCCTTTTGTTCTCCCTGACCCCGCTTTACTCCTCGCCTCGCATCACAAGCTTTTGGACACCAAAATAGCTGGATATTCTTCACATCCCCATTTGTCAACATATCGATTACATACATACATAGCACTGTGCGGCACTGCAGTAGAAGGCAATATGGCTTCTTCACAGGGCGATTTCGAAACCTTTCCCCTCGGCGACTGGAAGCTCCAGAGCGGCGAGGTTATCCCCGATGCGCGTATCGCTTTCAAGGCTCTGGGTGATCCAGCGCTCCCCACAATTGTCTACCCGACGTGGTTTTCTGGCCGTAAGTCTTTGTCATAGAAGAAGAAGAAGAAGAAAAACCAACAGAAATACCATAGATCTACACGGCAATAGAATCAAAAGAAATCTGTGGGTGCTAACAGTACTATTCATATTATTTCCGTCTCCGGCTTAGTTATCTCTGATAATCTCTGGCTGGTGGGAGATGACAAGGAACTCAGCCCGAAGAAATATTTCATCATCGTCCCCGCATTGTTTGGGAACGGCCAGTCCACATCTCCCTCCAATTCCCCTACCATCAAAGAGTTTCCTCGGGTCACATTCTACGATAATGTGAGGGCCCAGCATGAACTCGTTACGAAGCATTTTAACATCACCCATCTACGCGCCGTCCTGGGGTGGTCTATGGGAGCCGCCCAGACATTCCAGTGGGCAACCCAGTATCCAGAATTTATGGATTTGATCGTTCCGTTCTGCGGTTCCGCAAAGACATCACTGCACAATCAGGCTTTCCTTGAAGGCGTCAAGAGCGCCTTGTTGGCGGCCAAGGGTTTTCGATCTGCCGGGGTAGGAGAGGTTGGAGCCGCAGTGGGCAGCGATTTACACCGGTTGTGGACTCGGGACGAGAGAGAAGTCGCACTGCGAGCATTCGGTCGCGGGTATTCTGGTTGGTAAGTGAATGGAAGTGGAAAGCGGAACGAAAAGTCATGTTTTGCGATGACAACAGCCACTGAAACTGACAGATGTATGTACCTTTTCTCACTGTCACTGCAAAGGGGAATGAGCCAGACGTTTTACCGGCAGAGGCTGCATGAAACCGTCCTCGGATACAAAGATCTAGAGGATTTCATGGTGAATTTCTGGGAAACGTTCTTCCTGACAAAAGGTAACTGCTAATCCCTAGAGGAGCGGAATTTCACCTGACAAACCGGTTGAGGAGGGATGAGCTGACCTGTTCTATAGAACCAGAGAACCTGCTCGTCATGTTGCAGACCTGGCAAAATGGCGATATCTCCAAGCAGGAACCGTACAACGGCAACTTTGAAGCCGCTCTAAAGGCAATCAAAGCAAAGGCACTGGTTCTACCCAGCAAAACTGACCTATACTTCCCGTGAGTGACCCATGCCCAGCACTCAATCAACACGCCGTCTTTTTGCAAGGCCAGCAGTTACTGACCACATCGATCAGGCCTGAGGACTCGGAGTACGAGGTTGCGAACTTGCAGCCCGGAATAGGCAGGCTGGATGTCTTCCCATCCATATGGGGTCGTAAGTTCAACAGCATCACCCGGGATACGAGATGCCAGATCCTATACATGCTGACCACATATCCCGCTCTTCTCAGACTGGGCCGGAGCGCCCCCGGGGAACAAAGAGGACATGATGTGGCTGAATGACAAACTGGTGCAGTTTTTCAAGACGGTTCCGGGTAGTCAATAAGTGATCCATTGTGGCATTGGTTTGGCAGATCATGCCGTTCATCGGGAAAGCCCACAGGAGCAAACATCCTTCGAGCTGTCAGTCCGCTTTCTTGCTTCATACTAGTATTTGAACTTCTCATCGTTTTAAGACAGGTAGGTAGTTGGGAAGCGTTTGGGAATGGGCCAAGTCAAGGAGCTTAGTAATCATACGGTCACCTGACCCAGTCATGCCCTAATGAATGAGTTTTCCGCCGAAAGCAAAAACGGACAAAAGGTGGAATCCAGGATCAAATATTCTATCAAAGAACTCTTCGTACTCCGTAGTTACACAGCCGAAACAGGACACTTGGGGTTTGCTATGGATGAGTCACAGGGGACCAGAGAACTAGAGAAACTGTTGTAAATTCGATAATAACACTTTGCATTCATACTTACTAGTATGCGTCTTGCTACAGAACAAAGGTGAAGAACCACAACTCGATCCGCTTCTTGCACCGTGTTCTTCAAGCTATCTTGTGGATGGAATATTGGCCTTGGATGCTTTGGCTACGGCTATCCCGGGCTCTCTACAGCGTCAGTCATTCGTCTGTCACCCCGCCTTTGGCCCTGTCATCGGTGAAATAAATAAACTCCACTCCCCCCGCCGGGTATTTCATTCCTTCTCCCTCCTCCTCCGCTGTGGTGACCTGATAGACGTCGCATCAAAGCTTTGTACATTTTTGTCAGTTGGTTAGGTAGCTACTAGGTACTCGTAATTGACCGGCTTTGTATGTTGCTTGTGCCTGTTTGAGTCCATATTCTTTCTCACTATGACCTCATTTCCTCCGCCACCAGTCGACTCGATCGGTATGTTGAATCATCACTCCATTGGCCGTTCGAACGATAGCAGGTCATTGTTTATCAGGGACCCCACGGCTAACAGAACGAATCCAATCGTCTAGACTGGAATGATGTCGGCTTTAAAGTCCGCGAAGGTATGGCTAATTAGCCCAGCAGAACCAGCACAACCAACCGCCTCTCTAACAGCCCAACAGTCAACGGCCATGTCGAATCCCACTTCTCCCACTCCTCCAACCCTCAATGGAGCGCACCACGCTTCGTCAAATCCCCTTACATCCCAATCCACGGCATGGCCCCAGGTCTAAACTACGGCCAACAAGCCTACGAAGGTATGAAAGCCTTCCGCCATGCCCCGTCATCTACCTCCCCTTCGGCACCCGGGCGCATAACCATCTTCCGCCCCCAGAAAAATGCCGTGCGCATGCAGCGCTCAGCCGAATTCATCTCCATCCCCCCAGTCCCCAAAGAGCACTTCCTCGAATGCGTCCGGCTCGCCGTCGCAGCTAATGCCGAATTCGTGCCCCCCCACTCCACCGGCGCCGCCATGTATATCCGGCCGCTTATCTTCGGCTCCTCCGCCCAACTCGGCCTGAACCCACCGGACGAATACACCTTTGCCGTTTTCGTCATGCCCACTGGCGTGTACCACGGCGTGCATGCGGTGGATGCGCTCATCCTGGAGGACTTTGACCGCTCCGCCCCCGACGGCACGGGCTCCGCCAAGGTTGGAGGCAACTATGCGCCCGTCCTCCGACATAGCGACCGCGCGCGCTCTGAGGGGTACGGAATCACTTTGCACCTGGATAGCAAGACGCGCACGGAGATCGATGAGTTCTCGACCTCCGCGTTCGTCGGTGTTCGTAAGGACAAGGACACGGGAGCCGTTACGCTCGTGGTGCCGGATAGCAAGAATGTGATTGATTCGGTGACGGCGTCGTCTGTCTGTGAGATTGGCTCGAAGATGTTTGGCTACAAGGTCGAGCGCCGGAGGGTGGCTTACGAGGAGCTTACCGAATTCGACGAGGTCATGGCTGCCGGTACGGCCGCGGCGCTTGTGCCCATTAAGAGCATTACGATGAGATCAAAGAATGACAGGTTCACTTATGAGGCGGGTGAGGGGGATGCGGGGGGTGAGATCTGTAGGAAACTGCTGAAGACGCTCAAGGGGATCCAGACCGGTGATATTGTGGATGAATTTGGCTGGCTGGTTGATATCGAACCTGTCCCTTCTGGATGGATGGAGGAGGCTGGGGGCAAGTAAATGAGGATGTTAATAATATACTTCATCTTCTCGCAATTTCGGTCTACTTTGTTGCGTTTCGTCGGTATGGCCTTGGGGGAATAAAAACACGGCGAAGTGGAAAGTTTTGGTTACTATTCTAACTACATCAAATTATGGGAATGGGGATGAACGAGATATGAAAAAAAAAAAAAAAAAAAAAATCAATTTTGGATAGCTACTTTAAGCAGTATTTATTTCAGAACTATCTTGAACTATCTTGAGCTGGGTTTCATTTAACTTATTTCTGTTTCTGAAAGCATCCATTAATCGAACTGATTTTAACCTATCATGAAAGTTTGCGTCATAGAAAACCAACCCATTTGCAGAGGAATGTTAAGCACAAATAAATTCTGTGTTTGACACGGCAAACGAACTGGTGCAGACTAATCAAACAATAAACGAATTCTCCGAAACCACTCTCATTTAAACGTAATGTCCAACAATCACGCTATACACTAACCTAACCGCCCCTATTTCACCGATTGCAACACCATCATATCATTCGCAGCACTAGAGAAAAGGAAGAATGCAAAAGAAAACGAAAGGGAGAGGAGGAAAGGAAATCAGCGATTCTAGATTTTGGCCACTAGTATGCTATCCGCAGTTGTGCTCCAGGCCATCTTTCAACACTAATTGCAACAATACAGAAAACCATTTGTTGAAAAAAATACCAAGTACAATTCCTGTCGGACGCACCTACGCCATCGCTAGATAAGAAAAGAATGAAAAGGGGGCTATGGAAGAGAAAGGAAAAAGTCTTCGGAACGTCAACTACATTAACCCAGTTTTGCGAAGGAAGTTAAGCGCCGTGAACCCTTTAGCGCCCCGCACGTTGTCATTCTCAGAGTCGCTTTTGGCACTGCTCTCATCCTCACCCTCATTCCGATGACGTAAAAGTGATTTCAACGTGCTGCGTTGACCTTGGTGATGGTGAGATCTCCCATTAGCGTTGGATGTTCTCAGGATGGAAGGATTAGGCTGCGAGAATGAGGGTGCTCCTAACCCACCCACAGCCGCCGTAGGGGTTGTTGCATTGGCGGCAGTATGAGTATTTTCTCCTGCTGATGCTCCATCGTCTGAATGCCACTGAGCATCCGTGACTGGCCAGTTTTTTTTGATGTTACGAAAAGGAGTAATCAACCTCGCCCTTTCTGAAGTTCCGGAGGGAGGCAAAGACGGGTGCTTGCTTAGCATGCTTTTATCTGGGGTCTGATTGGAGTCGGATTCCGAGTCGTCGCTATCGGAATCAGAACTACTTGAGTCCGATGATGTCATGCTTCCAGCTCTTTGATCATTGAAGGGGGATTGTCCGTTGCGCTGGTCGGGTTCATTCGAGTGCTCTTGTTCTGACGTGCTGGTATTCATTTTATTTGTCCCTAGCCCACGTTCTATTAGATGAGAGGAGTCGTGGTCTGGCCGATGGCGCTTAGAGTTTTTGGGTGAAGTGACAGATTCCGGCTCTTGTATTTTTCGTTTCAGGCCATTTCCGTCTTTAGGTGTTTCTTCCTCCTCGACCGCCTTTCCCGAGGCTCCATCGCCCTTACGTGATAATGAATTAGCTGTCTCAACAGAGTCTCCCGTGGAAGGAGATGAAGGGTATACCAGGGGATCCCTAGAAGTAGAAGTAGCTGAGGACTCTTGGACGCGGGGCTGCTGGTCTGGTGGGTCTTCCGGAAAGGCACCATCAAACCCAATTTGGTGTTGTGATTTGCTTTGCGACCCGTTTATGGAGCCTGGCCGTTCGTTATAGTTCTTTCTAGATGTCTGATCCTCAACTTCTTCACGATGATGGCTTTCATGGCGACCTTCCCCTGAGGTGCTCTCATCAGGGTGGTCCTCTTCAGGATGATTCCGAAGATTTTTCATGGCCATGTTCAACCTGTATTCGTATTTGGCTATCTTATATTCGGGCTCTCTCGGCTTGGCATAGTAAAGCTTCTCCGTAAGATTTTTAATCTCTCGTAATAGTTCACAATAATCTTCACTCTTTCCCTGGAACCTAGCCTCCTCGATTTTCCTTTGAAGTTTACGATCGGTACGCATGTATTCAAGAGACTCTGGTGTCGCTCTGACTGGATCCGCGGTGTTAATATTGCCGATTTTGACGGATGAGGCAGATGCGGGAGTGGACTGTATGTCAACGTTTGGCCCCTCTGCAAATGAAACCGAACGCCGGGCGGATGAATTTCCGGGTAAAAACTTCTGGGATGAACGGAGTACCGACAAACGAGGTGTATGCGGATCGCCTGAGCTGATTTTCTCGGCTTGTGTTTGCGCTTGGCTTGCTGGACGGGGTCGAGGAAACGCTGGAGTGGTCGACACACCCCTCTTAGAATTGCTGTTTGTATCGGCTACAGCTACAGGAACTAATTGGCTCATTGAACGACTTCTTGCGCGTTTCACTGGTGATGAGGTAATTCCTAGTCCAATCTCCTGTGAATCAGGTGGTCGACTAGGTGTCCTGTGGGATGGACCCTCGGATTGTTTACCTGGGTCTTCTGTTAATTCATGAACGTTAGGATCATTTCGAGTCCGTAATTTGCACGTACTACTACTGCCCGGAGTCTGGAGTGTCTTGACTCGCGGACTGGAAGGCATTTTTGCTGCCTTCTGGGGAGTCGCAACTTTGGTATTTTGTCGCACTCCAGATGTAGGGGATCCAGTATCATCTGAGGGATCACTGTCTGAGATATCGGAGTAAATAGGATTACTATCCCTAGCATTCACGTGCGCTATAGGGGAGGCGTCGACCATTGGGCTCGAATCTTTCTTCGTGGATTTAATGCCATTTGAACCATTTGTTGCATTGCGATTTACTCCTCGGTGGCTTCCACCAACCAGAAAATTTTTTGAAGGGGGAGTTATAACTACTTGACAAACGCCGGTAGCCTGGGTCGATGTTTTGGGGGGGTCGACAATTTCAATATCGGAGTCAGGGATTAAGACAGTAGATTTCTTGTTTGGTGGTATTTTTGTGATAGAAGCTGAACCCTCAGCGGAATCTTTGTCACTCCGAGGAGCCGTAATGGCTAATTTAAGTGCCATCGATTTCCTTCCTGGGCCACGAATACTTGATTTCCTAGTCCCACGTCGAACACTTGACTGACTAGAGATAACAGCGTCGTAATCCTTCTCGATCTGACCAGTAGGTCTATTGTCGCCTATGTCGCTGTCAACTATGATTGCATTGTTCGGCCTGTCCCCGGTAGACGCAAGTAGGATTTTCTTATTATCCTGAATTGTAAATTCAGCGGCACGACTTATATTGCGTCGTTTTCGTTTGGCAGGCTGAGGTCTCGCCGGATTCTTAAACTCCTCTTGGTCGGTAGGTGGAATGGTATAGATATCACCTACCTCCTCCACCTGTCTCTTATTGGGCGTTGCAACTTTCGAGTTCTTGTGGTTGGGCAGTGAGGACTGTGGCGTTGAAGCCTGTGGTCCAGGCGAACTGGTTTTCGGCGGTGCCTGTCGATCTAACTCTCGCGCTATTGCTTCATCTAAAAGGCCAATGTGAATTAACGCCTATTACTATCGAAAGGGGAAAATGATCATAGTGTTCGCCTACCCTTACCAGTCATATATACCAATGCATCGTCTATAGTGGTACCATAGGCTATTGCCTCCTCCTGATTAGCCAGAATCGATTTACCAGCTCTCCCTAACGCAGTGCTTTCCTCATCGAGCAAATCTCCATCTAAAAACAGTTCTTGCGTTAGCTGGAAATCGAAGCATCGCAGACACAAGGCGGATGAAAGTAGACATGTAACATACCTCGAATTTTGTCTGCAAAGGATATGAAGTTTCTAGATTTCTGTGGGTCTTCTATTAAAATTGGTGAGGCGTGGTAATGGTTATCTTGTCTGCTGGATATTTCTTCGCCAGTCTCGCTCGGTCGAGGAGCATAGTCAGCCTCTGGAACCTTCGCCTGGCGCGATGGGCCGGCGACTGGTCCGTCCGTGAACCTGAAAGCCGTGGAGCGAGGCTCGTGACGTGGTGAATCAGAAAATAGCGGTGGAAGAGGTCGCGCGTAATTGCTCGCTACAGCAGCCCAATCCTGCACCACAGACCCATACCGTCCCTGACGCCCAGGTTGTTGAATGACCCGTATAGCCCCTCTCTGATCCAAGCCGTCAGTAAGAGCCTTTCCGCTGTCCACAAACACGTCTGCCACAGTCAATCCTATATCAAGGGCATCCTCCGCGTGCTTGTCATCCACGAGCTTCTTGATTTCGAGCGGTCTACGGGGACAGGACATGTGCGCGCTGTTAGCCAAAAACCATGTTCCCCCACTTAACTAGCATGTGCGATGAAGAAGCAACCAACCCACCCAGCATCAGGTTTAAGAATCGCCCACTTGTTCTGTATCATATAGGCCAACCTCCGCAGGGTCACTTCCTCCGGGTTCCTTACCACTAGGAGGAAGTTGATGGATTTGCGGCCGTCGTCAACGTCAGTAGTATCCGGCGTAGATTGTTGCCCAAGAGGCTCTGGAGGGAAGACCTTGACAGTTAAGCGGAGGAGAACCATTGTCACAGCGCGGGTGAGCCGTGGCCCCTCTGCTCAACTGTTGTCGCTTCGTTTGGCGGATATTTGAATTTGCACGGAGGGTATTTTCAGAACGAAGTATCGTCTCAATGTGAGTTGCGCAAAGCCAACGAGGGCTCAGGGTAGGAGGATAGATCGTTTCTAGCATACGAATATCGAATGTGGTATAGGTAAAAGCTTGGTAGATGGATGGGAAGGCAACCGGTTCAGAACAGGGATTCGAGATGAGAGCTTCGATGTCGTGGAGGTGGGGGAGGAGAG
Organism: Histoplasma mississippiense; assembly: GCF_000149585.1. Taxonomy (NCBI): domain Eukaryota; kingdom Fungi; phylum Ascomycota; class Eurotiomycetes; order Onygenales; family Ajellomycetaceae; genus Histoplasma; species Histoplasma mississippiense. The sequence goes on from NW_001813980.1 coordinate 562,463, forward strand.
AGAAATGCAAGAATACTGCTTGGGATAGGAAGAGGGAATCTGGAGATGACTGCCTTAATGAATGTAATTGAGACTGACGGCAGTGAATTGGGGAGAAAAGAAAGGTGCGTTGTGTTGGGCTGTGTTGTGTTGTGGCATGGTTGTGCTTGTGGAGGAGTTTGAAAGCTACTGGTCAACTTTTAAATAACCTTTCTACGTCCGCCGCGCCAACCTGATGAATGAACTAACCAAGCGTCGTCCTTGCCAGCAGCCAACATTGTTGGAAATTTCAAAGTGCAAGCATACATCTAGGGTTAATCTTGAAATTAGTCAGGAGTTCTATATAGTTATGTGGATTAATTTGCCTGCAACTAATCAGGTGAATGGAATGGATAGGACCTAAAGGGGTACTACAATGCACATAGACAGTGGAAATTTACATTCTATCGATACAGAGAGTGACATGTTATTGAAACATAAAAGTAAACCTATTGATGTTATCCAAAAATGTAAATAAAAATGAAAATAAAAAAATAAATAATAAATAATAAATAAAACGGTGAAAATTTTCCCATCAAAACCCCATATCCATGCAATAAATCAAACCTCTTTGAAAAAAAAAAAAAAAAAAAAAACGAAAAAGATTTTTTTCTATCGAGAACAATAGCGCAGCGTTCGTAATAGCCGTATCATCGTCGTCGTAATAGTCGTCAACAAATAAAAAGCAACAGCAACAACAATCCATCCCGCAACACCCTTGCCCTCCCTCCCCGCTTCACGCAGGCGGCGTGAAGTAGCGCTTGAACCTCTCCACCTTCGTTAGACCCAGTTGCAAAATGACCCAATGACAATTGATCAACAGGCTAGGGAATCGCAGAGCCCAGAATTGGAGATAGCCAACCGGTAACCCTCCAATGTTGGCTTTGAGATGTTCTGGCATATCGTTGTAATGATTGCGTTTGTTTCGGAGAGCGCGCAAAAGGTCCAGCATCTTCGACCCGGTGTACTTTCGCTGTTTGCCGAGACTGTCTTTAAAGTCCTTCGGAAGCAGCTTGAGGAAGTCCATTTCCAATCCAATGACGTCCGGGGCAACCGATTCAAGGCAGAGTAGATTTGCAGAGGGAGGATCGCGGGGTTCGAATTCGAAATGGTCAGATACATCACAGAGGAAATTCAGACGGTCTGCGGGGGACCAGAAGAATGGGTGGAGCATTATGGTAGTAGCGTCAGGCCTTAGATATTGAATTTTGTCAGACTCGTGTAGTTGCTTGAAGTTTGGGCATTTTGCTATTATATTAAATTTTGGAAAACTCACCGATGGCGTGGATCCAGGGATAACATTTGCCTGATCAAATCATCCGCTTCGAAAGCGTAGTCTCCGAGTTTCTGCAAATCATCTAAATTATGATACCCTTTGACAATATTCGCCTCACGCATGAATTTGCCGTCTTTATCGAACGGATGACCCCCACGAGTCAGCACGTAGTAAAAGACACAGCCAAGGGAGAATATATCAATGGCACGTGTGGCCCTTCGGTTCGTCTGAGGGTCAACAACTGCAGGGTCTGAGGAGTCGACACTCTGGTTGTCCCAGGTTGAGCCGCTTGGAGCGGTTTGGTCGTCGTCAACAAGAAGCTCCGGAGCGCGCCAACCGGATGTCCCAGCGGCGTGTGCAGTAGTAGCTCTGAAGGAACTTTGATTATCTTCCAACTTTTTGCACAAGCCGAAGTCGGAAATAAGTAATCGGAGCGAACTCGAACCGGTTCGGGGCTTCGGTGCGGCCACAAGAATATTTTGGGGCTTCAAGTCACGATGGACTATTTTCAACGAGTGGAGATATCGGACTCCAGCGGTAATTTGCCACAGAACGTCTGGTACGTCCAACCCTCCATTGACAAGACTGGGGTAATCAAGCGGCTTTTCCACCACGTCCTGTAATGAAGCAGGGCAGAGCTCCAGACCGATATAAAGAAACCCTGCAGTTTGCTCTCGACAGAAATATCGAATGACGTTTTTGTGGTCATCACTTTCCTGCAATAAGCCAACCTCGTGAGAGGCAATATCGTAAAATTCCACCAACATCCGTTTTACCGCCACATCCCGGCCATCAAAGGATCCCTTGTAGACCACAGTGCCATGGCTGCCATGGCCTAAAACTTTATCTGTGTGAACCTTCAGTTGGCCGATTCTAATCGAGCCATCAATTTCTATCATCTCTGTTGAAATAATCCTCGAAAGCTGTCTCTCGAGCCCTGGCCGCCTCGCAATCTCGGTGTGGTCATTATCGGACGGTGTCTCGGTGGATATTTTGCCATCTGCGTCTTCGCTCTGTTTCTGGTTCTGGTTCTTCTTGCCACGCTTGTGTGCGACGCCACCCCGTCTTCCACGGCGAGCTTTTTTCTTTGTTTTCTCTGGCGTCTGAAGGAGATTTAGCTCTTCAACTTCGTCATTCTTGTCATCATTATTATCAGGGTCCTGTATCCTGACCCTCGGTGTGGATTCCATATCCTCACTTGAATCCCGTGATTTCAATCGTGGCGTCACATCACCGTCCTGGTCGAGGGTTGGGACGGTGATGTTGACAGTAACGCCAGGGTCAAGTGAAGATGGTACCCCATCCGTACCAAACTCCGACGGGAGAGTCGGCATTGAAGCGATTATTGGCGTAGAGGGTGTGGTAGACAGAGGTTTCCCATTGATAGAAATGACATTTTTAAGATCGAGTTTCTGTTTCGCAAGCTCCTGTAAAGTGTGGGAGTTCAGGTAAAGAAAGGTTCCAAAAGTAAGGAGACAGAGGGTAACCACGACATCAACGACGTTGTCCCACCCCTTTTGAATAAGGACACCCGGTCTAATGGTGGGTTGGGGAGGCGATTTGGGTGATACTCTTGCAATATCTCGAGGGGTATCGTTCGATAAATCGGCTGGGGGGCCAGATATACTAGGAATAGTCCGCTGATACTTGCCTGAAGGCTCATTGAGAGAGTGGACGCCAGCCAGAGCAGCCCTTTGTTGGGCAAGGCTGTGGCTCATCAAAGGTTTCTCGTTCATGAGGTAGTCCTTCTCATAGCATTCGGCTTGCCTTGCACGTCCTGTGACCAATGGATATGAAGCTTCCGACATTGCATACCAGCCGCCATTTTCGGTACAGTTTACGAACACACGGGACTCTCGATCTTCCGGCGTATTAACGCCAAAGCTGTCATCTGGAGGGTTACGTGGCTGGGAAAGGAGAACTAGGGACGTATCGGGCGAGTCAGTGCGAGCAGGGCGTGCAACATCGAAAACACGCGCCACGGGAGAAGTAAATCGTTGGGTGTAGCGACGTCCGTCTACTTTTGAATGGTCGAACCCAAAGATAACACCGTCGTGCATACTGTAAATGTGTCGTTCGTCCATTGTTCGGAAATATTGACTTTGGAGGTCAACGTCCCGATTGTTCGGGCCCCATTCAGAATATTTGATGGTGCAAATAAGATTTCCAGTTTCTGTATTTTGGACAGTTACTATGTACTCGAGTCGGCCAAGGGTGAGCGTGCCATTTTTGGTCTCACACTCCTCGTCATCGAGAGCCTCTAGGTCATTGACACGTCGACAACTTTGTTCTGTTGAGGCAGCAGAACCTCGAGAACTGAAGACGCGAAGAATAGTGCCGGTGCGAGCATCTACGGTATAGAGGGTCGTTTCTTTTCTGGCAGTATATGTAACGGGAGGGTCGGTTCCGGAATAAGGAGTCTCGTCAACGAGAGCCTTCACAGTCAAACCCAATTTCTGAAGGCCGCCATTGGGGGCCTGGTTGTAGATGTAAAGGTCGCCATCCCGGCTGGGCTCTACGATCCAAATAAAATCGTCCTCCGGTTGCGCATCGGCAAAACCGGACCGATTGGACTGGTGATAGATTGTTTCCACCATCGGGCTGCTTGGAACCTCGAGTGCCCAACGCGGGGCCCCTGTCTTTCGATCCCTCGCGTGGATAGTTCCATCGACGGTCGCCAAGAGGACAAAGTCCTCAACCTCCCAATCCTGTAAGGACCGCGCTTGGAGCTGCGGACCCGGGCCAGCGTTTGAGTTGAGCCGGGCAGGAGGTGCTCGAACGGCGGGGTTGGGGGCCGCCAGAGCAACAGTTTCTATGGCGCTCGCATCGTTGGCGTTTGCGAGTGAGTGTGCTTGAGTGTGTGATTGAAGGGGGGCATTGTTTCCGATATAAGCTTGTAGAGGTTCGACGTTGTGGGCAAGAGGCTGCTGCTGCTGAGCGGCCCAGAGCGGGACAAGGAGGAGGGCAATGCCGGTGGGAAGAGCAGAGCGGGCACCAGGCAGCCGCCAGACCATGGTGGAGACCTACAATGCGGGCAATCGTAGGTCAGAATGTTCCCTGAGTGATAGAGGCCGCAGATGATCCGCAAAGCCCGTAGGTGACATTAGAGAGTGGTTTCAGCGTCCCACTCCAGGAGAGGGAGCGTGAGCTGGAAGAGGGAGTGGCGGAAGAGGGCTACAGAGGATCAGCAGAGCTGGAAGCGGGGCGAGGAGCGTAAGTGAATGAAGGAGTCGAAGGTGGGATAGAGGACGAGATGAGAGAAACGGGGTAGAAGATAAAATGGATCGACGGGAGGATGGAACAAATGGAAAATGGAACAAGTTGCGTGCAACCGGGCCCCGCTGACTCAGCAGTCCCCCAACCACTGGCTGACAAAACCTTCGTCCGGGGCGAAGGGCTTGGCGCAACCCTGGAAGGGCCCTAAGGACTAAGTGCTGGGCTGCGTTTGCGGCCAACCACCTGTCGCTCCGTCGGGGGCAGAAAAATGCTGTTCCCAAGGTTCCACTCCACGACCGCCGGGGAAAGTTCTCGATTTCACCACTGCCAGGAAATCAATATATTGGTTTGACTGAGCAAATTGAAATCTCCCTGTAACGATACACGTATATGCAAGCTGTACAGTACATACATGCAGTTACGTCCGCCAATTCACGTCCAGATTATTCTATCAAAAGAATTGTCAGCCCCCAAGCTTAGAATCTGTTCATGATGGTATTATTCTGTGCTGCATTGTTTACGCCTCTCAAGACCGGAATCATGTCTATTGGTTTCCTGTTCTTTGCTCCTCCAGCCCCTTGAAAGCAATTCTCGGTACAGCAGGGAGTACGGAATACCTCGTAAACGGTTCCTCGTTATAGTCTACCTACGCACATCAATTGATATCCCTTCTCCCGTGGTTGGACGGCCACACTCACTGGAACAGGACAGCATGTTCGGGGAGGGATGAGAAACTTGGGAGGCTAGACGAGTTCATCGTTTTTGCATCTTGCCATTATGCACAAACTCTATAACCTCCATCGCCCTCAACGTTCCCAAGCCCAGACATAGACGTGTTATAGTGAAAATACATGTTAAGGACGCAACATTACAAAGTTCATTCCGATGATAATGTCTTATTATGCACTTATTATTGACGCAATCTTGCGGGGTCACTGAAGCCGAGTTAAGGGTATACCAGAAGCACTGACATCGCTTAGGTTGGCTAATGACGACAAACTAGCAGCACCTAACTCAAGTAGAATGACAATGAACTTTTGAAGTGCCCCTAACCCCCCCCCCCCCCCCCCCAAATAATATACAAATATATATACTATGAGTATTAGTTTTAAAAATAAACCAGTGTTGCGTTGTTCTCTGAGTTGGAACGCAAAAAGCCCCACTTAAATTACACAATATTGCTTCCTCAGCTAGTTGAGCAGAGACATTGTTGAAGCAACATCTTATAAGTCCCTGGACATTCGTCTATTAGAAGGAGTAACGTGATATGCTTGTTTATTTTGGGTGTTGGGAACAATCATCAATGTCTTCTTATTTGCTATAACTCAGAAAGGTTCGCCATTTACATGCGTTCCCGCTTACGTGGGGCACTACGGATGATGTTATCTACCCTGAGCAGCAGCTGTAAAATGGAGGTATTGACGTTAGCCACACTTCGAACATGAAACGCCACAAAATAGTAATGAGTATGGTGATAATTATGACAACTGGATAAGGTACATACCTCTGCAGCCTCTGACGCTGATGACACAACTGCTCGCTTTAGTTTGTAGCTCTCTACAACACCCATATCCCGCATGTCCGCAATCCCACCACCAGGGGTCAGAAGATCAAGCCCTGAGCTTGTCATACCATTATTGATGGCTTGTCTCAGCCTCGTGACGAGGTCGCTCGAGTCCAAGCCGGCGTTGCTTGCAAGGATGGTTGGGAGTTGTTTGAGGGCTTGGGCAAAAGCATCGACGGCAATTTGTTTTTTCCCCGTGGTATTTTGCGCAGTTTGTTCGACTGCTTTGGCCATCACCATCTCCGCACATCCGCCACCCAGCGTCACCTTCGGCTCACGGACAGTCTGAGAGAGGACGGCAAGAGCATCGTGTAGAGACCGTTCAGCTTCGTCAAGCAACTGTTCTGTAGCTCCCCGGAGGACAATGGTGCAGGCTTGGCCGGCCGCAACACCAGAGAATTTGATCAGCGTGTCCTCGCCGATGATAACTTCCTCGATGACATCGCACCGGCCTAGCTTCACTTGATCTGGATGGTCAAATGTTGATGTGATCTCTCCTCCAGTGACCAGTGCGAGACGCTCAATGCCGTCGAAGTCGGCGTGCTCAATAGAAACAATGCCAGCATCGGTAAAAAGTTGTTCGGGCCAATTGTATATGAGTTGGCGGTTCACAAAGCAGTTGATTCCATGTGACTTAATCTTCTCTACCTTCGCTCGCATTTTTTCTCGTTCTGCTTTCTCTAATTCTGCCAATTTTCCTGTTGAGTCAACCTTAACACGGGCACCGAAAATTTTAATTTTATCCGTGTCCATAGCAGTATTTGCGACCAAGATCTTCGCGTTCTCAAGTCGCTTGGGTTGGTTCACTCCAATCTTTTTGTCCAAGATGAATCCCTCGTCGAGGTAGGAGTCACTTAACTTCCCCCCAGCCTTCTTGATAATTTGGATGTGACTTAGATCAGTAGATCCCTTGAGCCTGAGGACTGCGTCGCAGGCTACACTTGCGAAATGATCTCGGTCTTGGCTAAGAACTTTCGAGCTGAGGGTTGTGCGGGCGATCGCGTGCAAGTCCTTTCGGAAAGCAACGGGGTCTTTGCTGTTGTTCACGGCTGTTTTCTCCAGGGCTACGAGGGCCGCGCGGCTCGCAATCCTGTAGCCTTCTATAATGGTCTGAGGGTGTATTTTCCGTTCCACGAGCTTTTCCGCCTCCCGTAGAAGTTCCGCAGCGAGAACGGTGACAGAAGTGGTTCCATCGCCAACTTCATCATCTTGAACCTTCGAAATATTCACTAGTACCTTCGCAGCAGCGTTGTCGAGAGCTATGGCTTTGAGAATTGTAGCTCCGTCGTTTGTAACCATGATCTCGCCAGTAGAACTGTTAGATTGCTCGGCTGTTAGAAAAAGATGTTCTAATCATGCCCCGCATCAGAGCAGGAGAACACGTAGCGTACGCTGATTGAAGAATTTTGTCCATTCCCTTTGGGCCCAGAGTGCTTTTCACCAGGTCGCCTACTGCGATCGCACCCACAAATGCGGACAAGCGAGCATTTTCACCTTTCTCCTCCGTTACGTCTTCGGCGAAAATCTGCGTGGGATTATTGAATGACGCCTGGAAGAGTTAGAACCCAAGAAAAGGAACAGGCATAGACCAAGTTGAGGCAAAGCATAGAACTTACCATGATTGAAGCAGCAGAACAGCAGCTTATATCACGACAATGCAAGTCGCTGCGTTCGAAGACGTTGCAAGTGGGCTGTGTGCAACAACAACCAGATAGTCCTTAGACTTGCGCTGCTAACAACCTTCGTTGCAAAATTCTTAGTCAGGGTGGTCCGAGCTGTTGGCGCGCGCTTGGAATCCTTTAGGGTATCGACAAACCTCAAAAGAGCACAACATACTCCAATAACATTGGCCAAAGTTATTGGGTACACTGGCTTTTCTAACCCTTTTATTTAATTCCAATGCAGGTCCGGGCGATGGCTGAACCAGAGGAAGAAACGCGCAGCACTGCCTCCAACAAGCGGTCTCGTTCTGAGCTCGAGGAGAATCAAGTGAATGGTTTGTTCCTCGGATATCGAATACTGGTATCTAACGAAACAAAGACAGAGCTAACAAGGGCACATAATAGATGAGTCCTCATCATCGGGGGATGACTTTGGCCCTGCTCTCCCTTCCACCATACCTAGAAAGAAACGACGAAAGCTACCCTACGAAAAGGTCTACATCAATGCGCTCCCAGTTTCGGCCCGATACTCAAAGTCCCTAATGCACAAGGACCAGCTCTCCTTCGTTACTCTAACCCCTCATACTGACTTCCTTATTACAAGCTCTATTGATGGAGTTGTCAAGTTTTGGAAGAAGATGCCGGTTGGTGTCGAGTTTGTGAAGGAATTTCGCGCCCATGTTGGAGAGCTGAAAGGTGTGAGCGTTAGTCTTGACGGTAGAAATTTCGCGACGGTTGGAGTAGATAAAACGGTTAAGATATTCGATGTGATTACTTTTGGTAGGACCTTTCATTTCCTTCCTACCCCTGGGCATGCTAGAAAGTTTTGTCTGCTAATACCGTTGGTTTCAGACCTCCTGGCCATCATAACATTGGATTATGTCCCAAGGTGTGTTTGCTGGGTACATCGGCGAGGCGCATCGCTGCCACTGTTAGCCGTGAGTTGCGATTCAACTAGCGACATTATGATTTACGACGGACGAGGAGAAAACTCCACGCCCATCCATACATTGAAATCAGTCCATCGCTTCCCGGTTGTCGCAATGGCATTTAACGATGCATATGACTGCGTTATTTCTGCAGATGAAACAGGAATGATCGAATACTGGCGTCCGAATACCCCCTTCGACAAACCAGACAACGTGTTTGAACTGAAATCTACCACCAATCTCTTTATTTTTAAAAAATCCAAATCGGTTCCGTCTTCAATTACAATTTCTCCATCAGGCCATCAATTCGTGACGTTCTCCTTTCCTGATAGGCAGGTTAGGGTATTCGATTTCCCAACCGGCAAATTACACAGGTCCTATGATGAATCCATCACGACGCTCACGGAAATGCAGCAAGCTGGAACGGCACTCTATAAGCTCGAGGAGATTGAGTTTGGACGGCGGATAGCGATTGAGAAGGGACTTGAAAACCCGGCTACCGTGCCGAAGATTAATGTGGTCTTTGACGAGTCTGGCCATTTTGTGATGTATGGCTCTATTATTGGGATAAAGTGCATCAACACATTCACAAATCGCGTTGTTAGAGTCTATGGCAAAGATGAACCATTTCGTGCCCTCAATCTTGCCATTTATCAAGGCCAACCGCAGAAAAAGGGGGTTGTAACGGTTTCTATGGCCGCTAGTGCCAATCCTTTGCTCCAAGAAGCTGAAGAGCGTGATCCTATGCTCGTCAGTACTGGCTTTGCTAAGCTCCGTTTCTACCTCTTCACGAATGAAACGGAGGTATCCAAATCAAGCCGCGACGTACAAAACGAGAAACCAGTTGGAGCTCGTGAAGACGCTGCAGCTGCAGCTGCTAAACAAACAGCAACGGGCACTACGGCCGTGCTCCATACCACCCTAGGCGATATCCACCTCAGACTTTTCCCTTCCGCAGCCCCCAAGACTGTTGAGAATTTCGTTACCCATTCACGTAATGGCTACTACAACAACACCATCTTCCACCGGGTGATTCGCAAATTCATGATCCAAGCCGGCGACCCGCTCGGTGACGGTACTGGGGGCGAGTCGATTTGGGGCGGCGAGTTTGAAGACGAGTTCTCGACTCTGCGTCACGACAAGCCTTATACGCTCTCAATGGCTAATGCCGGCCCGAACACAAATGGCAGCCAGTTTTTTATCACAACTGAGAAGACGCCGTGGCTCGATGGGAAACATACGATATTCGGCAGGGCCGTCAAGGGGCTTGACGTGGTGCATAAGATTGAAAATGTCAAGACGTACAAAGAGAAACCAGAGGAGGACGTGAAGATCGTCAGCATCAGCATTACATAGTGACTCTTGAGTACGTGCTAGCAATATCTATGTGAACCGTTTCCTGCAATACATGGGTTTTTTTTTTATCTAATCGTGCAAGCGCCCATCCTCATTTTTGACACACACACACACACACACACACACACTAGAAGCATGATTCCCAGAATTTATGCATTGAGCTATTTTTTATACATAGGTATATCCAATTGGATATCTATATATATCTATACAATTGCGTATGTATTTGCTTTGGGGAAATTCGGCAGTGGCTTGGTTTGGTGTGGGCGAAGGGGGCTGGAACGAAAGTCACATGTTCATTTATTTTAATACACATATTTATTGAAAGTTCAGAAACAGTAACGATAACCGTGTAAACTCCGTTTGCCCAAACATTTTGACTGCAGCGCGATTACAGCCCATACCAAACAAGGGAAAGATATAGTTCTCCTACCCACTTAAGCGTGTTCCTGAGCGATGATTAAGAACAACAACAACAGGATCTCGAGCAGAATCAATGCAAGCCCTTGACCCCAATAAACCGCAACAGTCCATGCCCTTTCTCAACTTGCGACGCGCTGTCATAACTAATCTTTCGATCGAGGCGGTCCTCGCATATTCCTACTTACCCGTTGCGGCGCACGGGTAAATTGTCCGGATTCTGCTCTGTTCGATATATTGGGAGTGGAGCCAGCATTTCCAGGGCCTTGGGCGCGTGTATGGGCAAGATGTTGCTGTGGACCCCATTTATCGTCTGCCAGAGCTGCTGCGACTAGATTTCTCGAAGTTGGTTCACGGGCGCTCCGACTGCCATCTCCGAGGATCACAGCAGGTAGGGCTGAAGGGAAATGTGGTTGATTTGCTCGCTTACGCTTGTGCCGACGCTTTAAATAAATCAAGAGAAGAGCAAAAAAGGTGAACCCAACCGCTAGTGCGATTATCATCACCACCCATCTCCAGTGGGAGGAGAACCTATCGGAGTTTAGTGGACGAAGGCTTGAAGTTCTATTTCGAGGTGCCTTCCATAGTTGTCCAGCCCAACTTGGTTTGAGTGAAAGAATGATGGGAAGCAATGAGCGCAACTTCGACATACCAACTTGAGGAGGCTTCATGAGTGACTGTTGAAGCTGTTCCGTCCCTAGGATGGGATTCCGGAACATTGGATGTGGCGGTAGTTGTAGCCGGATTGCCTGTTGCGCAGAACTGTGCATACCATTTCTGCAGGGTAATTAGATCCGCCGGCGGACATACTGCTTCGCAGACTCCATTGGGAGAGCTGCGGAGGGCCCGCAGAAGAGTCGATTGGCAAAAACACGAGCTATAAGTGGCTTGGTTTGTTACAGGTGCCGCTGGAGGGACGCAATTCGCCTGTGCCTTGTGAAGAAGTGGACATGCAACAGCGCACCCAGGAAAGGCTGCCGAGCCGGTAGTCGGTATGAGAGATTGACATACAACTGACGTAAAAGCGGCAGTGGAGACGAAGAGCAATCTTCTCATCACGGCGTACTTCCAGCTTCTTTTTAGAGAACGAAATACGCGGATAGCATTGGAGGAGAAACGAGTAGTTAGTTCATTGCATCAATATTGGACTTCCTTGACCACATTATTAGTGTGATCGTTTTCCGCAAATCCCCGGCGATATGTTGTGGAGGTCTCTAGGCAAGTGCATCACCCCCTGTAGATGGCAGTGAGCTGGCATGGCCATGGTGATTATTGTGGTTAGCAGGTAAGCGCCTTGATGTAACCAAAGACAAAGAAAGGTGCAGGCCAAGTCCTTCTTTGATCAAGCGCTTCAGATCCAATGGCTTTGAATTGGAAAATCAAGGGAGAGGGGGAAGGATAAACCAGAGCGTTCCTGCGTGCCTCCACTGCTATTTAGCCTACATTGAAATTTGACACATCGAACTAAAATGGCCAGGAAACAAGTGAGACATTTCAACTACAGATTACACTTTTAAAGTCCTCGCACATGTGAGAAAGTTATGTAGTAAATCTGTTATAACTATCAAGGCATCGTTCGCAGGCTCGATGTCTAATACCTTGCTGTTCAGTTAGATGGCGAGATCTCAACCTGGCACTCGTAGTTATGTAGTTACCTTATATTTCTAGCGTGGTGACTTTAACTAATTAAATTCAAAACAACCAACATGACAGACAAACCTTAGACATCAAGCTCTTAAAGGTATATTGTCTAAGCTTCGAGAAACTTAAAGGACTTTTGTTACACACTGGAGCAGTGAGCAGTACCACATAAACATTTGTGTAGTATAGGTACTTCAGACACGGGATTAGCTCCAATAGAAATATTAGTTGGCAGATTCCACGTCAGCAACCTGATTATTTTACATAGTTTCCATCGATATACCGAAATGTCGCATACAGAGAAAAGGGGTTGATTAACTGCTTGCTAAAATTTTAATGTTTGCGAGTACGGAGTATAATGGTACTAATTACACAGCGTTAACATCCATAAGTACTATAGTGCCCGTGATAAGTAAAATGCAAAAACAGGAAACTGAGATTTTCAAATGACCCGCGAATGGGGATCGCTCTCTATTTATCCCTATCTTGGAGTGAAATTCTTTTCGTATCCCGTTCGATTTTGCGTTCGGAGACCAAAAACAATTGTGGAGATGCCAGTTGACCAAGATTGATTCTGAATCCTTCACGGCCTCCCGGCCTCCCTCGTCTCGAGAGGATTCCATATTATTGCTCTGCATTGGCCAGGTCACCATTATATTCCTAGCCAAGCAGCTTACGCTAGAGGCTTGCTCAAGGATGAGAGCACTTGTCCAGAGAACTGCAAATGTCATGACAATAGAGTCGTTATCCAAAAGAAGGCTTAGCGGCGTTTTGCAATTGGTTTCGCAGCTGAACAATTCCAGACGTCATGCCATCCGAGCTGGCAAATGCCGTGCTTTTGTGGGTTCGAGGTTCGCCCAATGCTCAAAAGCAAGCACCTTTCCGTCCCTTTACTAGGAGCTGTCCAGATACCCGGTCTCTGGGATCGTCCGCATCATCCTCCGCGCCCACGCCAAGCCTGGGCCAAGCTCGACGTTGCGCGGAACCTGGCTGCGGAGCGGGTTCGATGTTAGTACCCAAGGCTTTCTCTCCGTTGGCCGAGCGGACGGTGAGCGGAAGGCGGGCGGCGGCAGCGGTACCGCCATCCACGGATCCATGGATGCCGAAAAGCGTGGAGGGCTGGCTTCTTTGGCTTCTGATCTGGCCAATTCTTTCCTCGGTACTATTTAGACTCTTAACCAATATCATAGTTAAATTCTAGAGTCTTCTGCGGTAAATATAGCAACACGGTATGGGCGGAATGGGCGGGATGCTGGCATTCTGAACGGCCAAACCCTTGAAAACATCTGTCAAAGACAACAGAACTCAGGCCGTTGCAGCTCTCCACGGTTAACAACTGCGATCGTGCCACGTGGCGGGAGCGTTGAGCGCCCAAAGTCTTTTTGCTTTGGAGCAGCCAGGAAACGCTGAAGGAATGCTCCGCCCTGATCTCATTGAGGGTTCAAAAAGCAACGGCATTTTCCACACAACGGCCTCCTTTACTTTTGGGTAGAGACAACCTCCGCCATATATTACGTACTATATATATACATAGTTATGAGGAATAGCTTGGTACTTGATTTTCTATCAAGTAGCTAACCCATAAAAGAGAGACCAGAAGTTATGCCCAAAATAATTACTCTGTGATTGCCAGAGAATACGTCATGAAAATCGTCAAATTACAGAGAGGGCTGGAGCATGTTTTTTTTTGACTTGTTGGCTTACAAGTCACTTTTCATACTAAATTAGCGGACTGGTACAAGGAGAAAAATTTCACATTCGTCTATCAAATCGAAGGGGTATCCGAATATAAACCGCTTATTTCTCATCGCCACCGACCGTTTTGAACATTACTAAAATAGCATTGAGATTTCTTTTTCTTTTGGGACGATTGCCAGCTCGCATGCGAATGTCATGTCCCGTCTTCTTCCACGGTTCGTCCTATGGTCATCGGGTCATCAGAAACGCAACATTCCAGTGACAGTGATACGGGAATTCCGTGATGCCTCCCGTCCCGCAAAGGGACCCTGTTTTGATGGGTTAGCTCGCGCTTCCTGTGCGGAGTGCTGTGCTGTCGTTTTTCTTAAGATGCTTTTCAGAAGTTTGGAGTTGGGTCCTTCGGCCCCCGTTGATTTCGCCGCCACGCGCGATATGATCCCCTTCCTTCGGTATTAGTATTTCTTCCCCTTTATTTCATGACCCGCAATAACAGTCATGGAACCCACAAGGGATCAAGTCGGCCGGTGGGGGTGGGTCAACCGAATCTCTCACAATTTGGCGTGGCTCCAGCCGAGCCAACCAGGTCAAGGCAACATTGCGGGATAGATACAGGCTCTATTTTTCAAGTTTCGTATATCAAGGGACACAATTCCCGTTCCCGTCTTCGTTGTTTCGCTGTCGCCGTCTTTGTCGTTGTTCTCATTGTCCATCTTCGCAGTGGGAGCAACCATAGGGGGTATTGGCGTTTGACAGCATCCAGTTCCTTTTTGACACCGTGTGTGCCCTGTCCTGCCCCGTTGCCGCAGAGTACATTCTATTCCGCTGCTGTCTTATCACTCTCCGCTCCTGTGACTTGTCCCTCTTGCGCCTTGATCCGTCTTTGCGTTCTCATTCCCGACTGATCTGTGTACGGTCCTGTCATCATGAAGATGGTAGACCAAGAAAAAGGCTTCAAGGCAGAGCAGGTTCTGGTTGCCCCTGCGCCGGCTTACTTAGAAGATACTGGGAGCCAGGTACTTGGGACTTCTAAAACCCAGTATGAGTCGAGCCGGCATCTGCAGATGATTGCAATTGGTGGCGGTATCGGGTTAGGTTTGTTCGTGGGCTCAGGCGCTTCACTAAGCAATGGTGGGCCTGCAACGGTACTAATTGACTTTGCAATTGTTGGCGTGGTAAGTGGTCAATCTCCCATAGGGTTAGAGGCATTATCATAGCAACGCAACTATGATCACCAACAACAACAACAACAAGAGATAATATGCAAAACAACAATGACACGCGTTCGTTTCAGATGATCTTTAACGTCGTCTATGCTCTTGGCGAACTTGCTGGCTGTCACGTTTCCAGTCTCTGGTGGTTTCTACACCTTTTCAACCCGTTTTATTGACCCTTCCTGGGGTTTCGCCATGGGATGGAACTATGTTTTCCAATGGGCTATAGTCTTGCCGATTGAACTCACAGTTGCGGCCATAGTAATCGGGTATTGGGACATGGACACAAACATCTGTGTTTGGATCACAGTTTTCCTGGTGGCCATCGTTGCCATCAATATCTTCGGCATCCTTGGCTACGGCGAGGAGGAATTCTGGAGCAGCAGCCTAAAGCTTGCGGCCGTTGTCATTTTCATGATTATCGCGCTTGTGTGTGTCCTTGGTGGTGGGCCCAAAAATGGTATGTATTCCGAATATTGGGGTGCTAGGTTCTGGTACGACCCTGGCGCATTCCGGAACGGATTTAAGGGCTTCTGCTCCGTCTTCGTCACTGCAGCGTTTGCCTTTTCTGGGACGGAATTGGTCGGTTTCGCTGCCGCCGAATCCAATACCCCTGTCCAATCCCTGCCCTCCGCGGTGAAACAAATCTTCTGGCGCATCAGCTTGTTCTATATCCTTGCTCTCTTTTTTGTTGGCCCCCTTGTGCCCTACGATGATACGCGGTTGCTCGGGAGTGTCTATATCAATGTCAAAGCTTCTCCGTTCGTCATCGTCGCCAAGAACGCCGGGCTCATAGGATTTGACCATTTTATGAATGTCGTCATCTTAGTTTCCGTTCTCTCTATCGGAAATTCAAGTGTATATGGTGGTTCCCGGACGTTAACTGCCCTGGCGGAGCAGGAATATGCGCCCAGAATGTTTTCGTATGTTGACCACGCTGGGAGGCCGTTGGTGTCAACAACTACAATCATTCTCTTGGGCAGCTTAGCGTATATCAATTTATCTGCCTCAGGAGAAAATATCTTTAATTAGCTACTTGCGCTCTCTGGCCTTTCCGCACGCTTCACCTGGGGAAGCGCGAGTTCATATTTTATTCGTTGTTGTATTTATATTATATATGATTTGTCGCTAATCGCACTTAGATTTGCTTCGCCCACATCCGCTTCCGCGCTGCGTGGGCTTATCGTGGTCACACCGTCGCCGAGCTTCCCTTCACTGCCGCCTTCGGAGTTTATGGGTCATGGCTGGGTCTAACTCTTGTTGTAATTATTCTTGCTGCACAGGTTTGTTGACTTGGCGGGCCCCGCCCGACGCATGGCATCCCTCATGTTGATTGTCAGGGGGATATCCCACTAACGCGGGGAATTACTTCTAGTTATATGTCGCCGTTGTTGATATGGATGCCGAGACCTTCTTCAAGTCTTACCTTGCTGCACCTATTGTCATGTTTTTCTGGGTCTGTGGTTACTTATGGAAGGGTCAGGGTTGGCTCAAACTTAGCCAGATTGATGTTGATTCCGGCCGCCGAGAGATTGACTGGGAAGCGCACAACCGTAAGCTGGAGCAGAGGCGCAACTCCCCTCTTTGGAAACGTGTTTGCTGGAAATTTTTCTAAAACTAGTTCAAGCTATTGGTTATATGTGTGCATGGCGTGGTCTCTGTTCTCATTTTCTGAATCCCATAAGGTAGTCAATGAGAATTTCTTAGAATTGCTTGTTATATTCACCATGGATATGGGTATTCGATTCCCCTTTCAGTTGAATAGCATCTAAAGAGACAACTTCTGTGGCGAAATTAATAGCCCTCAGGGGAGGCTGCTATCCAGACTATCTACAGTACGTGTACAGCACATGTGCATACGTTCAAATATTGTGGCAGATTATCTTCACATTCTTTCTGGTAATAATTTTCTCTTCTTCCTGTACCACTTCGCCGTATGTCACTGACGGGACTAACTCAACAAGCAAGCGAACTGCAAAGTAGGGAGGCAAAAAGGACGTAGATGTCCAGGTTTGGGTTCGGCGTAATGGAAATGATACAGTCCGCTGCAATTGTGCCATTGCCATGTGAGTCGTAAGGAATTCAGGTGAGCCATATGCATGGATGGCGTTTGACGCATGGCCGCAGTGCATATAGCATTCAGCATGGTTATTTTGTTCTGGTCTGCCCATGCTCTACCCCGTTCATGTCGCTTCATAGTTGTACAGAATGAGGCCCATCGTTATGCTCACTCCCTGTCGATGTCCAACGAAGATATCACTAGCTATTTCCCGGGTATCGCGGATTATCCCATTCTCGCCTGGATTGGACCTCCTATACGAAGCACACTCTACATTTTCAAGGATTGATAACACACACCCACACCCACACACACCCACACACACAGCACCCGACTATATGGGCCAAGCCCTCGAGGAGATTTCCTAGCCATTGCCGGATCAAGAGTTCCATCAAAGAAACCAGCACACCTTCAATGTGGATATGCCTGTCGCTACAGATGTCAAGACTATGTCTCCGAGTATCTCTGATCTACGACATTGCCAAAGGGTTAATTATATAACTTATACGGTGGCTGCCACAACATAGTTTAGTATGATGTTTTACCAAATGACCCAAGGACCAACCTCATGTATCTAACAACTTGGTGCACTGCTTATTACCACGAATTTTCGGAGGAGAACAAATCTAGATTATCAGTTTCAATGCCGAGCCGGCATTATCGGGTAACTATTAGTCATTTTTCTCACAGAATACTAGTAATTGCCATCAATCAACAGTACTCAAGGTCCGTTTGCATCGGCCGTAACTTTTGTCCAGAATATTTTATTTCTTCTTCATTTTGTTGTCTCCTTAATCCGTCGAATGTGGTCGAGAAAACCTCGGTTTAATCACAATGGCCATCTACCGATTCGGATGAAGAGGTTGGTCATTAAACTTCTAGATGAAGGGTATATATATATTGGCGACGCGGAAGATCGGATTGGGTGGGTTCATCAACCGATATATCGGATTGCAATAGCCCGGATGCGACAAATTGAGGTTACATCCAGGACGTCATGGCCCGTGCTTCCAGCGGACAGGAAATGTGGCAGATTAATGTGGAAACTCACATCTGTTATTGAGAATACGTATCTTCGTCTTGAGTTCTCTTCGCCTGGTATCCCGAACCATGGCCAAGGTCGGAGGAAACAATAGTATACTGTACACGTCAACAGCATCTGAGTAACATTTGAGAGCTGTGTGGAGGTCCGCACACACATTGTGCATGGTTCGTAACATGCAAACAATGATTTATGGAACCTTTCGCATTCATCCAAGGTGCGTTTTTAGACCGAACCTTGCTGTGTCTGTCAGAGAAATGAGCGGTGGACAACGAATATATAACTATGAAGTTTGATCGAAGAGGTCGCCCGACATCAATAATTAAGTGGTGATCAGTGGCTTCTATTTGCTCATTAGTTACCAAACTTAAATTTATAGATAGATGCTCAGATCCGCTCGGTGAAAACTCGACTTGCATTAACTAGTGGGTACATACGGTGTTGTACAATGTGCTGTAAGCCACCAAACACGAAATTCTCGAGAGGACATATAATTGCCAATCAGGTGGTATTTGCCATCGCTTGCGAAAACCAGAATCCGAAGTTGATTTGACATTTTCAGAGTCTTCAATGTCAATCAATTGAAGGAACAATGGGCGCTGCTGAAACTTGGTATTATGGAGCGCATCATCGTTTCATTTATCCCATTAAAAGAATAGCCAGCAACAATACCAATAATTTGCAAATACGAACATGTCGGGAAGCCATTGTTTTCAGACTGCTGTCCTGGGCGTCTTCAAATGTTGATGTGAGTTTAAAGAATACATTGAAATATTCCAACGCTCTCACCAGGGGTCCATTCTGCGCAGTATGTACCCAGGTTATTCTCACTTATTGCACAGTATGTTTGAATGCTATCCCAGGGGATATGGTTGCGTAGCAGTGACCATGCTGAACGAAACGGGTCATTTAACCTTCACTCCAGGTGTTCTTGTTTCAATATGTTCAATTTTCATAATTTACTTTACCGGTGGTGTGATATATAGGTTATATCTTTCCCCATTGGCAAAGTTCCCAGGGCCGAAGTTAGCAGCCGCGACTCTATGGTATGAATTTTATTATGATGCTGTTCGCAGGGGCCGATACACGTTCAAGATTAAGGAGCTACATCAAAGATATGGTCAGTCTATCCTCGTCTAGCAACTCTCAGAAGACGGAGGGAAGCCTAACTTGTCTATCTCCCCAGGGCCAATCGTCCGGATTAGCCCATACGAATTACATATAGATGATCCTGACTATTACCGTGTGCTATATTCGTATAGCTCTCCGCGGGATAAGTACCCATATTATCTGAAACCATTCGGATTTCCGCTATCCGCCTTTGGAACGGAGAATCACTATCAACACCGTCGTCGTAGAGGTGCATTGAACCCATTGTTTTGTAATGGAAAAGTTGCACAACGTGAAGGTCTTGTCCATCAGCTTGTCCACAGACTTTGCCAATACTTGGAGCAATTCCGGGTCACTGGCAAGACAGTGCCACTGTCGCTTGGATATACATGTTTGGCGACGGACCTAATCGTTTCATACGTACTAGATGAAAACCAACAATGGCTCGACGCACCTGGGTGGCTTCCACATTGGAGGTGGGCGTTGCGAACTTTATCAGAAATGGTGATGGTATCTAGGCAGGTCACCTGGTTACTTGAAATTTTAAAACACTTCCCTCGAGCCTGGGTAGCCTCCTCGAACCCTGGTCTGGGCTTGTTTTTTGAACTGGAAGAACGATTTCGTCGTAAGATTGATGAAATACAAATAGACAGAGGTAGAGGCTCTCAGCGTGCGGAAACGGAAATATCAAAGGGATACACGTTGATCGACCAAATCCTTGATTCTAATTTGGAAGTTGAAGAGAAAACCCCTGAGCGAATTCTCCAAGAAATCCGATCTACAACAGCTGCGGGGATTGAAACAACGTCAAACGCGCTAACTGTCATAACATACTATCTTCTCGACAATCCAGACAAGCTCCAAAAACTTCAAAACGAGCTTTCCATTTTGGAAAACGGTGGCAATTCTGAGCAGCAAGTCCACGAGCTGGGAAAGCTTCCATACCTGGTTTGTCTCCTGATGTACGGAACCCAGATTGACAGAAGGTTAACTAACTCTTCGGTGCTAGACTTCGGTCATCCTTGAGGGATTGCGGTAATGATGGCCAGTGGAAAGTGACTTAAAGGATGCCATACTGCATACTGAAACTTGACTCCTAGGTTGTCGTACGGAGTAAGCACACGGCTGCAACGGAAGTCGCCTGAGAAAGCAATTCAGTACAAAAATTACTGTATTCCTCCAGGAGTAAGTAGACGGTGGACCAACTATCTTACTATTATTTGAACATCGACAAGACAGACCTTGCTCATGAGCCATTTCTCCCAATTGACAGACTCCCGTTGGAATGACATCGGTTCTCATGCACCACAATGAAGCCATCTTCCCAGACTCATGCAAGTTTGTTCCAGAGCGCTGGCTGGACCTGCAGGAACGAAAGCGACTTGAGAGATACCTGGTGTCCTTCGGGAAGGGTTCTCGGCGATGCGTTGGGCAACGGTTAGTTTAGCTCTTTTCCAAGAACGGTGCTTGGTTATGGCTCAAGCCAGTTTTAATCAGCAAACTCACCAATCTGATGCTTGCTCTACCATTTAACAGTCTAGCGCAGACGACACTGCTTATCGCAATCGCTACTATTTTCAGGACGTTTGAACTTCAGCTGTGGGGTACGCTAAAGAACGATATTGAGATTAGCCATGACCTTTTTGTCCCAAGGCCAAAGAACACGAAATCGATTGGTTTACAAGTCCGGGTCTTGAAGAAGTACTAGGAACATAGATTCCAGGGTCTTTTTGTATGTATGATGTCTGAGCATGTATGGAAAGGGGCACAGGGTCATGTGATTGCGAGCAACCTTATACTGGGCCAACTTCCGTACCTTCATCACATTTCTGCTGAACATGTTAAGAGTTAATTCCCAAATCGGTTGTTTTGTGCTTCAGTATTCGTTTAAAAAAAATGAGAACTTACATTGTCAAAGCAGCGGAATTGCTTGGAAGTAAGATACTGAGTTTTCGGTGAAGTCCTCACTTCATGAGCGCTAGTTAGTATTGACTACCAAAAATAACCAGATCAGAAGGGATAAACATGCTCTCCCATTAGCTTTATTAGGCTAAAGTTTGGTTTAAATGGCACCGGCTTCATTTTGAACTTCCACAAACTTTCAAAAACCTAAAGAACATGGTCCTTAGCTTGCTTCAAGTTGCTTGGAACACAGTTACTGCTTAGGGTGCCATTCTCGTGAACAATTATTAATACCCATTGCGGGGTGACATGGCTACACGTCAGAAGTATCTCGATAGCCTCTTATTTGGCCTTGGTACCCATAGATCCAATATTATTCTTGAGAACCAAACTAAATGCGGACATCAAATCCGTCGCTACGTCTTTGACTAATTCGCATTGTCGACTCTTGTCGAATGTTTTTTGCCCTGACGCTGGGCCATTCAGGTTTCAACATTGTCGGATTTAATATAATTTTCATTCGGGTAATTCTGACCTCGGTAAATATACCCGGTGGTGATATCGTAGTTTGTCGCAATCCTCAAGGGTCTGTCAACCGCAGTTTGTCTGTTGACTACAGTTTGCTTTTCAGGGATATTTGACGCCTAAAAGATTAATATATTTATTTAGACGAGCCCTGTGCCGGAAATGAAGCCCGATTTTAACTAGAGACCCAAGTCTAGTTCCAGAACGCATTCCGCATCCCCGTCAACTTCCGCCGAGTATATGGTAGGAATTGATTCGATTCGATTCTATTTCAAAGGGCGAGTTTTCGCAAGGTATCTGCCGATCATATTGATATTTCCCTGTTGATTTTCCCTAGCATCTATATGGCTTCTAAAAACATGGATGTGCCCACATGTTTCTTCCCCTGTTGTGTGTGTGGGGGTTGTGGTCGATGTCACAACATCTTCCTCTCCACACGCCTTGCTGTTTCTGATTTCCCATACCCGTTTCCATTTGAAGGCCTTTAATATGTCATATGGAATACTTGGCCAGCAGAGTGTTTCGACAAATGCGCATTGGTTAATCCGCCCAGTGGGCTGAAAACATCCAGGGTCTGGAAGAACTGGGCCGTTAGATCAATAACTAAAACTCAAGTATCGCACCTTTTACATTTTTCTTGCGTATATTCCAGAGAATTTTTTATATCCTTGACAGAACAGGCCACTCAAGTTTCATCGATCCCACTTTGGAGACTGTCGTGCGGATGGACATCCTTAAGGTTGTTTCAATATCTGTTGTGGAAACCTATGGTTTCCATATTTTTGATCAAGTCACCACATCATTCAGTCGGCAGGTCTTTTGGACCCTATTCATTGTTCAATATGTTGTTTTAAAGATCTATTGGATATGGATCTATCCGCTCATTGCGTCGCCACTACGTTCTCTTCCTGGCCCAAATGTTTGTGTGCATCGCTCTGTCAAAAGTGCTCATGGACAGAACAGCTAACTCTCTCCCTTGGTAGTTTACACAATTTCTTCTTGGTCAGACCTACAACCAAATCACCGCTTCCTGTCCGAATTCGATTGCCTTGGTATGGATGAAGAAATTTCCTGATGCGGATCTAATTCGATATTTTGCTCCAGGGAACCACGAAGTGGTTCTTGTCAATAGCCCAAGAGCATTCCGCGAGGTAACATTTACCCATGCGTATTCTTTCGCCAAACCAAGATTCTTTAAGCGTTTAGTAGGGGACATGATTGGAGGCGGTCTTTTTTTTGCCGAAGGCGATGTCCACAGAAAGCAGAAAAAGTTACTTGCCGGTATTTCGAGCCTCCATCCGAGCTGGACCTAGAGCTTACCCATTGCATTGGAGTTGAACTTCTGACTAACAATTTGAAGGTCCTTTTTTGAATCAAAACGTCAAGCACCTGCTACCCGTTTTCGAACAGAATGCTGATGAACTTTCTTCTTCCATCGAGACACTTGTTGTGGATAGTGAAACAGGAGCTATTGAAAGTAAGAACTGATGTCTGCAAGTTACAGTGGACAATGGTAATGTTTGGGCAGTTTCATGCTTGATATCAAAATCGTTACTTGATATAATCAGCCAAGCAATCCTCGGACTCGAGCTCGACAGCCATTCTATTGCCAGCGAACTTGGACGATGTTATCATACAATATTCAGCTCTACCACGATGTCCCGTGTTATGCTGTTTCTCAACACTTGTGTGCCGGTACGACGGCTTTTACCAGTGAAAACGAACCGAGAATATACTGATGCAACTATTGAGATAAAGCAAATTTTGAAGAAGCATGTACAACAGCGAACTCACGAAATAAGAAGTTTGTGGAGAGAAAGATTGAAATCGAAAAATAAAGACATATTAACACTAATAATTCAAGAACAACTGAAAAAAAGTGATGAATGCCCTGAAGATGAAATTGTGGACCATGTAAGCTCAACTTCTGTCAATGAATTCGACCTACGATCGAATATGGTTCTTTCCCTCCCCTTCCCCAAACCTCCTCTGCCCCCCCCCCTTTTATTTTCCAAAAAAAAAAAAAAAAAAAAAAAAAAAAAAAGGAATTTACTAACCCAAAAATGTAGCTCCGGACTTTCCTAGCTGCCGGTAAGTAAAGCATGTCTTCCATATTGAACCCGATAGCTAACAATGAGAAATAGGACTGGAAACTGTCGGAACCACCATGCTGTGGGCATTTCATGCACTGGCAAGCCACCAGGATGTACAAGATCGCCTGCGAAACGAAATTAACGCAGCGGGCGACGGGAAAGGTAGCGAGCTCAAGTATTCAGACATCTACAAGCTAGAGTTATTAGATCACTTTGTCAAAGAAGTTCTCCGCTGCTATCCTCCCTGTAAGTGCCTTCCTCACTAACCGATATGATGAACACTAATAGGTCAGGAAGAAAGCTGATGGTAGCTCCAATTTTAGCCACATGTTCCATGCGTGAAACCATACATAACGTTTCAATATGCGGCCAACTTATCCCTGCCGGCACACATGTCCTCATGTTTCCAATTATGCCTCAGTCTAACAGTATTATATGGGGTAGAGATCCGGAGAAATTTGATCCTGATCGTTGGAAAACTTTGCCAACTTCAGCTCGTGATGGATATACATTCCAAGCGTTCAATACCGGTCCGCGAGCCTGCCTAGGTAAATCTTTCGCAATGCTTGAGGTCAAAGTCCTGGTTATGAAACTCGTAGCGCGATGGAGGTTCTGCCATGTGTCAAAACCAGTAGTGTTGCAAAAGATTGGGCTGTTATTTAAACCCGCTAATGGGCTAGAATTAAAAATTGAATCTGCGGTTTTGAC
Source organism: Histoplasma mississippiense (assembly GCF_000149585.1). Lineage (NCBI taxonomy): Eukaryota > Fungi > Ascomycota > Eurotiomycetes > Onygenales > Ajellomycetaceae > Histoplasma > Histoplasma mississippiense. The sequence goes on from NW_001813980.1 coordinate 586,892, forward strand.
TTGATGCTCTTTTTTAGACCACTGTACATCTGTACTGTAATAATGAACGTAACTCTTAATAATAACCTTGGAACCGCGAGAGTTCGGCGGCCAATAATCCTCTCCTCTTGACAAGCTCGAGACTCAACAACAGCAACCATGCAACACCCAACATTACAGCCGGAAGTCGACCCCAACCCCGTCGTCTCCTCCTCCTCTTCCTCCTCCTCCTCCAACCCTCTTCCCGCACACCTAAACCCGGCCAATTACCCGCAGACCCGCTACTTCTCCGACTCAAACATCCATCTAGAACTAACCTACAACCCCCTCGACCCAACAAAGAGCCTCGCACAGATCCGCTCGCCCCACGCAGGTGCCAACGTCCTCTTCCTGGGCACCACCCGATCAACGTTCGACAACCGCCCCGTTGCCCGCCTCACATACACCAGCTACGCGCCCCTGGCGCTGCGCACATTGGAGAAAATCGCCCGCGGTGCAGTGACCAAATATCAGCTGTGTGGCATAAGTATATCGCATCGCCTGGGCGAGGTCCGGGTTGCGGAGGAATCAATTGCTATTGCCGTCGCTGCGGGACATAGGCGCCCCGCGTGGAGGGCTGGGGAGGAAGTTTTGGAGGAATGTAAAGCGGCAGTGGAGATCTGGAAGCGGGAGGAGTTTATTGGGGCTGGGGCTGGGGAAGGGGAGGGCGAGTGGAGGGCAAATCGGGACACAGATTCGCAGGGTAACTGTCGCGGGGATAAAGTGGCAGAGGGCTAAAACTGTACGATTGAGATGGGGGAGAAGTGCTGGGAGTTATGCTACTAATAAGTTACTGGCTATGATAGTTCTCTTCTCGTGATACCTTGCATATTCACGTCTTTGATTTTATTTGGGTATTGAGATTCGGATGCTCCTCCACTTCAGGGTAGAGGAGTGGGTGGGGTAGAATTCGGGTTAGCATTCTGGTTTGATAGGGAGGAAAGGGCATTGAACTCCCAAGTATGCAACCACGAGCTCTGTTGAATAGAAACTATATACGCCAATGTGTGTATTTCCGTCCCTGCGTCATTTTGAGTTGTATTAAAAGAATAAGCAGGTGGCTACGATTCCTTCATGGATTAGATTCTGCCCACACTAGGAAGAGATATCCCAATGCTAACAGTTTGTTAAGTAATGAGCAGAAGTATTTTACGCTATTAGTTCGATGCACTTACAACACCGCTGTGTACATAGAGATTGATCTAAAATATGGGTAGTAACTCTCCTTCATACTCTTCGTGATAAGCAAGAAGGGATACAACTATGTTGGTTTAGAACGAAAATGCGTTTTGAAAATAAAGCTTCGAAAACCGAGCGCAGAGCATCAAGACCTCGGCCAGTCGAGGAAAGGGTTGCCTGTCACATCCCACAATGTTCCATCCACAGCACGGTTACCAACCCACTCCTGGCATAATGAGATATCGTTGTCACTTTCCTGCTCCAGATTAGGCGGGATAGGTACTTCAACCGCCACACAAAAGTGGTCAGACTCAGACATCTGTACAGAAGCCTGACCAACATTATGACTCAACCAAGCACTCCTTAATCTCCCCAAAAGGGTATCTTTCGCCGCAGCATGATCGTCCTCGTCGAAGCTCAGATCATGACTAAAGCCTCGCTTAGTATTGATGACAACAACGCGCTTGAGTTTTGCCAAGGCTCCAAATCCAGCGAGGTCATTTGGGACTTGGTAGAACATCCCATCTGCACGCGGAAGGACCAGATGGGTCAGATTGGAACAGCGTTTGATACCCGCCACGAACGTAGCATCATCGACGCAAGCATTGTACATGGCAAGGCGCCGCAATTGTGGCCACGTGGGCCATACCGCGGGTTGTAGGTGGTGCTCATCCGTATCCAGATAGAGCTCATCTTGCATGGAGCAGAATTCTTCCAGGGCAGTCAAGCCGGAAAACGCTTCCCGAAGCACTGGACGTACGAGATGTTCATCATATTCCGGCCGGAGGTAACGCAATGGCAGATTGATAACGAGGCGGGTGAGTGTTCTCTTAATGTCGGAGAGCAGCAGGCTGACATTCTGTGCAATGCTGGGAAAATCGAGATTCTCTTGGGGGAAGGGGCTTAGGAAAAGTCCCTTGGGTGCTGCGGTTGTGAGATCAACTAGTGACCGTTCTCTGAGATGGATGAGCTTTGCTAAGCGATCACTGGACTCTATATATAGGCAGTGCTTCAAGAGAAGACCTTTTGCAGTGCCTGATGTAAGACGTGATACCAGCGTGAGGTTGAGCAAGGCTTTTGTCACCGGATGCGGGGCAGCGAACGCCACGGGAGGTGGAGATGGAATAAGGCATCTGATAATGTGCAAAATGAGTTCGTTTGGAAGCGCAGGCACTTCCATTTTTGCTCGGATCTTATCTCGAAAACTAGAGGAGAACCTCTGGAACCAAAACTCAACGGAAGTGACTTGAAAAGGAGGGGAGGGCATTCAAGCATGTATTGCACTATCCATGTGCAGTTCTGAGCTGGCTGGTTAAATTAAATTGTGAGAATACTCGACCGTAAAATACCGGCATATGTGCAAAGTACCCTGGATGCACTTCTGGTACTCCTCGTGCCCATAATGGGTCTCTTGACAAGGCTTGAAAATAGTGTTTTATGTTGTAGGATAACAGTTGTTTAACCCGTTCCATTGCTTCTGCAATCCATCCAAACAACTCATCCTTGGTTCACAGCGGTAAGTAGGATGCTCCTTGGGTAACACGTCTGTATTCATGTCGTCCCTTTTCCATAATACTCAGAAAGTGGAATAATAGCCAAGTGACCGGAGAATTTTGGCAGATTCTCTTGCTAGAATCTTTCGGCTGGATGTTTGCTTAGTCAGGCCTCGAAGCCAAACAAATACGATGCGCTCAAGTAAATTTTTTCTTTCCTTGATTCAACGGAACAAAAAGTGCCAATTGACGATAATGCTTCATCTACTAACTTCTTGAGGCAAAACGTCATAAGTCTTGAAAAACAAAAATGAAAATAAGCACTCACCTGTCCCGAAAACAATCATAACCTATTCTAAAAGCTACAAAAGCGACGCACGCACCATATATCTACGTGCACACAAAGTTCATACGTATATGCGCAGCTCGTTACGAGTCCCAGCCATGTTCTCCGTCATCCTCCCCAGCAGGCCCTGCCTCACCGATGTCGTCCCGCTCTCCTCAGACCCCACAGTCCCCGCGAACAACTTCGCATTCACATTTCCCGCTCTCCCCAAGTTTTCCCACATAGTCATCTTCCTTCTTCCAGGCGTTGTCTTACCGGCTGACACCGCAGCAGCAGTATACATCCAATTCCCCAAAGACCTCATCCTCAACCCCAACACCGGAACCGCTGCCCCTCCCCTCTCATCGTCCGCCACGAATACGGACCCGGAATTTAAGTTCCTAGGCGCAATTGCCAATGAGAAGCCATCCGCAATCTTCAAAGTCAACTTCCCTTCCGCGCGGCGGCGTACTGAGGCTGAAGAAGAAGATGATATGATGGATGAAGGCACTAGTGTCACTCCTGCTAACACAGTGGATATAAACCCCAACGCTACAATCACACTGGGCATCACCATCGAACCCGTGCAGGCCGTTGCATCAAAGATCGCAGACCTCCAGAACCAGAACCAGAACCAGACCCAGCTGCAGATGTCGTCGTTCCCGTCCACAACGGACCTACTCAAATTGTCCACAGGACAACAGGGTGCAGCGATGGCTAAGTGGGCACCATCATCAGTCTCAGCAAAAACCCTCGCAAAGCAGATTATTGGAAATGCATTTAACTATTTGGCTAGCTTTGCAGTTTCAGACCCTAGGGTGCCAGGTGAGGAGGTTGTGCCATTAAGAGTGTTTAGAGATTGGTGGACAAAGTTTGAAAATAGGATTGATGCAGACCCTGGGTTTTTAGAGAGGGTGGATGCTCCCTAGGCCCTAGGCTTTATTGTTCTCTATGTGTGTGTTTGGGTTCTGAGGTCTGTGGTTACAGATCACAGATGATGACATTGCAAAATTTCACCTCATATGCATGAACAAAAGATATCCATAGTGTTTTGTTTATTTATTGCTCTGATCTGCGATCAGGACTGTTCGGGAGCTGCAGGCAAAAATCGACATTGAAAACCTATCACAGTTATTTCTACCAACAAACGGCTATATATTTAAATGCTACTGGTGGTATTGAAGCATCTATGAACGTGGAATTTAAAAACCAGAAATATAACAAGGGCAAGGATGTATGCAATGTTCAGCAGAGCAAACCGGCTCTTACAGCAGCTCAGTCATTTCTACGCAGCGTCGTGACTTTATATTAAATACCAGTACCCACTGCTATATTGCACGTTCAAATTCGACATTCTTTTGTTTCCATCATCTCATTATCATATTGAATAATTACTATTCCTCACTTTGTATGCTGGTGTACTGCTCTTTTATTCTCCTTTATTATGTATGTACGTACTGAACAGTATTCGCAGCCAAATTTCTGATGCACGGTAACGCTAAACCAGATAACGTTAATACAGGGGTTGGGAAAAACTACGGGGAGTACTCGGCCCTTGAGACGTGCATCCGGTCTGGGTTTCCGCAACTCTTCCACCTGGTTGGAATACGCGGAAGGGCAATGGATACACTTCAGTCCCTCTTCGACCTGTATAGCGACTGCACACCGAGCCAATTGCTCACTGCGCTGCTTGGAGCTCTTCTTGCCGTTTGGACGCTCAAGCAGGTCGTGTTCAGAAGCGAAGCCGGCCCCGTTGAGTATCAAGTGCCAATCCCCACTGAGCTAACGGATAAATGGGACCCAAAGACGTGGGATGATGTTAGTGAAAAGGATAGAGATATTTTGGAGTGTCAGGCAAACGGGGTAAGTTTTGCCCTGTTGAAATAGAAGTGCTATTCCAAAAATAACTTTCTTGAAAACCGGTTGTGTGGACGCACTTATTAGTATCACTGATATATATTTTCTATTCAATCTAGAAATGGAACAATGAGAAAATCCTTAGTTATTGCCCAGCTGATGGTCGTATACTCGGAGATGTAAACCATGGAATTAAACCAGCAACGAAACAGGATATCGATATCGCCGTCAAACGAGCGGAAGCTGCCCAGTTGGGATGGCAGCATACAACCTTTGCTGAGAGGAGGAGAGTATTAAAAACACTGTTGAAGTGCGCATGCGAGTCCCAACCACTGTACTTTACAGCCATATTTTTTTTTCAGCAACTAATGGTTTGTGCCACTTTGCAGATATCTTCTTGAACATCAGGATGAAATCGTTTCCGCATCTTGTCTGGACTCCGGAAAAACAAAAGTTGATGCCGCATTTGGCGAGGTCTTGGTTACCGTCGAGAAGCTGAAGTGGACTATTGACCATGGAGAAAAATCCCTCGCGACTGACCGTCGCCCGACAAATCTACTTATGATATACAAGAAGAACACTGTCCGTTATGAGCCTCTTGGAGTCATCCTCGCCTGCATATCATGGAACTACCCATTTCACAACTTGATCTCTCCGGTTATTAGTTCCATATTTGCTGGAAATTCTATCATCATTAAACCCTCCGAACATACAGCCTGGAGTTCCCTCTACTTTTGCGATGTCATACGAGGAGCGTTGGCAAGTTGTGGACATCCGGAAGATCTAGTTCAGACCGTCGTTTGTCTTCCCAAGGAAGCAGATAGTTTGACATCTCATCGTGGCGTGAACCATATCATTTTCATTGGCTCCCGACAGGTTGCGCACCATGTCTGCAACTCAGCTGCCAAGTCACTCACTCCTGTTACGGTGGAGCTCGGTGGAAAAGATCCGGCTGTCATTCTCGACGATCCAGCCACCGTCAAGGACATTGCTAGTATTACCTCTATCCTCATGCGGGGCGTCTTTCAATCCGCTGGCCAAAATTGTGTTGGAATTGAGCGCGTCATCGCACTCCCAGGAACCCACGACAAAATCTTGGAAGCGATAACCCCTAGAATAAAAGCACTCCGTCTCGGATCCGTGCTCTTTGAATTGAGGGAATGTTCAAAGAACCCTGGGCGAGGACTCTCAACTCCTGACATGGGAGCCATGGTTTCTCAGGGAACATTCGACAAGTTGGAAACATTGATCGCCGAGGCGGTCGAACAAGGAGCGCGTCTCATCCACGGCGGCAAACGCTATAAACACCCAAAACACCCTCTTGGGCATTATTTCACACCTACGCTTCTAGCCAACGTGGACACTACCATGCGGATCGCAAGCACCGAGCTTTTTGCACCTGTTTTCCTCCTCATGCCGGCAAAAGACGTTCCCGATGCCATCAGAATCGCAAATTCCACAGAGTTCGGTCTAGGAGCGAGCGTTTTTGGGCACAATCGAAAGGACGTCGAGAAATGCGTTTCGCAAATCAACGCCGGGATGGTTTCCGTGAACGACTTTGCCACGTACTATGCTGTGGGGCTGCCATTTGGCGGAGTGAAAGGCAGTGGATATGGCCGATTTGGCGGAGCAGAAGGGTTGAAAAATTTGTGCAATATGAAAGCTATTTGTGAAGATCGGTATCCTTCAATTCAGACACATATACCACCGCCTCTCGATTACCCGATTCAAAAAGGGGATGGGTTGAAAAAAGATGGACGGGGAGCGTGGGAAATGTGCAAGGGGATTGTAGAGACAGGGTATCAACCATCCCTTGTGGGTAAGGTGAAGGGTGTGGGGAAAATTTTGAAGAATCTATGATGATCAGCGAAGTGATCCAAGACAGTTAGTTCTACGCCTTTGAAGGCTAGAATGCTTCATTGCACTGTACAATGCCAATGGTAATGTTTTTTAAAGCCACATTTTAATAACTAATACAACCCAACTAATTGGGATTAATTTCATTCAGATATTTATTTTCAGAAATTATTTTCATGACATACAAAAAGTCTTATTAAAGCAATGCATGGGTGGAAATGGGACATAACGAACACTCGGTACTCAAGCATGCAAAAACCTCATCGCAGTTCCTCAATAATCAAAACGATACCAACCCTACAGTTTTCTCTCAACACTTGCAAAGCCAAAAACAGTCGTTGCTTCGTCAATGCATGCCAAGGTGACCAGAATGGAATGGTGCATTTAATCATCAAGATTGAATGCACTATTTCCATCAGTCTGTACGGCCCTCCCCACCTCCGGCTCAATTCCACTCCTCTTAGACAAAAGAACCTCACTCTAAACCCTCGTCCTCGTTAATCCGTGCCGGCGTCTACCGGTGGTATGCGTTGCCAGGCCCCCCCTTCTCCTCCTGGAGCAGCCGCCGCAGGTCAGACAAGAGATTATAGCGTTGAATATGGACACAATTCCGCTGACGATGGAGGTGAGAATAGCCCCAATGGTACTGGTGATAGCCATGAGACAAGCCCCTATGGATCCCAGAACACCTTGGATCTATTTACCAAGGAGATCCGCGTTAGACATTATTTGAACCCCGTTGTTGCGTGGCCAGTCAGGGAGGATTCACTTACGCAAGAAACAACAGCGCCCATCGTGAAGATATGATGGTTCTTGTAAGTTTTTTTTTCTTCTTTTCGTCTCTCTGGAGAGGATATGCTGATGGATTATAAATTTAGGATATATGGGAAGTCAATCTCCTCTCCTGTTTTGTGTAGTATCTGTAGGCCAGAGCGAGGTAGGTTATGGGATATTAAGTTGGAGATTTAAATGTAGAATATTCGATAGTTCCTCCGGACCTGAGATAGCGGAAGTCTACTCCAGTATATATACGGATTCTTCTGATCACAAAACCATGATTTTTCAACAGCTACCCGAACTTATGATGTCGTTTCTTACCCTATGTCTAAGGATAAACCCTTAGCAAAGAACTACGCTGAGTTCGGGTCCCTTGATGATGTATCCCAAATAGGAAAAATCAAGTTAACACCAAGTTAAAATTCAATTGTGACGTCACGCTGACATCACCGCTAGTTTTTTTGGGAAATTCCATTTTGAGAGCGCTAAGCGAAGTCGGTGTGCACAAGCAGAACTACCCCGTGAACACACTCGAATATATTTTTATCTTTTTGCTTTGTTTTGGTTCTGTGGGGATGAAGAACGCCTGGCAGGGTTGGTAGATTCCCTATAGAAGTTTAAATTTCTATACATGTTAATCGAATCAACCGGGGAAAAACTGAATGACTGACGATAGCCTGACTCCGATAAGGGTCAGGGGTAAGCGACATAAGAAGCCACTCTTTCCGGACAAAAAGGTGGCACGACAAGGACGAACGCATGCTGGTAATGAATATCAGGCAGGTCACCTTCCCGCTAAACCAGCCAAGAGAAAGTTGCGGGAAAAGACCAGCTCCCGCAATGACAAAAGGAATAAGCGTGGGCGTTCGAAGAGCAGCCACCTTGAAGCTCTCCCAGCAGAATTGATCGAGAAAATCTTCCTTGATTCACTAGAGCTCAATTTAGCACGGGCATCACCACATTTTGGAACCATACTCTCCAGGAAGCGAATCTACAAAATCTTAACGTTTCTTGCCTTCTTCAATGATTATAGACCTGGGAGAGATAACATACCCCCCGGGTATCTCTCAAACATCCTCCGGCCCCTGAAATACGTTCCTTTGGACTTTGATACACAAAAGGCGCTCCAGAATGATGTGATTGGTTGTCGGTGGTTCAATCTATCTCTTCTCAAAGAATGCCAGCGTGATATGTTTTCCACAATATTGCAGACGCGCATATTTGGTCCCTCACTACTTGGACAGTCGATGGTGTTGGATTCCGCAGCAAGAGATGTTTTGAATCAAAGCCTTGATGAGAACCCAACGCACTGGAGCATGACCTTTCGAGGAACTGACAAACACAATAATCAATGTGTTTTGAATATTTGCCCTCCAACGGTCTCTTTTACTCGTAACCGACTCGGGACTACGCACTATTTACCAATGGCTGTTTGGACAATTCCCGACAAATTCTTTGCAAAACAGCCGTGGACAGAGGAAAAATTCTGTCTTCTACATCACCTCCTCATGGCTTCTCCCTATGGTCTCCTTCCAGATAGGCTGGAAGCGTTTTACCCTAGTCCATCGTCGTTCGACATTTCACGAGAGAGAATACAGGAATGCATTCACATCGCCATCATGGAGGAAAATATTTGGATGCTTTGTGAATTACTGGCTTGCGATGAAAGGGCATATCAGGCTCTTAATGGAGGTGACATTTTCAGGTATGAGATACGCGGTGAACATTTCATAGCTGCCGTAAACCGATCCGAGAACCCAGGCCTTCTTCAGATTCTGTTACGTGCCCACGCGGAGTCGATACCATATGATGACCCGGACATTACAGCGTGGGCACTGAGGCAAGCGAATCATGGGTTCGGTCGATGGCTCCTGGGCTATCTCATTGAAGTGCCATCTCGAAGGCAGTGTGGAGTCACGCTCTTCACAGGCGGCTGGAATTCACGTCGCCGCCGTGGCGGACGTGATTATCCAAATGATCCAGGATGCTCCATTTGGTGGGCCGATTTTGAAAGATATGCAGGTCAAAACAATCTTATTTAGTGAGCACTGCTAAACTCCGGTCTCCCATGACATGGTTATGACATAAAAAATGATCGTGGTCACAGCATAATCTTTCTCTTTCAAATATAAATGCATTAGTCATTTCAGTTCTCAACAAAAACTGATCTAAAATATTGGATTTAAGAGTGCAGAATTTCAAGAGCATTAGGAAGATATTGTGTATAAAAGCCGGGGATGAGTATCGATTCTAAATGAGAAAATGGTCTCTCATCATCATGATCGAGTCCATTTTTTTTACTTAGCCCTGCTCATCTGCATCAGCACTGCTTCGAAGAATACAGGATGGAGCAAAATGTACGTGTACAATACATCCACATTAAGATTTGAATTCTGAGCCTCGGCCGCCTGTTAACGGCAACGGTGTGGCCCAATGTTCTGTTGACGATACCACACAAACGTAGAGCTGCCAGTCGCGCGTCATGCTGTGTCCCATCAACTAGCGATGTTCCTTAGCCCATTCCCTAGAATTTTTACATACTGGTATTTTCAGCCGAAAATAGAAAATCTACCTATTCCTCTAATTTTCATTTTTGCGTATCTGTACCTTTTTCCAAGCCTCGCCATGCAGCCAGAACCATAACCCAGCCGCCCTTGCAGCATCAATAAAAATCCCGGGCCACCCACCAGCCAGGCCGAGACCTCTTTGATATACCCAGCCCGCATGCTCTCAACAGCGTTTTAAGAGAGCCAATGACGAGAGGCAACAAATGCGTTATTATCCCGCATGTTCTCCGTACACATACGTATACGTATGCAACAAGTACTGGTATTTCATACGTTCCTCAAGGGATGGCTCGTATTTTCGCTTGCCATGCACGCAGCACTGCGAATGATTTTTTTTTTTTTTTTTTTTTTTTTTTTTTTATCGACTTCCATTTCATCCAAGCCAGCTGGTTAGCTTTTTATACTGATTCACTAACTACTAGTATATCTTCGCGATGCAAAAAAAAAAACAAGAAATGAAAAAGGGGAGAAACGGGGGGAAAAGACAAGGAAAGACATTTATTTAGATATATATGATAGATATATAACATGAGCTTCTCCAAAAGGAGGCGATATCATCCCACTCCCATCCATTTGATAAAAAACACTTTTGGCTTTAACTTCTACATCAATTTATCATTGCAGAATCGTAAAATTTCATCATTGGAACGACAGGAGAAATCCCTCAGCCGTAAATGAGAAAGGAAAGAGAGGGGAGAAAAAAAAAATAAAATAAAATAAACCAAACCAACCCTAAACCAACCCACATTAACTGCGACTTGAGTAAAATTTAACTTCCAAAGATTTCCCTTTTCCTCTCCCTGTGTTCATATCTCGCCATGAGGGCTTTGATATTGTGGTCCGCCGGAACCTCCCCCTTGCGATCTGTGAACAAAATCCTCAAAAATGGATCATCGTCCGACGAGCCCGCATTTCTAGCAGCTGCGTGATAATGCGTCCGGCGAGCCGGCCACGGAAACGCATATCCATAATTCTTAGCACGGATGTGCATGCCCAGTATGTGCTTGAAGGTCTCTAGGTCACGCGCATCAATCACCTGTCGTAACACAGCCTTGGAACGCTCGCGTCGTTCGTCTTCGTCGATGTATGCTTCTGTAGATAGCAGGGTGAGGAGTTCCAGTTTCTCGGGCGTCCAGGGTGGGCGCAGGAGGCGATCAGGCATCCGGCAGGGTTCACGGATACTGCATGAGGGGAGACGGAAGACATCTGTCTCTTGTAAGATGGGACTGCGTTCGCGGATCTGGACGGAACCGAAGTTGAACCAGATGGCTACTTTACGCGATTCTCCGTGCGTGGCGCGGGGTATTGTAGCACCCGCGCTAATGCTCACGCTGGCGTTAGTGATAGGTGTGGGTGCTGGCGTTAGAGACGTGAATATAGATGATGTTGAGTGGTCGTTCTCCGGCTGTATCAGTTTGTGTTTGGGTGGTGCTAGCGGTAGTCGGCCCTCGACAGTGAGATCACCACTACCCCGGCTCCCTGGGGGTCTGGGGTCGAAGCGGTCCATGGACTGCCAGTAGGGCTTGAGATTTTCCAATTTCTGGCGATCGGCGCAGGATATTATAAGGTCTTTGCACTTTTGGCGGATAACATGTTCTACGTGCTCCCGCTGACATTTGCGCATGAGAGATAAGGTGCACCACCGGCATTTGAGGATTTCGGTTTGAAGAGAAGCTCGTTGCGAATTAGAGAGAGAGAAGTAGTCGAGTGGAAGGTAAGGTTTTGTGAAGAAGCCAGTTCGGGCAGACTCATTGTTGCTGCTGAATGCTAGGCGGATGAGCCAGGTATGGATGACGTCGTTGGACAAAGCGTGGGCGATGGGGAGAGACGCGCGAGGGAGATTAATTTCTAGACATTCAAAAAAGATTTTTTGGATCAACTCGATCGGGAGTCGTTCCAAAGGCGCTTTTCGCAGCGAATGACGCCGGTACTGATGATGTCCCGGACTATCAGCACTGGGCCTGGGCGAGCCCCCTATTGTCGGATTCATTGGAGGCAGTTGCCCGAAAACCACGCAACCTCTGACCGCGGAGATGGGATGTCGTGCAGAGACATCCGCCAGGAATGTCTTTGAACAGTTTTATCCGTTTTGTATCCAGTGAGGGAAAAAGGCGCAAGCTTATGCTGAACGTCTCAGAACAGCTAATTCCGGCGGTCAAGTCACTGCGCCGTGTTGATGAGCCAATGCAATGGCTTATTGCCTATCAGAACGCATTACTTTCACCATTCAAAGTGTCGCAGGGGAAACAGTTGAGCAAAAGAATCGAATCAGAAGCAGCGTGGGAAGTCGGTTTTGAACTCCGTGTATGAATTTGCCTTTGCGAAATGCGATATTTTTATAATTTTCGTCCGCCTCCGTAGAAAGGGACCGAGAGCGTTCAATGAAAGCGGATCGGACTTCGTTGAAATGTAGATCCTAGTCTGTTTTGCATGTATGGCGTATTATTGAAGTACCCAGGCTTGTTGTTGCGTATTTTGCCTTCATATCAATTGAAGTGACAGGATATGACTAGTGCTAAGAAGAGGGGGGATTAGCCCAATATGTAATCTGTACGGAGTACTTTAATCAATATATAAATTTGTATCCGGGTCGTCCACCAGCCATTTGCAGGGTGCAGAACAAGTGATCGGGATATAAGATACCTGCTGGGGATGCAGCATTTTTAAAACCCACGAGTTTTCATTTCCATGTACACTTTGCCGGAGGAATGCGACGCCATAAAAACGGGCGCTTGAGCGGGCTATACGTATCATATGCAACCTCTGCACAACCCGTGCTGTATGAGCGGGAATGACCTTCCTTATCAAAAGCTGATCGACCCAGAAAATGTTTATATATATCTGCGGCCATGTTGACGCATCCACGCCTGCCCCTCCAAACCCATCCGTCCCAAGCGAGGGGCGCCACCTTTTTGAAAATGGGAAAAAAAGCAAAGAGCACGGGAGGGCAACGGGACGAATAAGCATGCAAATGGCTGTGGAGACTTTGATTTGCGTAATCTGACATCCTTGAATTCCTTCGCTAGGGCAGGGTTGAGGGACCCAGAGAGATTTCTGAAGAGAGCTTATGACGACGAAAAAAAGGGTAAATTTTACTTGGTTCCCCCAGGATTTCACCCTCTTCTTGTCCGGCTGGATTGATCATGGACTGGGCGGTTCATGGAACCACCCAAGGCTATGTCTGTTTAGAGTTGGATAGTAAGTTTTGGACGAACAGCCACAACTCAGTGTACACCACCCATGTCGCAGTGAACGCCTGCTCAGCGACTGAAGGATGATGCCGAGACTCCTCCATGAATAGTGGTATCCAAAGTATCCGGGCCGTCGAAACAAGGATGCGCATCGGGCTCTTGAGCCAGCGAGATGGCTGAGCCGTTTTGAACGGGCGGCGTCTCAGTCTTGGGCTGCTATTAACCTATCACCTAGCGGTCGGGCTGTATACTGTACTTGTGATTGGAGCAAGCCATGATTCCCCCCCACGCGGATGGGTGAAAGTACCTCAGGATCGCATACCGCCTATTCAGAGACGACCTCTTTTAGTATCGTTATTGTTGGACCTGGTATAGTTGACCCCGGCTGCTGGGACGGAGCATTTGCCAGACCCCAAAGAATGGTTCATCAGCCGCCCTACGAACCTGACTGTCGGGTCCAGCTGCGTACTATGTAGGTTGGACCGTTCTGCTGGGAATCCGACAGCCAATTCGCCTTTGTTCGCAGCAAAAATGCCAGTTGAGGTTCCAGTGAGGGGGGCGAAAAAAACCTCTCTTGCCCTGAAGAATCCGTCCAGGCGGGATTTCAAGTGGCCAACACCGAATTTTCCACATTTCGATGATTGGCGGGTGTGAATGTTAGTAACTTTGGGGTTTTTGTAAATAACTACCCTGTCTATATCGCAAGCGTAACCTACACGGAGCGGTTTTCTCTTCAAGGCGGAAACTTTAAAATCCCTTCAAGCAAGCTTCAGGAGGACGTTGATGATAATTTCTCCCTCCAAGACTCCTAAAGAATTTGGCAATCAGCAAGGGCCCTGTTTAGGGGAACTATTTGACCCCACAGCATGCCTAACTAAAGCGCAATTTTATTTACTTCCCGTTAGGACCACGTTTACGCCTCGGCCTACAGTTGGATATTTCATCAATCTTACTACATGCAGCAAGGCTCTTAGCACGTCTCTGTGCGTCGCTCCATTGGAGAAAAGAAATTTCCCTTTGAACGGAAAGCGGAATGGACTGTTTTTTTTTTTTTTTTTTTTTTTTTTTTTTTTTTTTTGTGTCGTTGACCGCAGGCTTCGACATATCGCTGCCTTCATCTGAGCGACACATTCAACTCTGCAACGGATGTTGCTCATGGAATTCAGATTTCATACGGGGACGATCACGCAATGGATGGATTTGGGAAAGCCTCGTCGTATCGTTTACAAACCGAAAATGAGAGGCGGGTTCCGGTTCATAATTGTCTTGGGGCGCTGAGACGCATTCGTGAATATCTTGCGAGCGGCATGCCAAACTCGTAAGACTGTGTATCCTCTTGCATTCGTTCGAGCCGCGTGGCATTTGTCGGGATCTCGTTTAAGTCCAACTGGAACCGTGTTCTATATACAGTATATATATATATCTTTATCAAGATGTGAAAATAAATATAATGGAAGACTCAACACAGATCACAAGGAATTGTTCCCTATTGCGAAAGGGGCGCAAATAAATCCAAAGTAAGTTGCCATATTGGAGATGACAGCCTCAAATGCCCTCCGGGCTAGCCCCGTGAAGCAAAGATGGATTTGAGGCGATAGCGGGGCTAATTCTGCGATATAATATACCCATACACCCCGGGAAGAAGTATTGAGAATCAGCTGGGTATACTCCATGTAGTTGGGTCACTACGAGGGATGCTTGTTTCACACGATCGTTGAATATTAGAAAAAAAAAAATAAATAAATAATCAGTATTAATGATAATTCGAGGTTCTTGTAATAATTTTATTATTACGAAGTGCAGGTTCGTCTAACAATTGTTAGTTGATTGTTCCTGCTTTCCCGCCGAAGCCCTGACGGCGCCCAAAAAATAAATGAATCAAGCCAAATAAAATCGTCGTTGACTCTTTTGACTCTTCAAAATCGATATGCAATCTCCCCCAATCCCCCTTTCCTCTCTCCATTCATTCGTAGTTCTGCATATCATATGTGCTCATAACATTAAGGCCGCTTCGTGCGGTTCAAAATCGCAAGACATCACCACTAGGCAGAAAATCACAGAACGATATAATCGCATGACGCAATATCTAAGCGATGATATTAGTTGCTTGTTTTCCAGAGGAATGGCGAGGAAACGCAATCATAGAAGAAAAGGAGGCAAAAGTGTATCAGATATAATTTTGCCCTGTCAAAGGCGGTGATCATCAATGTATAGACTATGTTGACCGTCGTGATAAAATTGTGAAGAATCATCATGAAATAGTTGGGGGGAGGGCAGATAAATGGAAACAGAAGGTAAGCAGAATTACACACCTACATTGCAGAAGACTCTTACCCTAGCTGAAACTACTCAACTGTAGTGTGTCTTGCTCAGAGTTAGTGTCAGAACGGTAGTTTTCTTCACATAATGGCTGAACGTAGTCAAATCAAATCAGGTATGAGACGGTATCGTCTTCGTCGACAGAAGCCAACTTGGACATATGCTTGTCTATTTGATGTCATATATCATCATGAGGATATAAGGAGAGTTGCGGTTGATGCGACGTACGGTCAGTGGTGGGACTAAAAACACGCCTTGTCACCAGTCCAGCAGGCGCCTGCGTCAAGAGAGAGTTAGTGGGAGACCCATGAAGGAAATTGGATATTTTATTCAAATGGACAGATTATTTTCAGAAAAGCATGAATGGTATTAAAAAAAAAAAAAAATTGTCTGCATCGAAAACTCGAATAAGACTCGTCATCTAGGGAATCATCATAGAATGGATACGGATAGGAAGTAAAACTTGAAATGTTCGCGTACACACCTAACACGTCTAGATTTCTAGCCATATTTGCAATATACTCACCGGTTCTACAATGTTGAGGGAAGCATTAGAAATGAAGCTAGATATCGAGTTGTTCATAGCGGAAAATAGATAATAGAATTGAAGAATCAGTGGGCGAGGTTTTCTAGGCCTGCCACAAAGGGCATGTCCATCATAACCGGGTTGTGATATCAACACCGTCGGAGCCCAGTGCCATTCATCCTGGAAAGTATAGGTGGTGGGATGAAAGGAAATTGTGGCTAGGGCTCATACAGGGTGGAGCTCGTAGCTCCCATTAGGGTCAGCAGAAACTATTGTCTTCTGGGATCAGAGGCCCCACAAGCTCATCTATTGACAAGTTGACAGGTTAGCGGATGTCATCGAATTTCGATATATATTGAGGAAAAGTAAACGAGTTTGTTGAATCAGTAATAGCCATTTTGTATCGTCAAAAACCCGAAGGTCTCGGCCGGTAATTTCCAGCGTATATTATACAATAAATAATCATCATAGGAGAGTGATTTGAGTGCGATCTGGACAGGAGAAAGAGCGTACCATTGTAATTCCAGATGCGATGGGTTCGTGGTCAACGCGCTGTTGATCCTGTTTCAAGGTCAGCCTGAAAGTTTTCCAAAACAATAGTAGAGCCATAATCTCAAGGAAGAAACGAAAATAAATATAATATATCAGTCTGACGTGCAAAGCAGTTTCACACCCCTGAAGGGGTCAAAGACTCTAGTTTATGCGGTTGTGCTAGATCATCACCAAAATGGAAGATAAAAGCAGGCTTGATGACCAGAGGGAAACATACCAGGTATGTGGTAAGTAATTACAACACACGACAAGAGCCGAAGAAGCACATGCACAGCTTTAGCAGAGCCATATGGATTCTCCAGGCCCAATTGTTGGGGGAGCATCGGTTGAGTTCAACAGTCGATGTTGGGAGAGGAAGCTGAGAGAAAATAAAAAATTCGAGCTTTTCAATGGCGCCGCATACCAAGACACCTTTCCTGATACGGTTTAACTTACCACTGGCTCCTGGAGGTTAGTAATTCTCACCGTCCAGGATTTGAGCTTCATTGATTTCCCCCAACATCCACGAGTCAAGTATTAATTATCACGTAGTATTAACTAACTACTGAATTAGGAGTCAATGTAATTATATTTCAAGTCACTTTCCGCTACCACTGTAGCTTGTAGCGGTCAACCAGCTCCAGGAGTAAAACAAAACGGTCCCAGAACATTCAAGGAGGGGCAAGCTTAAGCACAGCGTCAACTCACCCACCCAGAGCGACGTTCACCCCTCATACGGAGTACTCCGTACATTGGGCGGCATTCTCTTCAAATCAATGACTATTAGCCCATTTCCCCTTCCTGAGCCTGGCCGTTTCGAAATTATCATGAAGTGTAATTTAGCTGACCACCACCACCACCACCGCGGTTCACCCGCACCAACCTTTTCGTCGGTTGCTGACAATATGATGATTAATTTCCAGATTTGCTTTCATCATGAACTCAAAACCGGCCGCAGGTGGGGAGAGCCGGCCGGACAGGCTCCGAAAATAACCCGGATGAGCTAGAGTGGTCGTTCCCGTTGGAACCATCGCAGATGCACCAGGCTCATCATGGCGGGGTCCTGAATTGTATCGCGATGAGGAACGGCCAGCAGAGTATTATTGAGTAGGGAGGACAATACACCGGTGGGGTGCACCACAACACAGGCTACAACAATACATACATCGTAGGAGGAAGCAGATGCGGTCCCTGTCCCTGTCTCTGTCCCTGTTCTCCTGGTTTCGTGTGGTGGTGTGGGAGTCCGGTTGTCCACGGTAACGGACTGGGTTCTTGCTGGGGACGGTTTGCCTGGGTTTTCCGCGCTACATGAAACCTCGGGCGGCCGTCTCCATCTGTATATAAAGGAGGCAACTAACTACGCCGGGATAACAATAATAATTGGATGTCAATTGACCATCTGACGCTGCTCCGAGGTCTGTCTGCTTTGCCCTTTGGCCTTTATTCTTTACTACATCATCCAACTTTTCCAGTTCGTTGCGATTCTCCCTTCCCCTCCTCATTTACCCGGGCATAACACTCTTCTTTATTCCATCCATTCCCACAGACAGCTAAATTTGTTTACATTCGTTCTCCGAATTACTGTCTCTTATCCCTTCGTCCCATCTCAGTCTCAATACTTGTGTGTGTGTGGGTGTCTCTGTGTTTCTATTCTTCCAACAGATACTATAGATCTTTTTAGACAAAGAAAAGCTATCACCAAGCTCCTCCTCACTTCCCGACCTTTTTTCGTCCGCCCAGAATATACCGGAAAGAAATTCGTCAATATGGTCGCTGCAAACGGCTCCTCTAATCCGCCCGTGGGCCAGGAAAAGATCAACACCGACATCATCTCTCTCACACGCTTCCTGACAGAGGAGCAATCGAAACACCCTGAAGCAACGGGCGACTTCACGTAAGTTGATACATTCCGCCTCTTGTCAGGAGGGCTGAATCAGATTAAACTCCCCCTGGATTTGCGATTCAGTTCTAACTTAGTGAATGATCTTTTTTCACAGCCTTCTTTGCCATGCGCTCCAGTTCTCCTTCAAATCCATCTCGTACTACATCCGACGCGCCACTTTGATCAACCTTACCGGCCTAGCAGGTTCCTCTAATACTACCGGTGACGACCAGAAGAAACTGGACGTCATCGGAAATGACTTGTTCATCGCGGCCATGCGCGGATCAGGCAAGTGCCGCATCCTTGTCTCCGAAGAGGAGGAGGAAGCCATCATTTTCAACGAGAGCCCCGATGCGCGATATGCTGTTGTCTGCGACCCGATTGATGGCTCCTCTAACCTCGACGCGGGTGTGTCCGTCGGTACCATTTTCGGCATCTTCAAGCTCCCAGACGAGGTTCTGGGCCCCAACAACACCGTCACGGCCAAGGATGTCCTCCGTCCCGGCACTGAACTCGTCGCCTCCGGCTTCACCATGTACGGCGCCTCGGCTCAGCTTGTCATTACCATGAAGGGCGGCACGGTCAATGGCTTCACAATGGATGCCTCTCTGGGCGAGTTCATCCTGACTCACCCCAACATGCGTCTCCCCGCCAAGCGCGCGATCTACAGTGTCAATGAAGGAAACTCCTTGTACTGGGATGATTGGGTGCTCGAGTACTTCAAGGACCTGAAATACCCGGCTGACGGCAAACCGTACAGTTCCCGATACATCGGCAGCATGGTTGCTGATGCGTACCGGACACTGCTGTACGGAGGAGTCTTTGCATACCCCGCCGACAAGAAGAGTCCCAAGGGCAAACTGCGCATCCTGTACGAATGTGCGCCTATGGCCTTGGTGTTTGAGAACGCGGGAGGCCAGGCGCTTAATTCGAAGATGGAAAGATTGCTTTCCCTCTCCCCAGAGCATATCCATGACCGCAGTGGCGTCTTCTTGGGCAGCTACGACGAAATTGAGAAGGTGAAGGCGTTCCATCAGAAGTATGCCAAATAAGTTGGGTGGTTTTCCCCCCTTCGTTTTTCTCTCCTTTCTTCCAGATGTTTTAATCCAGCGTTGCCCAACAACTTTTTATTCAATTTTTATTTTTATTTTTATGTTTATTTTTGGCTTTCTCGTTCCGTCTAACTTCCATCATATTGAGAATGACATTTTGCACAGAACAAAATGTTTCTATAAATGTAGCTAAGCTAGCTCGTATATTCTTCATGTAAATAGCACCTAGCGATAATGAGATATACAGATACACCTCTCTCTGATATTCTCCTCTAATTCTCCCTAGGCAGTGAATGATCTCCTTGGACAACCGAAGGCCAATCCTAATTGGAGAAACCAAAGGTTTGTGGCGTCTCTCAGCTCATTTCTCGGGCTACCTAGGGACTGACAATCCATGCACATGACTAGTTGTTTAGTTAACTAACTATTTCACATTGTATGACATCATCCAGGAGCTCTGATAACGAACTAGTTAGTTAAACGTACGAATTATGTATCTATCCACTTTGGTTTTCCGACCTCGCAGCCTCCGGTTACATGTCACTAGATATTGCCCCAAAGCAAATGGGGGCTTGAATATAAATAAATGATATATTTGCGTGAGTGTCCGCCGTTCACTGCTTGCGGCGGCGGCGGCGGAGGAGGGATGCTGATTACTCCTTGTTGTCGAATGGGGTGGTACAAAGGGATGATGATTGCCCGGCTCAGCATGGGGTTGTGGTATAATGTGATAATACGCTTTTGTTTTGCACTGCTCCCAATAGAGCTCACGAAGCTAACATTTCCTGTTTGGATTTGAAGAACTTAATGTACGCAGCCTATGTGCAAGTACGTGCTTTCATATGCTGCGGGGATTAAGTATTTAAGTAAGATAAATGCATTTCATTTCGTTCAGTTCGCAGCGATGGATACAAGAGCACAAATCTCTTCTATGATCTTCCATCCCCCATGCATTATCAACATATCATATCCAAGCCCTTCCGCGCTCCATAGTTCGATGCCATTGTAAGTAGCAGTCATTTCGCAGTCCTTTCAACGTCAGTAACGAAACCCCGAATATATAACCACCTTCAAATTAACACCTAAAGTTAAGTTCCGTATAAGGAGCAGAGCAGAAGCTTTCCTTTTTGAGTCTATATATCAGCCTCGAGGAACCAAGGCTGAAATGGCATTTTGGGGCCAGCTGCCCAAGCAAGAAACTAGGCTGATAATATGTTTCTGGCATCCAGGCCCGACAGGTGGAAGTATGGCCCACAGCGCCATCCCATCCCGATATTCGAACCGTTAGATTATGATGTACGACGAATCTCAGTATGAAGAAGAAAAAAAGTATAAAATAAAAAGCGTTGTCAAACAGGTTTGGCACATTCAACCGAGTAGTTTCATCAGAAGGTGGGAAGTTCCTAAAGCCAATGGTGCCCATCTCCCTGTCAACACCATCTGGCATTGATTTGGCCCGTCGGATCGGCCTTAAAAACGGCGTGGAAAATTGTGAGAATTGCTGCCGTGCATCCAGATGGGCGTAGCTCAGGGAGAAAAAAAACATCATCATGTGCTTGTACCCTGACCCCCGAGCGATGACTGAATCTTATTCCCCGCTGTTCTGTATTGTTCGTCGATTACCTGGAGGCACACCTCCGCTTATTCATGCGATATTCATTGGCTGTCATTGTCCTCAGCGCGACCAGCTTGGCCTGGGGAAAAGAGGCAGCGGGAGCACGCTAGACTATATATCGACTAGTGGCCTACTCTGGCTGCGGATTATCTTGGAAACGATCTCGTCATAGAATACCGGGTAACTTACAGCCCGTAATGTTATGGATGCAATACCTCGGCCGAGTGTGGTCTGTGTAGCTTGGGAAGGGATGAAGATGGTGACGACGAATAAACCCGCCGCCGTTCTGCTC